>NC_135003.1:2647777-3257222 GCF_051020985.1 Nomia melanderi | reverse complement strand
GTTGCGTTTGTCGCGTGCGCCTCGACGCCCCGTGGACATCTATTTTTATTGTGAAAGCTTGGAAAATTAATGAACGGAATTAGCTTTCACGTAACATTAGTACTATGTACGATGATGCTTCGGTAAGAAACACGAAAAGTATATTGGGTAATTGATTTACGATTAGTGAAACAGTATCGGAGTATTTTGACGACCAATGTCACATTTTGTTTATTTTGCTCAGCTAATAACTATTGGCTGCTGTCATTCACATGTGATTTTATTCCTCTCAGGTATATTATAGGAAATTAAGGTATTCGATCCTAACATATGTTTGACTGCAGAATTTTTTTGTGGTAAAGTTAAATAAATATTGTATTTTACGTTTGATATAATCATTATTAGTTGCTGCATAATAAGTATATTTGCTTCTATAAATATAATATGAAGGGGTTTTTTAGAAAATATCGGCAACAAGTGATAGATTTTATAATTATGAATGTGACTACTAAAGTATTGTTAACTGTATTTTGTATTTTATTGAATTTGTTTTATGTGTAGATAAATATTATGGAAAAACACATAAATATTTTCTTTATTATTAGTCAAAAATACTGAAGGAAATTTTTTTATTCCTATTGTTATTCGTTTTATCATTTACCATTTGACAAAAAATTATTTCAGTTTCTTCTTGCAATATAATAAGAAATTTACTTTGGAAATAAAATCAAAGTTTTATAAAGTTAGTAAAGCTCTGTGTAGATAAGTTCACTAAAAATTCTCAAAAATCCCAATATATTGAAGCATAAAAGATTGAAACTCACCCTCAGTTCTTAAGCTTATTCGTCAAACGATGGCTCAACTTGAAAATATATAAGAAAACTCTTTCGCGTCTATAGCCTTAAATCAGTAGTCATTTGTACCAGAACAACTTCCAAAATTTTACAACATCCAAAATTAATCTTTTCCCCTTCGAACCACTATCTAAATCATTTCAACGTTACCCAAGAAAATTCCAAAATACACCCACAACGCATATTCTTCACGTTTTACACTTCCTAAAACTAACCTCTCCGCGCAAAGATCTTTTCAAACTAAACCCACCCCAGAAAGCGGCGAGCCATCACATTCTTCACGGACTGTACGCACAATTGTCTCCTGCCAAGGAGAGACTTTTAAATCATGCATATTGGATTTCCACGAAGGAATCCAACAACACGAACGTTCGCTAATTATCGACCGGTCTTAGATCCCCAAAGGGTTCGTGCCCGTCGAAGTGTTCTGCCGGCCGGCTCGGCTTCCGCTACCAGCGATAGCGAAACCCGTACCCGGCGATCGACGTACACGGCCCGTCCAGTGTTACGGGGAGTCGTAACTTGTCCGACGCGGCTACGTTAGCTTTTAAATGAATTGCGCGAAGCGGCCTTTCAGGATTAGTCCATTTCGATAGCGGACAGCTCGTTACTTCATTGCCTCGCGCCGGCTCACAATTAGCGTGGCATACACAGTTGATTGGCCTGCCCGGAAAAATTCGCTAATATGGCCGCTCGGCTAATTAATTACCCACTTATCTTCATCCTTCGGGCACTCGTCCACTCGACTTTCATTGCCTGGCTTTACCTGCACAATGGTTAATAAGGTTGCGGGCTTTAAAGGCGATCCCTTTCGTCCGTATCCCCGACTTTGTACATGTCAAATTTCTAATTGCTCCTTTTTTCCACGGTTCCTTCTCCGGCCCCGCATTCATTTACATTCAATTTTCATGCGCAATAAAGTCGTTTAAATAAATTGATAACGTCGTGAAATGTGGATGGAACTTGATCGTATTATATTCTATGTACACACTAGAGAATAAGTATCGAAACAGTTGTTTAAGATGAAGAAAATGTGAAATGTTATTAGATAAAATTGAAATTTGTGGAAAATTGTTGTTTTGAGGAATGTTTAGGATTAGAAAGGGATTGTGCACTAATTATTGTGATATGAATTTTATGTACTATTCGTATTTTCTTCTTCGTGCGGGATATTTTTTTATTTTTAATATTTAAATGTTTTCATTAATTTTGCTATCTTGAGAAAAGATGCCAGGAGAAATTTGTAAACGTTATTAATTTGTGGATAACATTTCACGTATAATTCATGAATCGAAGTATTTCTCGATTTAAATTGAACAACTTTTTTTTTTAATATGTTTAAGGAATTGCGGAAATTGTCTTACATAATGCCACAGCGATCATTTTTCACAAGACCAGTGTATTTGAAACACATAGTGAGCATAATTATGTAAACAGCACTTTCATATACCTGAATAAATGTTTTTGCTGGAATATTTGAATACTGTATTTAATGTCATTGATACCAGCGTTATATATTTGTAACGACCATAATTTTATATTTTCCACGAGGAAAGCTTTTACTGCGAATGTTTATGTAGAAATAATATGTCAAAATATGCAAAATATGTGCAAAACAGGCTACAATATTGTACATTACACAGCTATAAAACAAGAACTGAATTAATATTACATTACTCACTTTCACATTTTAATTATGCATCACGTCCTTTCGTGACACATTGATTGCTCGACAGGAAATTAAGTTTAAACAAAAATTTCAATAATTCAGAAGTTTCATATGAAAACATACAATGTGAAACTCTCTAAATTATATTGCATTGAATCCAATATTTTGTGTTACTTCTTTTTATATTTCACTTTCTAAAAAACATACAATTACATAAACATCCACAATCAAAATATTATTCCTCTTTTCATAAAACCAACAAATATCCAGATAAATATTCATATACGGATGACTATGTTAATATCACGAGATATAAAGTACAGGTAATACACAAAACGAAGATACATTTCTTTAAAAGTATCTAACTATAAAACTTATTCCTATCTAAGACCCGTATTCACCTTCATCTATTTTATACAGTAAAAACGTAAATTTTTTTCAATAAAACGAGCAGGTATCCTGATAAATATTTATATACAGGTATCTATGTTAATATCATGGCATATAAAGTACACGGGATACACAAAACGAAGACCTATTTCTTTAAAAGAGTCTACCTATAAAATGTATTCCTATCTAAGTCCAGCACCTATCTTCATCTATTTTACACACTAAAAATACGAATTTTTTTCAATAAAACGAACAGGTATCCTGATAAATATTTATGTACGGGGGTGTACGCTGACAACGCGGAATACACGACGTTGCCAGACGAGTTTCTTTGAATCGAAAATGTTCAACTCGTCGCAGTCTTATTGTTCGATTAATTATAAACGCGACGGAAACGGTACTCTTTGGAGCTCGGTTCTTAATACGGGGCGGCTGGTTGCACGGGACGACGCATAAAGATAACGCAACACCCGAGGATTTCTTAATTCGTCGAAAGAGTCGTTAACGAACCTCCCCGGTCCCGGCTCGAAAATCGCTCTTAAAAATTCCCGGCGCGCGATTATCGTGTGTTTATCGCGTGCGATCAATCCGCGCTCGCCGCCGCGGCTTTGGCGACAATATAATCGCGGGGATGCAACTGGGGCGCGCCTGGTTTTGGGATTGCTCAATTCGCAATTACCGGTGGTTATCGGAATTATACCGATACCACTGGTGATATTCAAATGACTCGATACCGGAGTACTTCGTATTGTGATTGGAACAATATTGAATGTATAACTATCGATTCCAAACCGCAAACTGAAATACTCCAGCGGATAGTGTTAATGTAGATATTAGAAAATTTAAAATTTAAGATGGAATTGACAGTTATTTAATAGTTTCCGGTAGAATCGATATTCATTAGATATTTTTTTAATTGATAGTTACTCGATTGATGGCTTTCGAAACTATAGAAATTTAATTGACGTTTGTCGGAATAATAGACACTCGTTTGGTACTTTATTGAAATATTAATATTTGAATGAAAAAAATGGTTTCTGTCGATTAAATAAAATGGGTACTGAGATGATTACAGTTTAGAGAATTTATATTACTTTTATATTTACTGGTGTTTAATTAATAATTACTGAATATATTATATATCATTTGAAAGTATATTGCTCGGTACATGAATGTTTCTAAACTTAATTTTTAATATATATGTAATTGCTAATATATAAATATCTATATAAACAAGTAATTAAGTGTAATGATAACATATTATAGCAAGATCAAATAATACATTGTAACAGGATAACAAAATTTCCAGTGAGCATTAAGGTAAAAATTTAAACAATTCAATTTTTTATTTGCTTATCAGAAAATATTTATAAATCGTTTCCGTAAATTTCCTTGAAAAAAATCCATCAAATGACAGTGGAAACTAAAAATTCACATTATATTACTATTATCACTATACATTTTATTTATTTACTATACATTAATACACACATTTTTACTTTTCTAAAATCCAAATACTTTTCAATCTTCTATATACATTATTCTAATAATTTCTGTACAATAATTTTCGTTATTTGTATGCACAACACTGTACCTGTTTGAAACTATTCGATACAGTATCATAACTTGCGGTTTTAGAATCGATATTATCGCCTGGGTATTATTCCAACCGCTAATTATCGCATACATCCGTGTCCGCCTATTCGACACAGACAATCCCGATTGTTTATTTACTTCTGGAGGAAAAATCGTGCAGAATTCAACGGCGCGTATATTTAAGGGGACATTAATCTTGCGCGTGCACCGAGTTTCGTATAATTCTCCCGTTCAATTTCAGGCGGCCGCTAGCGGCACTTGCAACCCGCTGCCATTTATCTACTCGTTAGTAACCGTTCGATTTCTGTTTGTCGCCGTTAACGACTGGCATTATGAATTCTATAAAATGTATCGCGCACCATCCCAGGGTCCGGTCAATTCGTCGCGATACCTTGAATGGCAGGCCAGCGGATCGCCTCTATGTAAATGAGCCACTGCAATTAACCGAGCGACAAGGTAAGAGGAACGCGACGATGATCGGTGGAAAGCAGCTTCTGTTCACAGAATTTATCATGACAACGGGTACATATTTTCTTTTACGTTCGCCCAACGGTTCTCCGTGCAACGCTGTCTGCGCCGGACAGGGCAAAATGGACCATTTATAATTTTTTCTTTTGCCAAACGGATAGAAAATGTTTTACACGGCTGACACTTTAACCAGGCGTAACTTCTTTAGAAAGTCATTTATTTTAGTGGAGTTATTTCTTTGTGACTTTGTATACCTCTTTCGGACAGTTTCATTTTGTAATGATTTATTTGTTGGGATTTGTTCATTAATTGATGGATTGAAACGTTTTCCATGTGTGTTTGCGGTTTCTTGAAATGAATATAGGAAACACGGCGAAACTTCGTATTAATTCTTGAAGTTTTTTTGTAAAATTTGAATTTTTGTATAGTTTCATTAATGTGAATGTAGTGTTTTATTACTCTACAACGGGAATCATTTCTGCTTATTTGCGGGTTGACTGTTTACATTATAGTTTTCGTAAATATTGATTAAAGAAATAGTTTAATTATTGGGAAATATATTCAGAATTGTGTAAAGATCATTTTAATTGAATATTTGATATTTCAGTAAAATTACGTATCATTAAATCTTTAATCGAGGAAACGGTATTTCAAGTATATTAATTATTTGTTTACTTATTATTGTTTGTGACATTTTATTTTTTCAGAAATCTTTGTTGAATGTGCTTAATTAGTTTATTCGAAATTAAAATTAACGATACAGAGGATACAAAGGATAGACACGATGTAGAAGGAGATATCTACTTACTTATTTTACAGGTAATGTGAATATAATTTGCTAAATTCATACGTAAAAGAATCTTTAAAAATCGTTTCAATATTGCAGATTTTTAATTTATCTTATGGTCAGCTTATCTCAAACGTAGAAGTTAATTCAGTGCCTTTTTATTGAATCAATTACAAAATCAAAGTTAAATTTAAACTTCACGCTGCCATTTTAAGATTTTCCCGTTATGCCTCAAAGAAGGAACAAAATGATCGAAAGTACCGTCGAATATTTCAAGGACTGCCAAACGTATGTTCACGTTTTGTAAACGTACAATAAATTTATTTTAAAAAGGCACTGAATTAATTTGCACATCTAATTGAACCTATATTCAGTCGACGATAAAACAAAAAAAAGAATAAAACAAGCCTAGAGCATTCACATTTGAACATGAAAGTAATTACACGCATTGAATGCACAATTTAACTGGTACAAGAGAATATTAATAACCGTTAATGTGAACGGTACGTAGAGCATAAATTAAGCAAAATTACATTAATACTAAAAATGCAAAGAACATTAACAAAGTACAGAATAAATACATGGTGAACAAATTTCTGCAACAAATTCAGAAACTAGAAAAGTTTCTATCGTCTTAAAAGGCTACAGTTAATTCGATACAATTTTTAAGCAACCTGTATACCAGAAACATTTACAATTACGCACGGTTTACACCATGCTTTCACATGTTCGCACCGCAGAAAATTATTAATACGATCATTTTTCGAACATTATTCAAATGAAAATGTAATTTTCTGTCGTCTTAAAAGGCCACACCTAATTCCACCCTTTTTTAAGTAACCTATTCACAGTACACCAGAAATATTCACAGTTACAGTTTATACCACAATTTCGCATAGTTTCCATCGTGATTTTCTCCGCGGAAGATTGCTAACAAGAATGTTCCCCGAATATCATTAAAATGAAAATGTAGTCAAGCGTTCGCATGCTTGCTTGCGTAGCGCATGATCGTCCGCACTGAATTAATGGCATTTTTTCCGAATCCCAGGGAGTCGTTATAACTTCCACGCGTCCCGAAAAGCTGTCGCGCACTCGGTCTAGTAATTACAGGAGCAACAAGACCGCTCGATATGTAAATTTATGATAATGCACGGTGCCATGGCGTACGCGATAATTAGCGATAATTTATCGTCATTTTTCACTCGTTAAATCGTTCGCGCGATGACCATTCTGCCATCCCGGGATCGGTTTTTGCCCGCCAATAACCGTCTATGTTAATTGCCGGGTTATGCGTTCCGGGTTCGATAACTTAGACCCGTTTCTCTGTTCCGACCGTTCTTCGACGTTTAATTGAAACATCAATGGGGAGAAGGTAGAGTCACGCGAGGCCACTATGAATACTATTGGCCATATATTAATTATGAACAGCCGCGAGACGGACGATCCAACGGCGGGATACGTGAAATTATACTGTGATTGTCTTGGGTAGCGCGACACGTGTCTGCCGAGTCTAGAATAGTGATAGAAATAAGGAAGGAACTTCGGTGACTAGAGAATTTCGATTTTTTTTTAAACTGTGCAGGTTTATAAGAGATTTTCAAACAAGTATCCGACGATTCTTTTGGGCCAATTTCGGTTTGGTAAAGACAGTTTAACATATTTGAAATATTTAGCTGCATTTATTTATATTGCTTGATGAAACTAAAAATTTATAACTTTTTATGATAACGGTGATGTCGGATTTCCTATTTAAATAAAATATTTTGATTAATTTAATAGTATCTTTTTATAAAGCATAAAAAACATTTAATTTTTATTATAAACATTTTTTAATATCTATTATAGTGTTAAGGATATAAAGGAAAATAGAGTGACAGCTATTTCCTTTTATGGGAATAAATGAAGAATTGAAGAATTGATAAAAACAAAATTAAGTATAAATACGTACCGATTCATATGTGAATGATTCATAGATCAATTTAAAACTAGTTTGATAATAGTACCATTATATTATGAAGAATTCAAATCAATGTCACTCTATATGTTTAGTAGCTGCGTCTTTATTCAAAATATGGTTGATATTTTGAACGGTTTCTATGATAATTATAAATATCAAAATTCATTTAAAATAATTGTACTATATACTCTTTTAGCCTATAAATACTACTTATAAACATGTACTTTTTAATATTAATTCTAATAACGTTTTTAATCTTAAGTCATTAATATTAAAATATTTATTAAAACATAACAGCTAAACGATAGTGCAATATTTATGATGTAAGATAACATATTGCATAATGAACACGGATTAAAAACTTGTGGTATTTAAATTATCAACTATTATATTACTAGAATCTGTTATTAATGTATATTCCAACGACTTGATACTTTATTATTCAACTCTTTCTAGTATTTATAATGGATATATACATACCTACTTTAAATTCGATAAGTGTAAATTTCTTTTTAATTTTGTTTGAATTTTATTGATTTTGTACGTACATATGTAAATACACAAGTTGTACCTGTAAATGCTTGGAAAAAGACACGGAAACATTCATAAATATTTGACTACACGTTGAATGTACTCATCAGGCTGCAGATTTTATGCAATTACAGCATACTTAAACACGTAGAACAGAATGAAATAAAGAATTTTATTAAAGTACAAGAGAGCTCTTATATTACTTTCGTCACAGTAAAATAAGAAAAATAATAAAAGGAACAAGTTTGTATGTCATTCGTGATCTTGTAAATTAGTCTATAAAAGAATGAATTTGCATAAACATTTACGGACTGTCAGTTTCATTTTTTAATTTGCTCGTAGAGGATTTGAATGTATTCTGATAAGATTCGGCTGTGTGCATTTTTATTTCACGATTTCCCTTTTCGAAGTCTGTAAATACTTTCAGAGATTCGAACACGTATTACCAGGTTTCGATGTTGCAATGTGTAATTACCAGATTATAAAAATTCATGCATGTATTTTCGTAGAAGATACCAATAAAATTAGTATTCTATTAATCCTTTTTACGATCTTCAAGAAATAATTTAGACCTGACAGATTACCGTAAATTGATATCTGAATGAATATTTACTATTAATAATGGAATTTCTGATCAGAAATGGTTTCACTTCTACAAGATTTGAAGAAAATAGAATTATTATTTTTAAAATTCTTATTTTTAGTCATATTTTTTAAACACATTGGAAACATTTAGAAAGTAAAAGGATTCTCAACCTTAATGTCTAAATCGAAAATACAATTAAAAAAGATTAAATCATTATTATTCACGAATATAATAATTGATAGACATTTTTACCATTCAAAACTTTCAAACAATACAAGAAAACTAATAAAAAAGCATAATTTCCAAAGATATAAAATTTAACAATCACTGTTTCTTAGCCTCTAATTAACAATAAAATAAAACTACTTCAAAATTGTCAGTTCATAGATCTCTTTCCAGAAACACCAGAAATACGTAGTCCATAGCAAAAGATTTCCTTTACGTTCCAGAAATATTGCCACACAAAAATTCTTCAAGATATAAAATCGCTATCAATAATTCTCACTCTTGGCGTCGACGTAATTAGAGCAAGCCGGGAGCCAAAGGAAATTTCGCATACCTCTGTCTAAATACACGCTGTCGGTCCCGTGGGATGTTTAACTACAGGGAGCGTACACTGCGTTCGCGATGCGTTTGGCCCCGCCGCTAGTACCCACGGCTAAATGACTGTATTATTATCGCGACGGTAATTGCGGACACTCGCAAAAGTCACGGAGAACCTGCCGATGGTCGCATATAATTAAGATCCGAGTTGTCAGCGGGCCGCGGTCCGGTGTTTCTTGTCCCCTCCTGCTTGTACGCACACGCGTGCCAGTACGCGCGATCCTTTCACGTTCCACGCGCGCTTTCTCGCTTCTTCCACGATTACGGTTTACCCCGCCGCCTCGCATCGGTTGCTTAATCAATTCCCGTGTCTGGATTCTCCGAGTTCCTACCGGCGACAACCTTTACACCAAGCCTCCGTGCAGAATTTTAGGAATGCACACTGCCGTACATAATTGTACTGAATATATTTTTCTTGACACTGCTAACTGATAATTTTGAGTTGATTGAATCGTTTTTTGATAATCGGATTGAGCATATTCTTGTAGAGTATGTGTAGCTGTGGCTAATGTGACGTTTCCAAATATATGGTGTACATACATGTATATTATGATTACATGGTAATAAACATAAAATATTTTTAAACAAATCGTCAATGTATAAATTGTATTGTTAGTTGCCGAAAATATTAATTTACCCAAGTTGTTGCTAACGCAAGAAAAGAACAATTGTAATTTAGAAATCATTTTAACCCCATATTTCAAGTATGTACTTTATATAAATATTTCTCGATAATGAGAAGTAAATTAATAAAAGCCAGTGATATAACGCAAGATGCCACAATAGTAATCAGAATAAATTAATTTTGTCATACATAATATACCAGTAACACAGAGGTGTTCACATTAAACTAAACTACATCATTCCCTATTTATTACTTAAAACAACAACATTCATCATAAGTACGAACTAATTATAAATAACTAAACCAAATAGAAATCCCACAATCACAGCAAAAATCATGAAAACAACAATCATTATATCCACCTGTACAGAGTACAAAATTTATCATAAAGAGATACATTGCTACTAAACCAAGCCAGGATACACATCACCCAGTGCGCAAGCTAAGTTCTTGCCCGTTGTTCTTACAACGGTCGTCATTTGAAAACAATCGTAACCACGCGATCATGCGCACATACATGTGTATATACAAGATACACGATCAGCCAAAGCAGACGAGTCACTTAGAGGCGTTCTTGTAGCCGTCGGGGCGTCGATCGCCGTATATACACGTCATCACATGACTTCGCACCACGATGAAGGAGGGTGGCTGCGGCACAGACTGACAACCACCTTTAACCCGGCACGGGTGCGAATGGTACCTGTCCCGTGGCTCTGCCACTACCGATCGGTACCGATTTCGTCCGAACCGTCTTCGTGCCTCCTGCTAAGCCGGGTTTCCCCACCTGGCCGTGCCCCTCAGGCCACGCCGACTTACGCTCTACTACCTACCACGGTGGCAACTACCACGCTTACTTCGGCCTCACTTAACGCCGCGGTCGCGGCTTCCATTTGTATCTGATCTGTTACAGATACCGAACGCTGCTTACACGCGCGCAGGACACTTAACTCACGGCCCACCTGACGATCCCGTTTCGCCGCCCTGGCCACGGTATACCTGCGATAACGTCCATATCCCGCTGAAACATTGTCGCCGTCTCTCGCGGGGAATCCTCTTTTCGTTCCCCGTGGGTCACCGTTTAGGTCTTTTTCGTTCTTCGCTTTTTGCTGCTTCCATCGGAATGTTCGGGATTCGTATTGCGACAGTTTCGGCGGAAATGTGCGGCCAGTTCTTGTTCACTGCGGGTTTATTCGGCTACTTTTCGACTCGATGCGGTTATTAGGCTTCTGGATGTTGGTACCTGCTCACTTCTTGGCTACCGGGGAATATTTAATAAGATTCTTTACGAGGATTTCTTTGCCGTCTTTATAAGTTGTCTTTATAAATACTGTACTCTTAATCTCTTGTCTTTTATGATTACTTTTATAACTGTGCTTGATAGAACTACTTTATTCTTAATAATTCATTAGAAATAAAAGAATTTTATACTTATTCACGTTTACTGTAAAGGCTAAAAGATGATTATAGACAAGTCATATTTGATGTATGTTGAAAATAAATAAATAATATTTAGATTTATTGAATTCTGTTTATAATGGTCATCACTAGTCTAACACAATATAGGAGAAGGGGTTAATAATTTCACGGTCCCACTTCTATTGCTAAATTAATCGTTTGGACTATGTGAAAATTGTTAACTTTTAGTTACTTATGAAATTAGTGTTTCAGTTGCAAAATATTGCAATTGTTATTTACTTTTGTTATCGAGAAAGACTTTTGATTAGACTCGGAATAATAAGAATTATTATTTTTTTGAATTGATATGTGATAATGACACTTGTTTTGGGCATTACTGGTTAAAGAAAAATTATTCAATTTTCTTTGAATACAATCTAGACATTTAGAAGTCTATTACAATAAGCTTCTGCTGCATAAAACCTTAATTAATTTTTCATTACGATATTAACAATGAGTCACTATAATTTACTTTCAAATATTAAAAAATCTCTAGTTCTATTTCGATAAGATTAATTACAAAATGAATTACTTCAGCGTCTTCTAAACAAAATATATTAAAGAATAAATCTAATAAACATAAAGTTCCAATTGTTCTAAGAAACCAGATGATCTCATCCCTCAAAACGAGTCACACATTCTCATAAAACAGGTAGATAGACTCAACAATGAAACTCAAGAACGGACCGAAAGGACAGACGAAAAGAAAATTTCTTATCCGAATAGTCGGCGCATCCTCGTCGAAAGATTCGAAAGGGTACAAATTATTTCGGTGGAATCTCAAGGGTCGGTATACCCCGAATGCAAATAAGGGGGGGACGGTGTCTGAACGCTTTCGAGAACGGACATTTCTGTGCGCAGTGGGACACTGAAGTAGACTATCGTTTCGTGACCGAGGCGCTTGTTTACTCGGAAGACGCATTCCCGGTTAAACACTTCAGTAATGGTCGGGCATTAATGCACGTTATACAGACGGGATGTCCGAATGCGACGGGATGAAGCGTTGCGCGACGCCTCGCAATGCACTCGCTTGCGCTTACATCGTAATCGTAGTCGGAGAGGAATTCCACTTCCATAAATTTCTATCTATAGTTGCCGGCCGTGTTGCCACGCGAACAATACTCTCGCGACTATGAACGGCCTCGTCGAACAATCGGGACTTCTTTCAGCGGGGTCGGGTAAGGGTCCGATGGCTTGTTCGCTTCACGGAGAACATGATGACTCAATGATGCGCGCGATTGATGTCTCAATAACGGATAACGTCGTGCGCATATGCAACGACCGGGCGACGTAAGTGTCTTGCCGTGACCGACCGAGTAATGCCACGAAATTATGGAGATAAATTTCAAGCGCGGAACAAAGACAGAGTGAGGATTATATCGTGAAGTCGAAAACCTGAGCAGACGAGTGGATTGTGCCGATGATTAAGAATCGGATACTATCAGGCTTAATGAGCGTAAGCCAGAGTCAATGGGAGATTACGATCACAACTCAGGATCAAGAGATGCCAATAGTCTTGGATTCGAGCGAGTTCGAGGGACAGGAATTTTATGAAGTTAGGAAAGACAGGTCCGAATTGAGTGATTTCACGGTAATTTCACGCGGACTCGGTTCGATCTAATTTAAAAAGGAAACATTTAGGATTTGCTAATTTAAGAAAATGGTGTTGAGTTATTTGAAAAATAGGACACTCGAAATGGATTCATTTGTGGGACGGGTACTCCGAGTCTAATTTAGAAGGGAAAGAGACTGATCGATGGTCACCCCAGATTAACACTTCGACTGCCAAGGAAACACTCATCAAAATTTCTGTGCAGTCGAAAGGTTTCTTAGTAAAGTAGAAACTAAAAAGCCAAGATTCTTCTGGACGATTGTTCTACTATGTTTCTTATATCTCATGTATCTAACGAGATTTGGTTCGTTCTATATATCATCAAGAAGGTTAGTGTGTAAGTTTATGTAAGAAATGGTGTCGTCCGAATTTTGGACAAAGTCTTAAAGAGAATTTGATTACAAGCATTTGGAGTTTGGGAATATTATAGTTTGTGAATCCAGTGTCATAAGCTGGAAAGCTATTGATCTGAGATTTCAAATGTCGTGATCCATGCTTCAGAACTCCTAACTAGATCCAGATTTGAAGATCTTCGAGCTGCAAGTCTAAGGACATTCGATCTAAACATTCAATTCTTAATATTATAATAAAATAAGTTTCGATTAAAATCCATATCCATTCAATTCTAAAGCCTCAGTTCTCACGGGTTTCTCTAGATTTTTAGATCCGGAATTCTTCAGGTTTCTGTCCAAGGTTACTATGATTCAAGTCGATGATTCATCGTATAGACTTCTTTAGGCTAACAATGTCAAAGTTAGATTTCTGGATCTGAGAATAGCTTTAGTGTTTCTTAACATTAGAACTACGCAAGCGTCAAAATGTCGGATTTAAGTTTCCTTATTTCACCATTATTGATATCCTAAAAGTGTTAATTGTCCAAAATGATTTTAAAAATAAATATGTCCACTTGAATACTACAATGAATATATGAAGAAACTGAGAGAATATCCATTGTTACAATTTTTTTTCTTCCATCCATAACTACATAGACCTTCTTGTTCAGTTGGACAAATTCAAATTTTTCAGTTTTGTCATAATCTGTATGTTTCTGTTTTCAAATGACTTGCTCTGAATTACTCAAATTCCTCGGTACTAAATAAATCCAATTTAGGTCAATCAATTATACCCGCAAGTTTCTTCTTCTGTCAGATCATATATTAATAAAACGTCTTGTTTGTAAATTCATTTAACTCCGTTATTTAGAACCCATGACATAAATCATACTCGAATGTTTCATAAAGTATCAATTCCCTTCTGAGTTGCTCGTGTATCATAAAGTAACCAGATTTCTGCTTCACCTTCAAGTATCTCATCGCGTCGAGCTTAACACAATTCCGTCGCAGAATCCTTCACGGGAGCAATGATCAAGAGAAAAGAAAGTATCTTCGCATCGCGAGCGAGGTAAACAGAGAGCCGGCTGATCTCCAGAAAAAAAGATGGGAAACGCAACGGAGTCGTGGCGCGGCAATGAAACAGGTTTTCGGACGCGTGTCATAAAAATATATCCGCGTTGCGAGGACCGCTCCGGACCGTCTCGTGACTAATGGCGGTACGGGGGTTGCTTTTATCCTTTTACGGCGAAAAGCCCAAGTAAAAAATCTTGTACCCGACGGGGATTAAAGGTTCTTACGTACCCTAATAGCCCTTAATTGAAAGAGCCTTCGCGGTAGGAAAGGATTTTTATTCGACATCTTTATGCGGCGTAACGTGGCGTGCTAAAGCGTTCGCGTTCCTCTTCGACCGGGTAATTGTTCCACGGCAAATGGCCCAGGTCCGTATGGCATCGGAAAAAAATAAAGCGGGCAAGGCTAGCGAAATATGTAAATGGTCGGAATTGAAATAACGATCGGCCTCGAGCGTAACGATTCGCGATTAAACAAAACGGGGATACTTTGTAACAATCATGTCATATTTTATATATTTCCTTTTACCAATCAATGTAAAATTCAGAAGAAATAAATTATTGATTAATGTGTTGTTTTGCGGTGAATATACTCGAAACTCGGTTTTGGTGCAATTTAAAGGTTGAGGTTTTGAATTAATTACACTGTTCGTTTCACGATGGACTTCGGTGTGAAGGTGAAACTGTATGGGAGGAAGGAAAATATAATAGATTAAACAAAATTACTATTTGCGGCTTATGTAAAAGAATGTGGGAAATAAGGTGGAAAACAATAATCTGCAAAGAATCGTCAGAAAACAGTGATGGTGCTTAAAATTAATAAAAGAACATTTTCTTAATAGCAAAGACACTTACTTAATATTAACCTATTATTTATGCAGCGTTAAAATAATAGGTAAAATTATTTTGTATGAAAAATTAAGAAAATACGATTTTATTTTCTCTCCAAAATTGTCACGAGCATTCTATCGATATACTAAAATTTTAAGCTTATATTTCGAGACTCGGCGAGTTCGTATAAATTCTGAACAAAAACTTCAACTAGACGAGATATTTTAATACCCACAGCTCCCAATATACGTATACACGCATGCATATTAACAGTTAAAAGATACATTGCAAATGTAAGGGATAAGATCTGTTACAAACGGTGCTGGGTAACAAACGGACCACGTATTGGTAGCCTCGGATCTTCCCCGTTCAGTTTCCCGATTATAAGCTGCCATTAATTTGACGAGCGGTAAATCAATCCTCTTCGTCCCACAGTGCGACTGCCAGCCGAGAGCCAAACGTAATAGGAAGTCGCGTACGCGGTCTCCCCCGCTGAAGGGGAAATAAGAATGATTCCGTAAATAAATCTTGCTGCCACCGTGCGCTCGGAGAGCCGCGGCAGTCCATCGTGATTTATGAATCAATCATTATCACTTCCAGAGGATCCCCGAGTCAGTGGAGAACGTGCGTGCCTGCGCGCGCGAGCGTAAAAGCTCCGATAGACGTCCGACACGCGGCAATCGTTCCACTAGAATGTTGTCGGCATAAGTGTAGGTCGGTTTACCGCTTCTCTGTGAATGTCATTATGGAAGCCAGCGTCTCCTCGAATGAGTCACACTACCGGCGTATAACACGCATTATTCATCCGACTCGGCCGGGATACTTAAGATAGCCGTAACCGTTCCCTGAGAACGTGAATCAAACTCTGTCTTAGGATGATTATTTATGGACGAATAGGTGAGCAAATTCGAATCCAGTGAAACGCGGATACGTATGGAGTGCTCGGGAAATTTATTTTCTCCGCTGGGGAATGGAGAAATGACGAGTACGTTATTGGCTTATTAACACGTTGAATGATGCACGATTTCACAGAGTAAAATACACAACATGGAAAAAATAAAATATTAAATCGTTTAATTGAATCGCATTATTATTATTGCACGTTCTAGCCGAATGTCACTGCAGTAGGTAACATTATTTGTAACATAGAAATGTTTTTAATTAACCATCGTTTAACTGAGTGAACTATAGTAATTCGATTTGGTTTGAGGTCACCGATAACCCCCATGGCATTCAATGTGTTAATGTGCCATTTATTGTGTCTTGAGGAATGTAATATGTTTGCTTTAATGAAACGTAGTCAGGTGTTAGCAACGAAGCGAGGAATGAAATTCCTGTCGACGAGAAGGCGTTCTTAGAAGCTACAAGAGAAAGACTGAGGGTTTTATAATTTCTCTATTTATTACTTAACTCTTCTGTCCTTGAATATGTATTTTTCCTGTAAATCAAGGAGAGGGCCAAAAATAACTCCTTTCAAGTGAAATTGAAGCTTTTCAGCAAAAAAATTAGGTAAGCACTAATAATAATAATTAGCACTGAAGCTGTCAGGTACAGACAAAGATCGTCATGTGGTACAGTTTTCCTTTATCTTTAACCCCTTGTCGTACTTTAACGAGTTTGACTCGTGATAAAAGTTTTGGACTAAACATAAATATCACGAGTCTGACTCGAGGTGACAACAGGAGTGAAATATCAGTCGCTATAATAATGGTCGGAATTTTTCCCGGTTAAATGGTTTGGCAAGGGGTTAAGGGGTTTTCTAGCTGTCTGGTAATTTCAAATGTTTGTTGTACTCGTGTGTACCATTCAGAACGAAAGGATTAAAATGTATAAATATATAGAATTGTAATTCAACCTAAAGAGTTTTAACAGTACTTCAAACATTATTCACAATCTTTTTTTAATATTTTCCTTTCAACATTTTTTTACTTATTTATACTACAAGCTACACAATTATATCAGTTGAAATGCAACTTACTTTCAAATATTCAACATCCAACATTTGCAACAAACGTAGACAAAGAAACAACATACGATTCTTCTTTGCCCAGCAAACCATCACCGACAAAGTGATTCCACCAAGCACGGTCATCAAAATCAAAGCCCAAGGCAAGGGGTTAATTACAGGAAAGAATTTCGGCGGCGACAGTCGAAGCACGCCTCGTAGTCTATCCATAATCGTTCCGCGAGTCTCGTTTCCAGCGGCTCGTTAGGAATTCCTCTCGCGTGTTCCCCTCGTAATCCCAGCGATCGAAGGTGTCTCTTTGTAGCCGGTGACGCGAAAAAAGAGAAGACCCCGAAACCAAAGTAAAATAAAAAGGGAAAAGAAAAAGATTCCAAAAAGTAAATCATAAAGAACGAAAGGAAAAGAGAACAAAAGAAAAGCGCGCGTTGATATTTACCCCGGGCAACGTCGAAACAGTAAAAAGCCGCGATAGTTCATTAAGCGTGTCGGCGTGAGGGGTATAACGACGATAAAAGGAGCACATTTAGGGATATATATATATACACGGACCGTGGGTATTTCGCGGGAGCGGACGCGCGACGGAACCGTTTCAACGTAACTTTTACGATCTGTTAATTTCAGGAGCGTCTTAAACGCGCGCGATACCTCTCGCGGTATCTCCAGTATTAACATATTAAGCGGCAGGGATTACATTGCAACCGTTCTTGCCGCTTCGCCGGCCGTCCCCGCCGCGGCCAGCCGTATTTCAAAATTCATTACCAGAAAAATACGAGTCCCGGAGCCGCTAATAAGATCGGTATTCCCAATATCGTAATTATACGTATCGAGCGTGTCCCGGAATGGAACGGCAGTGTTAAACAGGCCGCGCCCGTTAATCGGTTTTATGCAGAGGCGATGGCGCGGCCGCGTCGTGCCTAGCGTGAAACGGAAAACCATCGTCGACCGTCGACCGATTCTCTTCCTTTTTTCCCGCGCGCTCGCACGTCCGCTTCTCCTTTTCCCGTACCCGGTTTTCCAGCGGTCGGTGACGAGGGGCAAAAGAAGAGCCGAGAGAATCCACTCGCGCAGGTGCGCCGGGATAAGGAGAACGGGACGACTATTCGCGTTATAGTATCTGAGGCATCGATAACCCGGCGACGCCGACAAAAGCGGTCGTACCGCCGGGGACGGTACGCCGTTATTGCCTCCATTAGTCGTTAATATATGCAAAATATCCTTATTATGTTCACCGGTCTGCGTGCGAGCGACACCGCGCGGAAAGCGCGCGAGAGCGTGCTCCGAGGATCCTCTAAAACCCCCTACACACGTTGAAACGTGTTACAGTGCACGCGTCTTTTACCGGATTTCATGAAGCATCAGCGTTAGTTCTCCTTCTCGTCGATTCTTCTCGGTTTATCGCGTGAAGGTAGTTGATTCTGGTGCCGATTTGTCGGTGCTACGTGCGTTGCGACACGTGTCGTAGAATCTGGGAGCCGATACATGCATCGCGGTATGTTTGAACGTGTGGAAGACGCTTAAAGGATCCCGTCTATACAAGCGATACGCATCTGTTCGGGAAACGCCGCGCCACGGCGTTGATATCACTGCTCACCGCGTCAGGCTCGGTCGAGTTAAGCCCCGTCTTCATCTAATTATTTCGTGCTCGGCGAGCGGCCTGCTTATCAGCGCCGATTCCCATTGCCACGGTAATTTAACGGCCGCTGCTCGTATAACCCTCCTCGTTTCTTCTCCCTTTTCCGGAACGATCGCCGCCACCGCCGCCATGTTCACCGTGAGTCCGATTTAAGTCTCTCGCGACAGATCGCGCGCGCGCACGTCGAGGAACGAGCCGGCGCAATCTCTTCCCCCGGTTACATTTCGCGGGACAGCTTTTATAAGCGTACACGCGGCTTTCTTAAACGGGATTATCCGCTTCGCGGTCCCGCCGACGGAGATTTTAATTAAGCCGTGACACTTTCCGCCGACGTACTGTCGTAATAATTTGTCCTTATCTGCCGGGATAACGGGGATACGCTGTGCGGGTGGTGGAACCCTCGCATCTTCGCGTCTTCATCTTCGTTGGGATACGGTGACCTCGCGTGGCGCGTGAGATGATGGCTGAATTTCTTCCACGATAGAACTAACAAAGTTGGACAGAGTTTTTTAAGTTTCTCTGTGGAAATTGTAAAAGCGTATCTATTCAGATTTTGAGTGACGTATAACTTGATTTAGTTAGTGCTAAATGTATTTCGTTAGTCATTTTTTGGAGAAGGATCTGTTGCTTTTTTGATATATATGAAATATATATTATTATTATATTTGAAATATATATTATATATATTTTTATATATGCGAAAGAGGAATTCAGGAATGAGTCATTTTGACTCATTCGGCAGCTAACTGTTCCGACTCGATAGCTAGTCGTGCTACTAGTCGTCGTGCGCAGCAGAATTTTTATTTTAATATTAGCCTGTGGTATGTATTTTTGAATAAGATCTATATCAAAATAGTGTTTCAATATGCTATAAAGTAATTTTGGATACATCTTTCGCGTCGGAGAGGTTAAAAGATGTTTTGGATAATAGTGTTTCCGATGAAATATAATATGATCTTCTCGGATTGAATAGATGCAATGTTGAAATAACGTTTTAGGATACGGAAACTTTTAGGTGAAGTTTACTGCAACCATGAATAGATTGGGGATATTTGTGAGAAATAATGTATCTATGCTACATTCTATAGAATTTTGTAAATTTAGAGATTTTTCGAAATTTTGATTTGTTTTTAGTGTTACATTTTTCTAATGAATATCATAAATAGATCAATAAAAGTTGTAATCGTATAATTAAATATGAATAATGAAATACACAATGGTTCAAATAATTCCATCACACACATAGGAGTTCATTGCATCACTAAAATCTTTACACGCTTCTCTCGCGCGCTTCAGACAAATTATTTGATTACGCAAGAAACACCGATTAACATTAGAACTACCGAGTATTTGATACGATTCATGTGTAATTTCTATAAAAATTGTAACAATAGATTATTTTCGGTTTCTTCAGACATTCATTATAGTATTCAAGTGAAACTATTTATTTTCAAGATCATTTCGAATATTCGATGCTTTTAAGATATTAATAATTGCGTAACAAAAAAAACTGAAACCAGTCATTTTTACTGGTACGGTAATTCTAATGTTATCTGTTTTTCTGTGTTTTCTTTCTATTTAGGAATATATAAAACACACAAAAACAATATTGCAAACTTTAACAACAATTTTACTTTATTTCTGCTACAAGAAATTATGGAAATTAAGGTGAGGATTTCAACAAAACCGTCCAGTAAACCGAGAATGTGCATAAAGATCCTCGATCTAATGACCACACTGACTTCGATCCTATCATCCTCCTTCGATCCGAGTCACGATCGGTGCCCAAATACTTCACCATTTTCCTGTGTCGCTTCTTTCACTTTCACTTCGGCCAGCATTTACATAAATAACGTCTATATCGCGCGGGTGATATTCCCAATAAACGTCAGATGGCCAGGAGGGCCAAGAGTTCGTGGTACCCCCGCGGAGCGATCCGAATAAATGAAATACCGGGTGGAGGTCAGCCTGAATGGAATTTGATTTCGAGGTTCCTACGCTGGCTTCGCGCCGCGCGTTCCAAGATGGTGGAACGACGGAGGCGATGCTCGTCGTATCGCCGCCGGGAAAAAAAATATACTGCTGCCGGTTTAGGGTGTGCTCGAGAAATTACGAGCGGCCAGGGAGCACGATCGGCTAGCGGCGTTACGAAGCGCGGAAGCGGACACCCGGGATATTTGTGACCGAGCCACTGTCCTCCTACGTGCCCGCCTATATACGCGAACGAATGTCTTCCTTCGCCGCCATTAACGCGCTGGAATCGACTGCGCGATGATTTTTCCCCCACCTTTGTCTTGTGACGATTTTCCGTAGCGATTGTAAGGCTGGATTCACAGTAGCGGCCAAAGGTATGATCAGGTAACGAGCAGTCGTTATTTAGGATGTTAGTAATTTTGGAAGTTCAAGGAAGGTAATTATTATCACCTTATTGACCTATCACGAGTTAACTCGTGTTTGCACATGCAAAAGTAAAATATTCAAAGTTATATAAAATATATCTCTAAAATTTCATTTCAATTCATTGTGTACGAATAAAGTATATTGAAGTTTATTTAGATTGTTTCACTTTCATATTTAACTCTTTAAGTGGAAATGATAAATCTCGCTTGCACGTGCTCTCTGCGTGAAAATTGATTTTGTACATTATTTTACAAACCTGCCATATCGCCATCAAAATAATTTTTTTATTCTCGTAAGTAACTTAAATTGAACTTGTAATACTACAATATCCTTTACAATAACTATATCTATAAAATTGCAACAGAACTAAGTATTGTAAGTAGGAACATCTGAGTCGAAATAAGTCGTAAAGTAAAAGGTTAATTATGAGAATGAACTCATTGCTCTTTACATAAAAGTTCGAATATAAATTCATCATTACTACGAAAAATTATATTTGACTCGTTTCTGAAGTTACAATTGTATATGATCTTTTGATGATAGCGAGATTTGATTCTTCCCGACCCTAGTGCCTAAGAGTAGGTTTTATTTTTTGTGGAGAAAATGAACAGAAGTTAATTGGGATAGGTAGAACATTCGAGGTGTAGTTACTTCTCTATTTGACCCTACAATTCCTAATACTATTAATTAATCACGATTAATATTATTAATAATATTCTAATATTAGTATTTAATTAATTCAAGAACATTTTACAAGAACTGATATTTTCTAAAAAATTTAGAAGTAAGATTTAAACTATTGTTCTAAGTTACACAATTATGGCTAGCTTGAGACTATCAAGTCCGATCAGTTACGATCTTGATCATTAACAAAGCGTCATTAATTCACCAAATCGTGTATTGTGAATACTTTGCTTGTATGAAACAAGCTTAAAATATTCGCGTGATATACCGCGTCGAAGGGAACCACACTTCGGGCTCGCGCGCGTTTCATTCTCAATGATCCACTATATCATCCAGGTTATGGCGTGATTTAGAAAAATCAGAGGCTAAAGAAGTCGAATGCCCTTGAGACAACCGGCGCCACACGTCTCGGTACTGATCCATTTTCGTTCGAACCTTCGAACGCTGTTTACTGTGCGCATACTTGCATTGCCACCTGTTGAGTGAACTTCGCTTCGGTGTTGTGTTCTACTAGGTATTCTGGAGGTCTGGGTAGAAGAGTTGATTATATATTCTGTAGATAAAGGTAAAGCGATACATGGGATGACGAAGAAAGATTTGAGGGTTTGAGAATAGAAAATACTCGATGAATGAAGTAAAAAGAGATAATGTATAGGGGTTGGAAGATTGAAGTTTTCGAAGTTATGAATAAGTAACATGTACTATTTAATAAATGCACGTAATTCCTGTTATTGCGATAACGTTAAATTATAATTATGCTATTCGTACTTAATACCAATATGTAATGCTAATCTCGATTTCACGCGCTGAAGAATGTCCTGAGTCCCGATATGAAGGATTTATGAAAAAAATGTTTCTAGAAGTTTATTACTTCCTAAAAATGGAATAGTGTGTATTTCGTAAATAAATACATTAATAGCTCTCAATATGTCAATAATGAATATCTCGTAAATAAATATTTCCGTGATTTATATACCCTGCTCATTTTTATGTTAGTCATAAAAGTAACACATAGTAAAGACTTTAAATATTCTTTGATTCGCATCTGTGAATTTTTAATTTAAACAACTATCCACGATAAACATATAATTCCTTTCCTGAAAAGTGATCAACAAGAAAGTAATTCTAACAATTTTCGTCGCAAAATAAATCACAAGAGTTACCTGAAATTTTTACCTGCATTTGTGAAACACTGTGCGCACAAAATCAACTTCGCCCCATTAAACGTTTTGTTAGCCAGTCGTATAGATCTCGCGGGTACAAGCAAAAATTAGCGACGGAACAATCTGTAAATTACAGGTTAATCTACAAAAATAAAAGAAAGTGCGTCGGTACAACAGAAACGATCCCGTTTCCATCAAGCGAGGGGTGGTCCCGGCAGCTGGCGAACAGTAGTAGACGGGGAGTGTGGGCAAGTTCGCACTAGCGCACACGTTCACGGGCGTGCCGTAACTTTCCATATACGTCGGTTCGTAAAAGCCAGCGAGCAATAATCGGTCGAACCTTTAAAGCGTCGGGGCGTTATTGGCGTAACGATACACGGGCGTCTTTTAAACGCGGAAGGTTTTTAAACGGAATGGAAAGGCCTGACTAATAATCGCCGACTTTATCGTTCTCACCGCTCGAAATGGTCACTTATCGTCTGATTGATTCGTGTTTGCTCTTTGGCTGCCACTTGGTTCCGATACTTTCGACGGCCGTAGCTAAAAACTTCTCCCTTTTTTTTCTTTCTTCTTTCACGTGAAACGAGAGCCACGGCAATCGCGCGAATTTTTTCATTGCAACGCTTCTTTAATGAAGTTATTGGTTCGGTCATAATTAATTTGAATATACCGCCGAGGGAAAATGTATTTTTCTGGATGGAACTTTCTCGTTTTATTTCGGATTGAGACGTTCACGGGTGCCAGAACTTTTTATTTGTAGGTACAAAGATTAGGAGAAAGGATTTCGTCGTTTATAGTATGGAGAATTTGAGGCGAAGATTCGAAATTGAATTTGTTACAATATTGAATATTATATACTAATTATATAATGTATTACTTTGTTAATGTCTGGTTGTTATAAAAGAATGAACAATTTGAACATTTTATTTAGGACCTATTGATAATATTATCACGCGGATTAAACTGGTTTATAAAGATAATCTACAAGATTTTTCAACGTTGTTTCGAGCAATGATTTCAATGAAAACATGTCACTCACACGTTAGTAATCAGGAAATTATTATGCAACACCGTATAACTTAAACGTTTATTAATTCTTATTTGCCAAAAACGGGACTGCTCTATTTATCAATGCTACAAAACTAAACACGAACACACCGCACTCTTCCAAATTACCCTATAAGTAACTTCAAAACCATTCCCACATCCCAGTTTAAACTTCGTCTGAATATATTCAATACTTCTTTTTCAATAAAACATCCAAACAGTCCGCTTCACTCGCAACAACCCCGCACTCGACCTTCAGATCTAACATACACGCGCGACGAAGACAATAATTCTTCCTTATCCCACGAAATTATTCAGAATAAAGTAACGTTGGCGCTCGCCGACCAGAAAGAAAAAGGAAAGATAAAGGGTTTTAATCGCTCGAGAATCAAGCGACCCATATCATCATAGAGGCCGCTCTCTGTTTCATGGTACCTCGCGAAACAACTGCATAGCAGGGGGGTGGGTGGAATACTTCTGTGACTCACTGTATCTCAGTGGGATGGAAAAAACAGGGGGAGTAGGAGGGGGCAGGGTGGATGTAGTTGGTATGTGGTCAGCGAACGGAGAGGGCAAAACGTGGAGAGGAAGAAAAAGTCGACTGGGGGGAACGAGTGAGACTATCTACCGACTGTACCGGGGCTCGCCCTCGCAAATCACACCGGTGTATGCATTGAAATGCGAAATGGTGCAGACCGCCCAGCTACCATAACTCCGATTAGTTAAGACGCGCTTCGGCAATGTAATGCATGTGTGCCTCGGCCGGCAACATGTGTTATACCCTGTGTCGTCACATATTTACGAGGGTAACGCGTTCGCAACAGTAATTCGAGACGCGGGTCCCCTCTTCTTTTCACCGACGAGCACCGCGGCATTTAATTAATCGTAGTTTCTCGTTTAATATACGGCGGGCATTTACATACGCTTTCGCCTCGGTGTTCCGCGGTTTCGTAATAACTTAGGCGATCCCTGATATCGGGACTGTCACGATGGTATCGAGGAAACCTTTTTCTGATTTTCCTTGTGCTTCTCATTCGATGGAATTGGAAGCTTGTTAGTGAGTTTTGGTGTTGGCAATTCGCGTAGGCGATGGGCTCATTTGGTTTGCCGATAAAGTTATTTCAAGATTTTTGTTTTGTAAATTGAAATGTATTTTGCTTTTTTTGGGTGGAAATATCCATTTTCTTCGGAGTATTCTTTGGGAGCGGTTGTTGCGACCATTAACGTGTTTATTGATAAAGGCTTCACATATTTAGCTATGTTTTAAGTGGTCAGTAATATCTTTTGATAATTGTACAGGGTGAGATTAGTTTGGAATTAATCGATATTTCAATACTTTTCTTTTACATTTAGTTTAATCTGTTAATATATTTTCCATCCTGAACTTCAAGGTTTCCTTCATGTTCGGAAATCAAACCAGTTCTCGCGCGAGCAGCCATATTGAATCTAATGGCAAAATGTCATATTACCGTTTAAACATTATTTTATCTACTTTTTTAGACAAGTGCAGTAGAAAAATGAAAATTTATTCAAATACACTTTTATAAATTGCTTAAACGAGTTTCTAAAAAAATAGTAAATGAGCAAGCTGTTTAAAAGGGATCTTCGTGTTTTCTTATTTATCTGCTTACTGCATGGTCTGTGTAATTAATGTACATTATTTAATGTACATTAAAGTAAAGAGGCAGAAAAAACGTAAGTGGAAAATAGATAAGAAGGAAACACACTAGTAACGTTGCGGTTAAATGTCCGCAGAGACGAGTTAAGCAATTTGAATTATAGTTTTACGCATTTTCAAGCAGTAAAACAGATACCAATATCTCAAATTTTCAATGAAAATTAAAAAAATATACACAGTTAAAATATTTGAATGGAATGAATGTCTATTAGATGTTTATTTTTCACTTATGTAATAATTATATTTTAATTAAGTTAGCAAATTACGTAGGAGAAACAGAATTTATTGATATAAATAATATTTCTAACGACTCAATTTTCACAAGTTATTTGCACGATGCTCAGATGCACAATAACGGAAAATTAATTTATAAATATTTGAATACATCCATCTCACTTGTACATATTTGAACATTCTTTCGTCACTATTCATTAACTTCAAATACATGGAATATTCTAGATCCATTTTACATGCATGCAAATTCAATATTTTCGAAAATTAATAATCTAGAATATTCCAAACATCTTACATACTTATTTATATTACACATATACCTACATTTACTCATCAGTACACTCATACTCGTAATTATACCGAAAATTTATATTAATTTTCAGTATTTAATTGGTTAAATATTTTAAGTGTTGTCATAGATAAAAACGACTGATCCAAGTAGCCAATTATTTTATCTTTGTTAAAGATCGATTCGTCAGTAACAATGGACCCTTAGACACGCACGCCGATCGCAAAAAGAAGAACCTTCTGACTGTCTTCGTTAAAAAAAAGGGCTTATTGCCACCCGCGCAGTCTCTTATCTCCTACGGTCCGTGTGCCTCCCGTCTTACCACTTTTAATGTCCAGTAATTGCTTTTCGTTTGCGGCCTGCGGTGAAATATTTCATACCGCACTAAAAGGGAAGTCGCAGTGGTTCGTCCACCGCAAGGATCATCGAGCACGGAGCTCTTAAATAATTTCGTGTTCGCATTAACACGTTCACTGCCGCGGGAATTTTATGCGCTCCACGTAAACACCCCTTATTTTATTTGTAACGAAGGTAATATGGCTGTTAATACTCATTAATTATTCATGCTCACCGTTTTATTTTACAGAACCATTCAGTTACCCATGAAAAATTAAAAAGAGAAAAACTCAGTTGAAACCTGTTACTGTTGAGCACTCACTACCAGTAAATTTCTAAAGCTATATATTTTTTCCCAATTATAACAATTTTGTGTTACAATTTATTACAATCCATTATAAAATTCTAAATTAAGCATTAGTATATTATAATATGCAACGTACAGTGTAAATTCATTTTATTTAATTTATTCATACCTCTTTATTCAGTCACAATCCTCCGAAAAGAATTTTTGGAAGTAACAGTATTACTTCTTCTTCTGAAGTAACAGTATAGCTTCTCAGTTGCCAATTGAATTGGCACGGCAAAATCGTAAAGTTTGATATTCAATATTACACTTCGCATAATGCATCAATACGTCAAATATTGAAATGAAATACAGGTTTTGTTCCTGTATTTATGTGCGATTTCTCGTCAAGTTAGTTTCAGAAAATATCGTTTGTATTTCATTAGAAAATATAGAGTATTTCCAGTGAGACACTTCTGCAGTACAAAGGGTTAAGGGAGATCCCCGAACTGTCTATCACCGCTTCGAAGCTTAAAAATCATCAGAACGAAAAAAACAACTGCATTATTACCCGAAAACATTTAAGCACACATGAAATAGAGACCTCGCCTCGATACACCTCAAAAGAGAGCCCCACGAAAGCAATCGGTATCGATACAAGAAATTCATTCCCATAAAATTACAGCCGGGCCACTCGTTTCGTTTCGCCGGCGATATCTCAAAAAAAAAATATCCTTCGCCGTGCCCGTATCCGTAATAACTTAATTTACCCGAGGAAATATCGGTCCGCAGAATTTACTCGACAACCGGCGCAGATACGCGTGTGCGTACGACCCGCCTCGGAAATTACATCCCCGTTACACGCGGCGTTAGTTATCCCGGGATCGGCCGTCCCGGCGTGTCGCCCAGAAATACTTAACGCCGCGCTCCGTTTCCCGCGATAACATAATTTCGGCAGAAGTCCTCGGAGCGTATTGACGCCAGGAATTTCGCAATCTGCCTCGTAAATTGTCGTCGGCGCGCGTTGGTCACCAGACTTTATCAAATATTTTGTACACGACCGTTTTATCTGTCGGTTATCCCGGATTCACGGGTTATCCCCGGGACAACGGGCGGGGAGGGAAGATAAAAAACCAGGCGGAGGGACTGGGACAAGGGGCGCAAAGGGTTTTTCCGGCGCGATACCAGCCTTTTTACCCTGTCGCGGTCAGAATGTGGGCCGAGGGGGGGATACTTATGCGGCATAGCGCGGTTTATAAGGACGCGTGGTCGTTGTCGAATTGTCTCGGCCGAGATAAAAAGTTGATATGTGTACGTTCCGCGCGAGGGGACACAGATAAAGGATCCTCTCAGGACACGCTGTACGTCTCCCCTGTACCCGCGATCTTAAATTGGTTTCACAAATTTATCACCCGACCCGACCCTCTACCGCGACACCGGTACCACTCTACTTGTTGCTGACCACCGCTCGATTTCCTAGGAAACGGCTATTTTCTTCCCGGCCCCGACGCGACGCGACGCGCTGGAGATAGGAAAGACCCGGGATTTACGACGTGATCGCTGATATCCTCGGATCTGTAACCTCGTGTTCCTCGGATCTTTGGGGCTAGTTCCGATTTGCGCCGGCGATCCGACGGATACGCGAGTTATTCGAGTCTGGGTTAAATTGGAAGGAGATCCTGGAGATTAGTTGTTTGAATTGTGTTTCAGCCTTTGTGATGTAACGTCGAGTTGGGAATGTTGGAAAGATTTGAAGTAGAAGTTGATAACTGTTACAATTATTTATTTCATTTAAGTCAAAATGAAATACTGATTTTTTGATATTAATATTGGCGGATTAGGAATGAATACAGATATCTTTTACCTTCTGGATAGTTTCTAATGTTAAAATGTCACTAATTAGTGTAGGTCTCATAGAAGTCATGAAGCAAGGAATTAAATATAATCATATAAGAAGTCCTTTATTATCGAACATCCTTATAAAAACAGGAAGAAATGGTAGGTTTATTTTAATCTCATCGTAAACCACTTTAAAGAAGTAGCAGAGTTCCATCGTCAAGATAAATGACATATCCTCAGCGAAAAATACATTCTAACATTTGGTAGTCGATGTTCTGATTACCTAAGATTGTTATAATATCGCTGAATAAAATATTTTTCAATATATCCTCAGTCAAAGACCCAAAAACTTCAACATTCTTTAGCAACAACCCGCTGTCTCTCACTGTTCGCACGCGTAATATCAACCGATCATAAGATCGCCAAAAAAAGAAAGGAAACCGAAGGGTGATTTCATCGGTCACGCGGTACCGTTGCGAATCCTTTTAAGTGAGGCTGCTTTACAAGAGATTTGCTGGACTGATCGGTGTCGAGATTGATAAAGTCATACTGGTTCAGCGTCAGATTGATGTCGATCCGACATCGTGGTCCCGGTGTCGGCTGGGGCCCTCGAAAGGAGGGCAAGCCGGGCCTCGAGCCAAATTCGGCGACAGCCGATTTGCCGGACGAGAAAAAGCTGCTCGGACCGTGGAAGGCGCATCCTGGTGGACCCAAAGGATCGTCGTACGGGGACGAAGGAGGGGAGACGAAACGCGGACCGTGAGCGGGGCGGTTGAATGGTCAGCTGGCGGTCGATCGGTTAAAATTCATCGGTACATAAATATCGTCAGCGGCCGGCCAAACTCGGTGAATCGACGGGCGGAAGCGTCTCGTTTCATTTTTCCCCGTGAAGAGGGTAGCAAACCGGGGGCCGGGGCGTTCGAACGGCGTTATTAATATGTAAAAGGGCACGGTCGCCAGCGGTCTACTAAAAACGGTCCGACGATCGGTGGAAGCAGGCAGGCAGAGTCAGCCAGCCAAGATGGGCCGGCTGGCCGTGTTGGCAGGCAGAACACGGGTAGGTAGCATCCTCGCGCCGAAAGGAAAAACGAGCAGAAAAGTCAGGACGCAACACGGATTCCTGCGTTGGTACCAGTCGGGGTGAAAGAAAGAAAAGAAAGCAAGAGAAAAAAGGGGGAAAAAGGAGGGAAAAGAAAAGAGGAATGATAACGGTCGGTGGAAGCGGACATAAATATTGTCCACGCCCAACCCGTGAATTCGCAGCCTTGCCGAGAATTTCTCTCCTTCCATCGGCGCCTTTCCTCTTTGGCCGAACAGAGAAAGAAAGAGAAAGGAGAGAGGGAGAGAAAATGAGAGGGCCCATCGTCGCGTCTACCCGTCGTCATCGTCTACCACTACCATCGCGTCGACCACCGCCACCGCCGTGTTCTCCTCGTATCACCGGTCACCGGGTTTGTCCGCTGGTTGTCCGCCGCCACCACTACCAGGCCCCATTGATCGTCGTCGCCACCATCGCGGACGCCGCGCGGCGATCGCCATCGCGGCGAAAACTAATAAAAACGAAGGGAAAGCTGCGCCGCGGAGAGGAACGCGCGTCATCGTGAGGAAAAGGAGAAAGGCGACGGGTGAAAACGTGGAACGATGAGAAGAGAAAGACTGAAGGCTGCCCAGGCAACGGTAGAGGGGCGAAGGAAAGAGGGTGGAGGAGGGGGCAAGGCTCTCCGACGCGGCGGAGTGCGGTCCTTCCGTTGGCGTGGTCCTATTGAAAGGCGAAGGTAAATTTACTGCCCGGGTGGGAAGGGTGAAAATTTACTACTGAACGATCGTCTACGGGTCCGCGAACCCCGGGCCCCGGGCCCGGACCCCGTTCGGGTCGGGACGGTAAAACTTCTGCCGAAAATCGAATAATGACGCGGCGGAGATACCAGGCCCCGCTCGCATTAAGTGAATAAATAACCGCGAACCCGAAGCCACGGCCGCGGGACCGAGAAGGGCCGCCGCCGCCGCGCGTTCCCTCGCGCGGGGTGGGAATTTATTTAAATTTTTACTACCCTATAAATAAGGGCTCGCCGCTATTGTGCTGGTCGTTACCGGCGAACGACGCGGCGCGGCGCCTGGGATCGACGGCTGGATCTATACGTGCAGGTATCCACCCTGATGCAACCGCGAAACGGATTCATGGGGATTATGACGTTCTGCTTAAGGACGCGGCCGCGAATAGATTTTCTCTTTCATGGTTCGATGATAAAACGATGCGGACAGTTTTCGTGTCGTTTTACGGTCGGCCTGATGTGAACATCTGAGATGTTTAATGGCGGGACTAATAATAATCGGTGCACCTCTTCGTTATTCTATGGTTTCCGTGGATTATGTATGGACGCTCGGTTATCTGGGATGCTATCGGGAAGACGTGGATGGGAATGTACGGCGACGAGGATGTGGGGCGATCTAGATACTCCGCGGGGCTGATCTTGGTTACCCTGTCGGCGGATGCGTGATTAGTTGTAATGTTTAGAGGCTTGGGATGTTTGAAACTAGCTTGTTTGATGTTAAAAAATGACGATGGCGTGTATTGTTGGGATTAGATTGAAGGAGGAGAGATGTTATCCAGTAGAGATGCGCTTACTGTGTCATGTTACATGTTTAATGACTGTTATCGGAACAAATGATAATAACTAGTGTTAAATTTGATTGTTCATTATATGTAGTCTGTGTAACATGATGATACTGTTCCTTGTGAATGTAGAATTATGAAGTTTGATTATAAGTGTTTGATGACATTAAATATTTTTGTTGTTGCTTATATGCTGTTATCAACATTGTGATGATTTTAAAAATCTACGTTTGAAATTGGAATCAAATTTTATCATTTTAAACGTGCTTTTATTGTGCTATTAATGTATTACTGAGAAATAACCCTCTTCAGTGTTATGTTCCTGTTTTCGATCAGTTGCTCCTTTCTCGTTATTAAAGACAACGAATGAACACTTAAGCTTCGAGTGTGTTGTTGGCTAATTTATGTATTATTGGATAGTTATTATATACAGCAAAAGGTATAATTAATATATAAATTTCAAGTTATACTTCTTAATAGAAGATCAGTCAGGTACCATTAAAGCTAAGGGGTAATTACTTTCGAAGTCGTTTATTTTCTGACAAAAGTTTATGAAGGTATAAAATCACACGTTGATCAACAAAAAAGATTCGATTGGAAAACAAATTGACAGGCAACATCTCAATAATCATAAATCAGAATGAATAGCAATTCGAGTTGTAAATTGATTATAAAAATCAATTTACATCCAATGTCTGGGAAAATCGAGCGTGTGAAAATATCAACGATATTAACAATTAATACGTAAAAGAAATATAGGTACATGCAAACATTTATTCAATTACTTTTCACTCACGCAACAGGATCGTTTACATCAACGCGCCACTGGAAACTTTTACCGATAGAAATCCATTATAAACTGAAAACCACATGTACCAGGTAACCTCCATCGACCAGCATAATAGCTTAATATTCACAGACTTTCATATCATTCCAACGCAAAATAAATTCCTTTTTATTGACGCTTTTCCAGAGTGATTGATGACTAAATAGTACCCCGGCCCACTCGAAACATAAATCTCGATTGTTACACAAGAACTGTAGCATCGATACGATTTCACTTCAGGCGTTCTTGCTCACGAGCCTAAACACTTTTTAATTACCACGCGTTTCGATCAATTAATATGTCGCGCTGCCATTTGGCGAACGATGGTCAGACTCTCGGCCATGGTCGCGGTGGGCCAAGATGTCCCCGGCTTCTAAAAGGCCACGGAGATCAGTATCGGTTGTATATTCGATTGGCCCGGGCGAAGCATCGATTACCTAATTGGGTAAAAGTTAAACGCGAGCCCGGAGATCACGCGATGTCCCGGAGATCTTAACGATCGCGTCGCTAACGAGATAGGCCAGTTCTAGGTAGTGGCGCGTTAACGATGGTCTCCCACCGTCCGAAATATTTTATATCCCCAGATACCTCGGCCGGCGGATCCACCATTAATTTCCGAGGCACCGTCGTTTCGCGCCTAATAAATGTTCCCTTGAAAGAGTCCCGGGATCGTCAACGCGCAGTCGATTCGATAATTTACTATTTTCGCCGCCGTAAATAAGCGCATCGGTTGCCACGTTTATAGCGCCGACCCCGTGGAACCCACGGGGTCCCGCCACGAAAAGGGTTATTGCAAAATAAGCCGGAATAAAAGTGAGAATCGCGGCGCCCCGGTTCGATTACGTGTCGGTCCCCTTTGTGCCATTCTTTCCACTCGCTCATCCTCTTCATCACTCTCTCTCGAACTCTTTCTCGAACGGAAAAGAGAAAAAAGAAGGAGGTCGAAACAAAAAGCGGGGCCAAGACGGTATAAAGAATGGTCGGACGATACCATCTTTGTTAGCGCAGTTGACGGTGAAAATGGTAATAAAATGTGCGCTAGGCTCTTTGCTGGTTTCGCGGCGAATTTACGGCCAGATCGATCGTAAAATATAAGGCTTGTGAAACCGAGGCAGCGATAACTTTCGATAGGTATTCACCCGTTCCGATGAAATACGCGGAAATTCGAGCGTAACTGTCCGGCCGTCCGATTAACGCGGCAAGATTTCCAAAATGTCGGGTTTATGCGGACGATCCTTTTCGGTTTGTATGCAAATCCCTTAACCGTTCCCTCCTCTTTGAATCACTCTGAAACGATATTGAAATTCTTCGGACCGTTTCGAGCGCCACGCGTTTTTAACCGTTCCGCGATGATGCCTCCGGTTCAAGCGGCGGCCATTAACGCGGCCGCCGTTGCTGTTACATACAATGTCTGACGGAAATTCTATTTCGATATCCTGATGTCACACATATCTGATGCAGTGAAAATCAAATTCATTATTCCTGTTTGGAACAATTCCTTTTGCTCTTTTACAAAGGCAAGTCTTCAGTATATTACGCAAAAGTTCTAAAATTAAGGTATGATCTTCGATGGACATTGTTCTCCAACCCACGTGGAGAAAGTTCGTATTCTTAACCGGTCAAACATTTCACGGACCGTTACATTAAAGAGCGCGACATTGCTGTTCGTTGAAACATTATTATCATCTAATAATGAATCCAATCGCAACGGTTGTAAATTACTTAGCAAGGATCTTCCCGAGTGTAGGTACAACAAGAAAGTCTCACCGTACTGGTTTCTGGAAACCACTTAATAAATGAATTACATCGTTATGGCGTGTTCATTTAGTTCTCGTTTCCATTTTACGAGCTTGAAAATCGAGTTCAGTTGTTATCGGTCGAGGCCACGTTTCCTTGACTGGTTGATGCGTTATCTTCTGATCGGACGAACTAGTTATCTTCGGATATTGAACCCGGTGCCGGGTTCCTTGAGAGCAGCTGGACTTGCAGAAGTACCCGCTGCTCGTAACGCAGCTGTCTTCGGGCGGTAATGCAGTTGGCCTCTTTGCCGCCTATTGGACAGCAAGAACCAGATAAGCGGTTTAATTTTGGAAAATGCTTTTTTCTATAGATTCTTCTGTTTGAAAAATGCTTCTGTTTTTATGGAGTTTTTTAAATTTGTCAATGAAATTTTGGTGTGATACTTACTTGCGATGCAGTAAATATTTAACAGTTTATTGTATATTTATTGGAAATGTTTTGTGAAAATTATTTTGTTAGGTATTTATACAAACAAATGTATTTGTTGCTTGGAAATTGATAAAATCATCTTTATTGCGCCTGTAAAATGATATATTTGTTTAGCTTTGTTAGTAAGAAGTACTTTTGGTTAGATACGGTATTTTAAAAATGAGTTCATCTCACGATTTTACCTAAACCTAGAATACTAAAAAGAGTAATAAACTGATATGAAATTTTCATTTATTTATACTTTTTAATTTTTGCTAATTATTTCAGACAATATTTATATTTGTGGAAGTGCCATTACTTTAACTACGTAACGACCAAGCTACAATGTTTCTTAGATTTCTAATAAATAATTAAATTTTCTTTTAACAGTAAATATTAAAACATACAATTTTATATTTAGTAGACGTAACGTGTATCTAATGTTGTTAAGAATTTTAAATAAATAAATATTTTATTTTCAAATGTAACGTTTTTACGGATTTAAATTTGAAATATAAACCAAGTTTTAAGGTATTACGACTAGTCAAGCACTGATGAACATTGAAACGTCTCTCGAAGATATATTTCGTTATGCATCATTGGAATCCTTTGAACAGAACGATAACAGTAATTTCTTTCCCTCTTTACAGCGTCAAATGAATTGTTTAAATAAGACCCGTTCGACTTTGCCTATTTACTCGTAGTTTTCTGATTAAAGAGGGGTATAATCTATAATACGATGCTTCAGTACACATGCTAGTCAGTTCTCGCTTTGTGCATCGATTCAGTAACACTTTCCAACATCGAGATCCTGTGTTTCCCATTCCGTGATTGAATTTCATTCAACGATTAAATTTCCTTGATTGTTTTGAAAAATGTAATGGAAAGTAATGCGATACGATGTTTTCGGTCAGTGTCGGGTTTCAAATGAATCAAATTTCGTTTTTGTACCGTAAACTCTCTAACAGTTTCGATCGTACGAATGGGATCACCATAGCTTCAGGAATTCAGTGACAAAAGGTTAGCAAATAAATTTTTTTATTCGGTATTTTTATTGCTGTGAAAATTAATAAAACGATACGATGGTACTATATACGTATTTCAAAGAATTTTTTGTGCAGCAAAAATTTATATTTTTATAAATTCAATGTGGCTCACCTAAACACCAATTATTTTTACGTCAAAAAGATACTTCTAGTAATATTTTGAAGTTTAATTAAAATAAAAATATTTTTTTATGTTTTAGTATTTTGAAATTTACGTAATGAATCAAAGCATTGGTTTGAGATGAGGCTATTCGATAAAACAAATATACTTAGGATTGTGGAAAGATAATAAAAGTTATCGCTGTTCAAGACAACTGTTTAACTCTTATCGAACTTTTAACTCAATAGTGTGTATTTAACGATTACAGATTAAAAGATTTAGATTTACCAGTTTCTTTTAACATTATAAACAATTGTGCCGCATCATAATTTACATATTCACATTTCTCATTATTACTATTATAATGCATTAAAACCGTAGTAAAACGATTTTTTATAACACACATCTATATATAAATTTAACTATACAGTTTTTTATTATTATTCATAATTTCTTAATTCTGTTACTGTCTACGTTCAAATTCCAAATTTTTGTTTATGTATGGTTTTATGTGTATACAAAACACTTCCTTGCTGTTAATTGTTAATAAAAGCTTGATAAAAGTGTTGTCTCATTTCCCAAGTCAACCATACATTCGAACAAAGTGTCGGTTCACGAAATGCGAACGCAGATAAAACAGAATTAGGTGAATTACTCTATAAGAGTCGCGATATACGTCAAACGTATATGTATATACTTGAAGACATAAGAAACACATAAATCCGGCGGCGGACAAATACTCTCAGAAATATTCTTCCTATAAACCCAGTTCGTCAAGTATCCTGAATACGTGACGAGCATCAGCTGGGACCTCGATTTTATTACGCTTTGACGACTAAGGTTTTAGCAATCGTAATATAGCATAATGAAATTTGAACGGTGTCGGACGGTAGAAAGCTATTTCACGATGCTGCCTAGGTACATTCTTTCTGAACTAAAGAAGGTATGATCATAGTTCTTCTTCTTCCTTCTCTTCTTCTTCTTTTTCTTTCTGCTCGTCATTCGTCGTAATACTGTCACCTTTATTTTCCACCCTCTGCCACGTTTTCTTTGCACGTCTGCAAATCCTCTACTCATGCTCTGGAATCGTAATCGAAGAGATGTCATATCCTATCTCCGGCTGTTCAATAATGTCCTCTATTATTCCTTCTCATTCAGCTTTTTCCCCTACGGTGACGATCGACAAAGGAATTTGGAGCAAATTATTGTGAAAGTTATAATTATGGCATCGGAAATGTTACCATGCTTTATTGCTCTGATTGAAAATGCTAGTAGGGTGTTAAATGTAAAGGGATATTGAAATTCGTGCATATTACTGGTTAAAAGTTTCAAGGATTAATGTGTTAAACTTTTCAACTAATACTCACTGTCAAACAGTCTAAAGTTCTGCGTGTACAGAACAATAACCTTAACAATATATGTCAAAATCAAGGTCATACTATGGTTACTCTTTTAGTAAATGAACATGAAATTTCCCTATTCCCGGATATTTTTAAGAATATCTAGAAAACTAAGGCTGAATAGCAGTAACATGCATAAGGAAAAGTTGTTCAGAATGATGTCTTTGACAACATATTTCAAAGTCATTCAAATCCACGAAGTATCAGTGTTATAAATAATTACTAAACTATTTACTTTTGTTAAAAATGATAAGTTAGTTATTGTATATTGTGAAAATAAATGTATTTTTCCTAAAAGCTTTATTTGCGACCTAAAGGGTTAAGCGACCGTGTCACAATCTTCGAACAACTATACGCGTGCTGACACGGAAGAAGATAACGTTTAATTTGAGCGTGTCATCCTTAATCCATCAAAGTTTTGTAGCATGAGGTATTCAAAGAGAAGGCAATATTCTTTGGTAACACAGCTTGTACCAGCGACCACGAATAAAATTCGCAAGAACCGGGTATCTGGATAGGGTGGCTAGTCGAAGAGGTCCAATGTCTTGTGCTGGATCATCGATCACGTCCTCCGGAAGGGGAACCCCTTCCTAGTCTTATACGCCACTCTCTCGCTCATTGTCAGGCAATTCCTCTCCTGCCCTGCCCGCCTTGAACGACCCTGATGTTTCGACTAACCGGATAACTCGACCACAATATCAGGATTCATTTGGTTGTTGAGGAAAAAAGGATGTTTTCTTATTCTTCGTTAATTAAAATGATCTTATCGTTTGTTATTTAAGCCGTGATCTTTGCAAAAATGAAAGAAGTTGTAAAAATAAGGTTTATGATTTCTTAAAATATTTTCTTTTTCTTTTATTGTGTTTCTTGGTAAATTGTTTTAACGAAGATATTTTAGGTAGAGATTCAATGTATCCGAAAAGAACTGGTATTTTTTTAATTAATTAATTTAAGGGATAAATTAAATATTTTCAAGTTTCGTTATATGTTTGATGAATGTATTCGATTTAATTAATATCCATACTATGCTCCATATTTTTTTTATTGGCCGCAGACATTATGATGTATATACTTAATATTATTTTCCATGATTATTACGTTATAGTTTTTAAATTTCAATCCAGATTCACTTTTTAAATTTGAAGAGTAGGATTTATATTTGAGAGTATTTTGGGATATTCATACATACAAGTTACATGAAAAAATATACTCATGAGCTCATTATTACCCAGCGAACATTTAATACTTTCGTACATTCACTCAATTTCAAGCTCCAAAGAAATCGAGAAATAAGAAGCGACATGCTGTAAGTGATAAGAATTCAATGTCCTCAATCATAAAACAAAAGAAAAACAAAAGAAACATAAAACACAGTAATTTAATTAAAATCCGTTCCGCAACCAAAGTATTACAATGAATACAAAGATAGCATTACCATTCAATTAACCTTCCCTCTGTACATAGGGGTGCAAATCCACTCCTGACAGATAGAATCGCGAATAAAAGGTTGACGAATGGAAAATTTCCAAAGTTTTCCTAGGAATGCTATCTGTGATATGTTTCACATAATATTTAAACAAATTTCATTGAAATGTGTGAATTTGAATGTAGTAATAAGTACTTACGCTGCCAAATTTATTCTCTATATTTTGCACTAAAAATGTATGAGGTGTATTTGAACCCCTATTCACGGGTAACGTTAAAATATTTCTACAGAGAGAAAAGAATATCGAAACTTGAAAATTTCCTATAATTCTATCATAAATCGTAGGTATAATCATTAGCTCCGTGAACAATAACTTTAGTCTTCAACTGAATACCTAATCATCATACGAAACTAGCAATTTATTCTCCGTTTCCCTCATTCCCATTTCCTCCCGACTCTCCCACTTTTATTCTCCCGACCTTGTCCATTTCGTGAAACAAGCAGCAGACCGGAAATAAGAGTTATAAGGTGGAATGATTTAAGATCTCTGAAACGGATAAGTTTCTTGTTTCCTCCGTCCCGATTGATCGCGATACTAGACCCAAGGAGTCTCTCTCCGGCCGTCTTTTCATTTTCCTTCCGCGGAATAACCCACCCTCACTCGTCAAGTTTTTATTTCTTATACAGTCGGTTAACCTATAACGACCTTACAGCGAATGACCGTTATAACGAACAGATTTTTTTTAAAGAAAATTAGAATGATATCAAATTAAATTTACAATATGTATATTTGTGTGATTTTATTTTATGTATTTTGTAGCAAGAGTAAATCAATTAAAGTCTCAGGAGATGCAATCTTAGAGTTTCCATAGAGGAATTTCAAACAGTCAATTTAATTGTTTGGTTACTAAAACTAGTCTTAATGTTAAAACCAATACAGATTTTAATCTTTTTACATCCTTAATTTTTGCTTTATTCTTGTCATTGGCCTTTTTCGCTGGATACTGTATTGCACAGCTGGTGTGTGATTATTCTTAAATAGGTTGAGGAGTATAGAATAACCCATTGTACTATGTGCAGACTAAGAACTGCTGAATGTAGCACTGCCTTGGATTTAAAAACATTCAACGTACGATTCCTACGTCTTCGAATCGTTCTTTGCGCGTTCTTTCACGTGTTTTCCGGATGGCCGACCGCTGGAAAGGGGCAGTAGAGGGGCTAAGTCGCGTGATGGCATCCCCCTCGCTCGGTAAATAAATTACCCGGACCTTATCAGGAGTAATAGGAGCGCGCACGACACAGATTGGTCAGCGCCGGGCACGCGAATTAAAAGTTACTGGCCCGGCACCGGTCGCAGGACACGGGAAAAGCAGGCAGAAACGCAACAACGCGCGCGAGCGCATCCCCTCTAAGTTTTATTAAAGATTTCGATGATAAAGGACTGTCCCTTGATCGCATCGCGGCGCGTAATTATTTACGCTTATCATCGCAGAAATTAAATCCATCATCGTTATAGGTATCATGCAAAATACCTGCTTCTTTATTTCGATCCTCGACTCGCCATGATTTATCCATAAATTGAAAATGTCGCCGAAAATAGGGCAACTCTCTCTTGCCGGTTGTTATAATACGAGGTGACCCAGATCGCGCGGCTTATTTTAGTCTTTGCATTTGCGATTAGCTTCGCTCCTGAATTGGAGGTGGAATATAAATGGTGCGACGATGTGACATGGTAAATCTGGTTACGGGGATTCGAGTCTGGGCGCTGGGTTGATTAATTTGGGTACGTGCTGCGGCGTTGTATGGAATCATTGGGAAAAAGTGCTTTAATTAACAGCTTGTTGTATTTAAAAGCTGTTGAATGTAGTGATAGTGCAGTGAATGTATACACGGTTCGAATAATTTTTGTTTCCTGAAAACAAGTTGTTTTGTAAACCAAAAATATGAGATTGTTTCATATTAATTTTTTATTACAATTTTATCTAATAAGTCGTAATTAATATGATTTGGGAGGTTTATTAATATTCTAATATTGTAATGATTCTAATCTGTTGAATAGTTCTTAATCAAATTTATTTGAATTTATTTATGTATTGTCTAAGTTTAATAGAAACTTTATATTCACCATTATAACTTCAATCAGTGTTTGATTAATTATTGTTACAATTTTGATATGCTCAGTAATTTAACTAATAACAGAATTTACTGTTACATATGATTATGTCTGAATTTATACAATATTTGCCGTAATAAAAAAATATTTTCATATACACGATGATATCTATTTCCTCATACTATTTCTTCTAAACCAAGTGCAACGCAAATACAATGATCGTTTTCATCACTTTATTTCATTTCCACAGTGAAATATTTAAATAATCGTTTCCTTCCTCACACTTTATTCAGGAAATTCCTGTATAACACGATATCCCATAAAATATCACCCTGCAATAACCGCAGACTTTCCCCCGAATCGACTAGCGATAAAGAACAATGAATTACCGATTAGAGCGGCTAACAGCAAGACACCTAACACGCTCCATTTGCCTGCGCGACCGTCAATCATCCTATTCCCGCGTCAGAACGCCGTGAATTCTTTCCTCCATAAAAGAAATCAAACCGTTCTCGATTCGTCGCTCACGATTTCCCGCGAATATATTTCACTGTTCGGCCCGGATACAGCAACTTCGTTGGCACGTATCTTACATAAGGATACCGTTCGGCCGAACTACGAAACTTTTCCGTGTTCCTTCTCCTTCTCGCCCGGAACCCAGCCCCTCTACCCCGGTATTTCCCTATGCACCGCTGCGGGGGCGTTCGAAATTTTTTCTCGAACAAGTCTTTCGTCCTGCTTACCCCCGAAAGCTTTTCGCGAGCTTTCCTGAACCGCTCGACCGGGAAGATCCCGTTTCCAGCGCGCGTCCGGCCGTTATTCCGGAAACTACCGTTGAAGTGGTCGTGCCGGAAGGAGGGAAAAAAGTACGGCCCGGCCGAGAACGCGCTCACTTCTGCCTGATTGATACGATTTTATTGGTCCGCCGGGATTTATCGACACGCTATTTTGCATATGATTGATTTACACCGATTTCGCCCGTTTCCCCGCCGATACGATGCACGCTGCTTCTTCAACCTGTTTACCTTCTCCTTTCTTTTCTCGCCGCTCTATTTTTCTCTCCGTCACGTGTTCCATTATCGGTCTCACTCGCAATCGTGTCCTCCTGCCCTGGACATGAACAGTGGCTGCGAAATAGTAAGACGTATCTCGCTGAATTCACCCGTTACTGCGGCCGTCGCGCTTCCGACTGGCATTTTTCAAAACATCGTCCGGGAAAATGGAACTCCGTTATTGAATCTTCTGCCTTTATTCGGCGCGGGTGTGGGACACGATCTATGGCCTGCTCATGGACGAGACGAAATAAACGGCGCTGGATTAATACCGGTTTTGAACGTTTCCTTGAACGATCGTGTTTGGGATTCTTTTAGAAGGGGATAGGATTTGGGTGGATGGCATTGGTAAGGTAATTATTAAATTACGGATTTTTGTGTAAGTTTAAATAGTTCGAAGGTAATAAGAAAAATAGAATGACGATGGAAAATAGTTTTTCCTAAAAAGTATTTTAAAACGCACTGCACTTTGGATGTTTTATATACTTCTTCGTATTGCGTGCGTTCTTTGCAATTTTGTACTTTCCTAGATATGTATAAAAATTCGCAGTTTAGTAATTATGTATAGTAAAACCGATAATAGTTCACGTTTTGATTTATATGTTGCTTGTCCTTGGATGATATGTTTGTTTTGGTCAAGACAAGAATTGGTATTTATTATGTAATAAGTAATAAAGTGAACTTGATTTGAGTTTGAGAGGTTTAAGAAAATTTAAGACTTTTTGGTATCAATTAAAATATAAATTATTATTTTATTAACTATATTGAATTATAGAACATATAAATAATAAAAGGATAAAATTTGCAATGCAATTCTTAAAACTGCTATCTGAAATAGTTAGAAATAAATTAGAAGAATAAGCGTAAAGATAAAATGAAATAAATTTTAGTATTTATTTTGTTCGGTTTTGACAATTTAGGCATATTATTTTAATGTTCATAATAGTGTATCATTAATGAGAACGTACCACTATATTTAGCAACCCGATTACCGCAATAAATATACGTGATTATGATTGATGAACATAAGACGTTGTTTAACACGTGTTTTAACTTTAAATTAAAGAGTTCTAATATTATGTATCAAAGTTCTTCGAAGTCAATTTTAGATCGATGTTATGTGACGTAAGGTTGTTGCGTGATCGATTGTTTTCCATTATCGGTTACACTGCTAACAGGAAAGTGATTGTATTTAAGCCACTAAATTCTATCAAACTATCTTTCTTCGTATACTTATGTAAGAATAATAAGTAATATGCAACAAAATAACAGATCAAACTGTATGTTCCGGAAAAAAGCTTTATCCTTAAACAGTTGAAGAAGTTCAATGATACTTTCGAACTATTGAAGTCTGAGCTTTAAGTTTCACTGCTCAGTATCAAAAGGTTAGTAATGTGAAGCTTTAGGTAGTTAGAAAAGTTTTAGTTTTTTAATGGCCTCAAAGGAACTTAAAATTACAATAGTCTAAGAATAGCTTACAGGTTAAAGAAAATTCTTCCCCTGCATACTTGAAAGATAAATCTTGTGTAAAATAGAGAAAAATACTTAATAACATATATGTATAAATTATTAACTTGTATAAAATAAGTAATATAATAAACATTTTCTTAAAATAATTAATTTAATTTATTCATTATATGAATATTAACAATGTTATTATGTTAACTTTTTATATTATTAACGCCATTGAAATATATATTAAGAAATTCTTATAAGTTCTTTAATTCTATATACCCTGAAGTAATACACTTTTATTTTTTACTTTTTATTGATTTTCTAAATATGTGAGTTTTTAAACAACATATGTACCAAGCGTAAACTTTATTACACTTACTAGGATGTAAACAAAAGTGGTCTAAATTAATAATATTAAATTTTAGAAAAATGGAGGCATACTTTAAAGCAACATTTTAATGAACACGGAGCTTTTGAGTATACTTAGGATATACAAGATTAAATAATATTCTACAAGGGGAAAATCGTAGTCAGTAATCAGCTAATATTAGCTTGAACTATTAGCCTAAAAAACAACATTTAATTAGCATTGTCCACGATACAATAATTTATTTGAGTTAAATTTATTCGTTCTCTTCTGTTACAGGTGAGTCGGTAAAACAATCATATTTGTCATCCATGAATTTTTCCGGGACTAATGGAAACTCTTGCGGTAAGACCTCTCCTTGATTTACGAGCTCGGGATATGAATGTGCAGGCGGAGGTTCGGTAGAAGTGTCGGGGGTGAGTTATTAGCTGAAAAATATGTTTTCGTGGAAACTTCGGTTTAAATTGACAAAGGGGCCAAGTTTTCAACGTTGCGAATCGCGCTGCCCCTCAAAGGTGTGATTTATATTCGCATTAAGGGATTTTAAAGAACGATTCAACGAATCCGGCATAAATTTTTGGATAGTCTAACTCCCGTCGATTTCCTGTTTCTCACTCGACGCGAATTTCAGGCGCGTCGTGATTATTCAAATGCGTATGCAAGCTCAATTAATTTCCGCGATAAATCTCCGGTCCCGTCTAAATGCGCTCTCTAAGGGCGCAGGGAACCAACACGACGATGAACTCGTGGCGCAGGTTTTTCATGTTTTTTGTTGTTGAGGAAATTTAGAAAATTTACTTTTCAGTTTCAACAACGAGCAAGTAATAAACATTATATTCGTATTACTGGGACTGTGAAAGTTAATGCGGATTTGCGTTTTAAGTGAGATTAATTTTCGAGGTTTGGGATTAAATAAAAGTTTCGAGGGAGAATTTTGTTGTGCATTTATTAAAATTTCTTGGCTTTATGCTTCTGTAATTCAGTCGTGACAGAAATATATTAATTTAGCGATCTAGGTACGATGAAAATGGACTTTATGAATATTCATAATTATATTATTCTCTTTTTTGCGAAAGCTATCGGGTTCTCCACACATATTATTCTTCCATTGTGAGTCATTACATATTATATTTACATTTCATTCTTCAAATAATTTTGAAAAACAAATAAATATTTAAACAGAAATTCTTTTATTATTACTTCGTCATTACCATCATTCGTATTATTTTAAAAATTAATGATATCTGCTTATATGTAAATATATATATATTTATATTTTTATACTTATGAATTTATGTTAATAAAATCGTAATAAGGAGCTTTGAAAATACTCGTAACATTAATTTTTCATATAGAGCAACAGATCACAACACAGAAATAATGTTTCATGATAAAGCTACGTTTCAAGCAATTATTACGGAACATTGTAATAATACATATATTTTGTTGGAAGCATTAAAAAAATGTTTAATAAAAATTCCTATGATTTCGCTACATTAACAATTGTACTTAAAAAATCATACTTAATAAAAAAAGCGCTTTCTATTCAGTATATCTCTTTTGATATTAAGTATTCGAACTTTCAGAAAGTTAGAAAGAAATTCACGTATGTTGATAAAAATTTCATATTTCGCATAAAGCGTGGTTTTTCATCGTACATCGCAACTAAAGAGGACTATTACGTGGCTCGTTTAGTCTAGTGCATCTCGTGCAATAGCATTTCTTGCGCATAGCTCCCCATTTTAATTCAAAGCACCGTGACAAACGTGTCAGGTACTTATACCACCGCACAATAGTCTGCAGGTACTCACCGTAAACGCATACAAATCCCGTCGAGTCTCTTCGATCTCGCTGATCCTTCTCTCTTAATTGCAATTAATTCTGGATCGACGTCTCGGCCTTCGCAATAGTACTATCTTAAACAGTGGCGCACAATGATCTGTTATAAAAGATAAATTTGTTTTTCTTGAAATTTATTTATAAAAAATAATCTTATTTTTATTCATTAGATTAATTTTGTACAAACTATATGGTTGATTAAGTTCATCAGTAATTCTTACCTGTTCAATTACAATAATAGCTTATAGGAAACCGTAAAGCAAACTCAAATTTCAAAATTGGTAATGTGTCGTCATATTACCTCTTTTTACTGCGAAACTTTGCTACCGTAAAAAAAGGGTTATGAAAGTCTATAAAAGAGTATGAAATAAGCAATATACATTTATGAAGTGATATTAAGAATTTCGTAGCAATATAGACAATTGACAAGAAAGTTTACAACGTTAAATATATTATAAAATGATTATATTATACAATAGACGGGAGCCACGAATTTAGCATCGTTAAAATTCAGATTTTTATTCAAATTTCCATTTTCAGAATTGGTTTTATAAAGATGGTGTATAAAAAAATGTCTTATGGCATTAAGAAGATTCTTTGCTGTATCTATTATATAAAAATATCATCAGTTCATTTTTATTTAAATACATAACTGTTTGTATTTTATAAACGTGCAAACGCGACAAATATATAAAAATCCGCACTCTCCTTACAACAGGCGTTGTTCTTGTATCAAATTAAAAATGTATCTTGACTTACAGACTATGAATTTATAACAATTTAAGAGTATATACGTTAACCTTTTCGTCTCGAATGGTACACATAGATACCACGAACATTTTAAATTACTGTAAAGCTAGAAGACGCTTTAGAGATAAAGGAAAACTATACCACACGGAGATCTTTGCTTATGGTTGACAACTTAAGTGCTAATTATTATTATTATCAGTCCTTACCTTATTTCTTTCACTGAAAAGCTTCAGTTTCACTGGAAAACAGCTGTCCCTAGACCTCTCTTTGATTTAGCAGAAAAATACATATTCAGGGACGAAAGGATTAAAGACTTACAATAATTCGTCTCACAATAATTCAGCACCATACAAAGAGTATACGAAGCCGCTTTTTATTTCCAAAGAAAAGTAGATAATTCACGATCAGAACAAACCCAGCCGTCGTCAGTCAAGTCGTCAAAAACGTCCGCCCCTAAACGGAAGGCTTAAGTCGTAAGCTCCGACTCGCGAAATGTAACGACGGTATTAATTTTCAGCGGACAGGGTCGCGAGGGCTGCGCAGCGGGCACCAAGTTAACGCCGCGGCCATGTTTAATCGTACGTTTAACGCGTAGTTAGTCTTGCAAATTTCGAGGGATATTGTCAGAACACGCCAGGTCAGCCGGAATTATGTAAATGTTTACCTTTCATTGTCAATTTACACCCTCTCCCCAATTCAGCCTCCCCTCCCCCGGCGACTGTGAGAAATAACCAGCATTTGTCGATGCGGTCGGCGACTGTTTGGACCTGCGGCCTGACGGTTCTAAAAGGAGCAAAGGGGTGAAAGGGACCTCAGCAAGGCAACGGGGACAAGGGCGAGGCAAGTAGCAGGGGGAGCAAGGAATATCCAGGAAGACGCCGGGAAACTTTTGGTGGGATGGTAGGACACTAACCCGGTTCGACTAATACCAGTGAGCTCTCGTCTACTTTAACCCAGACCTAACTTAGCCTTAGATTAGACCAACGGACCATGTACTTGTTCACTTGCACCGTCTTTACCGACACGGTCCTCGACATAACCGTACCTTTCCGGTACCTGCACTTTATACACGACGCTCGCCGGGATTGCGAGGCAAAGATACATGGAAACCTTTCTCCGAGAAATTTATTCCGCCCTTGTTTGCGTTGGCTCGCTACCACCTCTCCTCTTCTTTTACTTTTATGGGCCTCGTTGCTGTTTTTAAACGTTCCTCGCCTCGTCGCGTTAAACGTCTTCGGAGGCTGCGATTCATTCGATCAGAAGTTAGTGATATTACTTGTAATGAAAGTGGCGGGAATTGAGGTTTGCGGAGTGCTGTTTGAGGTTATTATTGATTGTTGTTAGGGATATGTGAGATTTGTTGCGAGGTAGTTTGGTGGTTGCAGTTCTAGGCGTGTTGGGTTTAGATATAAGTATAATTAGTATTTTGAATAGAATATTTTGTAAATGAGTTTAGGCGTGGGTTGGATATTTTAGAATAGAAACTGCGGATAGAAACTATTCGAAATTGGGATTATACTTAAAGAGCTAAGGAAATATTCTATATAAAAGAAGGGATAATAATTATATTATTAATGTGTGAGGAACAGTAGGTTCATTCACGAATATGTATTTAACGCCTTACTCTATGATCTCTTTCACAACTGTACTTGATAATGTTACATTATCATTAATAATTGACTACAAAAGAAAAGAATTTAATACACATTCTATGTCTACATTACTCTAGTAGTTTACTCTAGTAGTTAACGATTGACAATAGAAAAGTAATATTTAATCAACATTCAGATAAAGTAAATAAGAGTTACATTTGTCAAATTCGATGTAAGTCCATCACGAGTATGACACGATACCGTAGGACAAGGAGTTAAAGTGTTATTATATATAAAGAACTTATCAAACAATTTGAATTCTTACATCGAATTGTCTATTCAAAATAAATTAGTATTTTGGTTTCGAACGGAAGTTTTCTGAAATGATTCTTTTAGCCCGGAACATATTAGCCTGCGTCATCGAATCGTATAATTTTCGCGACGTACCTACTCGATGTGATTAATTTCTAACTTCAGCGCGTACTGCGCGTCAGAATTCAGAATTGTGAGTTGGCCAGTTGGAGGAACGGAATCTTAGCCAGATCTCGGTCGCTTCATATTTGAATTAATTTCGATTCGCACGCTCGCTTCTCCGTTCACGGTTTTCGTGGTCCGCCTAAACCTTGAAGAGTACATAACGCCCCTTTGACGGACACGGGATCTGTAGCGGATCCTGCTTTGTGTACTTAAGGAATCGACGCCAAACATAATTAGAGGTTTCGCCCGTTTGCTCCCGACAAACACACTCCTGGCTAATACGGTCAAACACATTCCCCTGCATCCTCCTAGTTCTGAACTTCGTCCTCGGGTGTAGTACCCGACGATGATCATTAAACTGCATCTGTATCTGTGCATACGTATACACTGGCAATCTTCGAATTAATCATGAATTGAAATGACAGGTGCCAATCAATCACTTCTTCATTTACTTCGATTGCTTCTTACTTCGATGAAATGGATATTTATTATAACTTGATTTTGTCAAAATTTATTATTCATTGTTTCTTTCTATTCTTATTATTGTTATTGTCACAATACACTGGTTCGATTAAAGTCTTCTTTTTTATTATGCGTTTAGTATTGTCATAATTTGTAGGGGTCATTAAATTTATTTTTCTGAGACATTATGGAATTTCTAGGGTTTAGACAGGAATTGCTTAAGAATGAGTTAAAATGAAGACTTACTCTTTTTACATCGAATTTGTGTTTTTATTTCTGTATAAATATGTATAATTATTTAAACATCATCAGTTTAATTAATGTCATAAAAAATCCTGTTCGCTGTAACGGTGCCACTTGAAGATTTTTTAGAGTAGTAATTTTATTAGAAGTTGGGAGTAATTACTGATAATAAACACTTAGTTATTAGATGAAAATGTGTTTTATATAATCAACTTCAGTAATGTAAAAGTATGTACTTTTGATGTAACATAGTATATTTTGTTACCTGTAGTTGCTTTTACAATTAACAGTTTCCTCTAAAATTTGCTTTGGTATCTTAGAATCTATCTAAAAATTTAAGTATCACATTCACTAGTGACTGATTGTAGTAATCCAATTTTTATTGGGCGTGTGAAATGTTTTAATTGGCCAATTTAAAGTTTCTGTGTTTATGACAAGGCGAATCGTTGGTTTACTTCAAAAGCGTAAATTAGATCTGCAAGTTTGTTTGAGAGGAGTGGGAGAGAGTGAAGGAAGCAAATCGGTAATGGGGATAGCCTCCCAATTGTTCAAAGCTATTATTTGATTTTATACTACTTATAATACGTGTTAATAGATGTGATAGATATGTGATCTGACAGACAGTTAATTAGCTGCGATAGGGTATTCTAGATTAGCGATACAAAATTACATAGTACGCATATCACTTTACACTTCAATAAATCTATGATACTAAAACAATAATACAAAAGCTTCTAATGGTTTCAAAATTATTTTTCATTTATATTTACCAAGCCTTTTCTTGTCAATTAATTATTTCTTATAAATAGTTTCTGATATCGACTACGAGTCATTTCATATGCAAAGTGGAAAATATTAATTTATTCTTCATATGTGGTAATGTATATAATTCATTACCACACTTATTTTATGTATTAAAAATGCGAAAATAAAGAAGTTTGGAAATATTTCTTTTATAGTAATATTTTTATTAAATATTCAAATATATCCAATATACAATACAATATCTTACGATACAATAACGTCCCTTTGAATACATTTGAATATATCTCTGGTATATTTTTACAAGAGAAGCTAAAATCCTATTTTTCCAAGAAGAATCTTATCTGCCCCCAATATATTTTCACATGCACATCACAGATTCCTCGACGCGCCCTTCTTACATGAATATAAATAAATGTATTCCTTGTAAAATATTAACGATACAATTTTAACCCAATCCTTCAAATCTCAAATTCTTCCAATCGCTTCACCTTCTCATCATTCAATACTCAATTCAAGTTGAAGCAATAATTAGAATCTACTACTTACTCCTATTACACTCAGCAAGAAAATCAACGTCTCAGGAACACATCTGTAAAAATATCAAACCAAGACTCTTAATAGACTTAAACACCATCACCAACGGAGTCGCAGGAAAAGAAATCTCCAGCTTCAAAATCAAGTGTCCTCGAAGAAGTCATAAATTCTAGCCTACGCCTGACTGTCACTGCGCGGGGAGAACCTCCCGTGTCGGCTGTCAGATATAAATCTCTCCTGACCGAGGTACAATATTTACGTAGAACAGGTAGATCCGCGGGGGAGTCTTCTTCGACGGCGGCCGCATAATTAGGTCCTGGGAGGACAGTTCCAGAAAGTCGCGTAACTTCGTAACAGAATTAAGCCACCATATCTCATTCCATCTTCTCGCGTTTACTCACTCACTCGTTCGCCGACCCATTCCAACCCACCTCCTTCCGCCCCTTTTGGGTTGCAGTTACCTCTTTCAGAATCACTTGAACCCTCCGCTGGTACCCGTGCCACTCGGTTTCCGCTCCCAGACTCGCTTATTAAATTCCTCGAAGTTTCTTCTCATTTGACACAGTAGCGCCTCATGTCTTTACGGTCTGTAGCTGCGTTTCCCGCCGTTCCTGCAACCCCACACGCCCGCCGCCATTTTCTGTCTCTCGTCCCCCACTTTCCCTTCGTCCTTGTTCCGCGAACTGTGACCTTTCAACACGTGCTTGACTTAAGCGCAATTTAATATGGTTTAAGTTCGTTGTAAGGAGCCGGCACGGGTACAAGTTGCCCCTTCCTCCCGCCGGCGCCTCCACCGCCACCTCCACCAACCTGCTGCCCTGCCTAATCAAGCTTCGCTTTAACCCCGAGAACCGCTCCCGAGAGACGTTGGAAACTACTTGTCCAACTAATAATCGCGGAGGATTTCCAAACTGAAACTTAGCGCGCCCGCGTGCGCCCTCGCGCGTGTATCGCTCGTCCCGCGAGCGCTCCGAGCGTGTTACCCGACACCGTGGTATCAATTTCCACTAGCGACGAGACGCCATGGGACACGAGTGCGTCTCTTGGTGATCTTGACGAGAGATGGTTCTTGATTGTGTGACTTCGATGTTAGCGGGGTTTTTTTTTTGTTGGAGGATCAGTGGACAAGTGCTTGATCATGTGTGTGAAACGAGTGGATCAGATTAAGTCTAAGTAGCTAATATTTCTGAGTTCTCGATGAAGAAAGATTTTGTGAAGTGTTGTTGAGTGGATTAAATACTCATATTATATAATGTTATTAATAATCTGAATTATTGGTAATTGTTGCAATGATATTAATAATATTAATTATCGTTATTCGTTAATATTAGTATTAATTTAATTGATCATTGAACATTTCACTAAACCCTTTTTTTTTTGACAACTTAGAAATAATAGATTATTATTGTCCAGAGTTTAATGGTTTAGCTATTGCTAAAACTGGCAGTGAAAATTTGTAACTTAGTTTAATAGAAATCAATATTAATCATTATACATAAGTTGAAGTAAAAAATTACTTTCTTTTTATCAGCGTTTCATCTTCAACAAGTTATATTTAATTTATTTCCAATGAAATACATTGTGTTGAATGAAAACAGTCCTGGAAGTTGATGAGAGAATTTCATTTTTCTAAAACGTTTACATATGAAATCTATATTACAGTTAATTCTTTTTCATTTTTTTCATAATGGAGTGTTCAAACAGTTATAATCAAAAACACTATAAACATCCCTAACATCCGAAACAATTACACTAAAGTATAAATATTGATTCAATATTAATATCTAATCACCATAAAACCAGCATATTCATACCAACTGTGCAAAACCATTACTGAATCAAATACAGAATCAATGTAAAATCGATATAACAATACCGTAGATTCGTAATCAGCACCGACAAACTCGAACCTCCTTCCCTAACTCTTATAACATCATTCCACTCCTACTATCTGTTTCAAGAACCAGCGCCGGTATCATAACGGTTTTCAAGCCTCGGTGAAAACAGAGCAGCGGCTCGGAAAGAGCTGGATTTGATTCCCGGACACTGCACGTTCCCGTCCCTTCTACATTAATGATCAATGTCCACTGAGCGTCACGATCGTTCGAAGATTGAACGCGAAATCACGGTGAATCGAATCGCGGCCGGGCGTCGCGTCATCCTCTCCGTTCGAGTCCTCGGGGGTGGTGGCTGGTCCGTGATATTTACTCCATAAATCTGACTTAATTAAAGTCGTACCTCGATATCGCGATTCAGCCAGGGTAACAACGTTACCGTCTCTCGCATTCTACGTAATCAAGTGCATAGAACAAACTTGATAGAACGTCCTGCTCTGATTAGAGGAGGATCCGCGGGTTCGAGCAGTCGTTCTCACTTTATCCGCCATGACGGGAATGGGGTAGGAACGAGAGCTGTTCGGCGAGACTTCCGCTAAACTTATTATCGCGTCGTATCTTTTCTTCAATGGATATTGATTCGCGGTCGATTCTCGTCACCGATCCCTGGGTGCGGAGCACGCTGGCTCGGTCGTCTCTGCTCTTCGGGACACGGCGAATTGATGGAAATAAAAACATTCGATACGGCGAGTTGAACGTAGTATCGGAGAATATAAGGGAATATTAATAGACGTTGAAATCACGTTACCATTTTTATTACTGGTTTCTCTGGTGATCACTTTTATGGGCTGTAAATGTTGGATTTGATAGGAAGCAGTTGTCGATTGGGATTGCAGAGTTATATAAACGAGGTTTATGAGTTCGCTACAAATATTAAAACGTGTTTGGGATGGTAAGTTCGTTTTAATTGATTCCGAGGAATGGTAATTGTATACTGAGAGCTGTTAGCGCTGATGGAAGATTCAGGGTGGACGAAGTTTCTGGAAAAAATGAGAGATGTGTGTGGTGTCTTACTTGAAATAAGACATGCAATCGTCTTTCTCAGTTATAACGGTGTAAAGTAGATTTAGTGAGCAGGTTGAATTGATATAGAATTATTATAGAATAATTACAGAATGTTGGTCAAAAGAACATTTTTTATTTAAGATCTTTTTCTGAAAATGTTGAGGTTCCGTGTACAGGGTAACGAAAAATTCACTTACATATAAAATAGTGTCGACGGAACGACTAGAATAAAAATATTCTTGAAAATGTATTCATCCTTTATCTTTTTACGATTGGAGAATATTTGTAAAAGAAAAAGTATTTGATGTACGGAGCCAAATATTACAATAAAAAGAATTTTTTTCAAAATGAACAATATTTCTTTAACATGAAACTTTAATTCATTTATAATTGAGTTTACGTATTAATAAGTCAATTTCTTTAATAATTTCTTAGAGAAACATCTGTTATCTTTTTAATAATTGTAAAATGGAGAAATCAGAAGAGTGTCATATTGACCGGTCTGATAGTTTCAGTGTTAAAATGGAATTCTACCATTATCTAATAGCAGATACCTTAACACTTTATGTCCTCAAAAATAAGGAATATACATTAACTTCTGAATTCAGGTGATTCGTACTATATACATATCTAACATAAAGCTAATCTAGAAATACTTTCCAACAAATACATAATTCCAAATAAAAATGTCATCGACAAGTTCCAAATAGCTCCACGATTTCCAAAATTCTATCAAATATTTATCCTTTCTGAAATGCATCATACATATCGCAGCCAACATTACCGTCTCCAAACATTCCTCCACAAAACTTGGTTCCGAGCCCAGGATACATATCAAAGTAATATATTTCGGCGGCGGCTCGCGACTTCCGACAAATTTTAAACGCACTTCATACTTCTCCGCCGATAGGTATCGATTTCTGGGGTGGCACACGGTTGCTGTGCTCGCGGACTCGATATAATCGCGTTATTCCGGAAGCCGCGTCGTCGCGCGCTCCTCCCCGGCAGCGCTTCCTCCATTTCTCCTTATTTGTCTTGTCTTCCGTTCCGCTCGCAAAAGAGAGCAACACCGGAACTGAATATCCCTGCCCCTGGAAGACATCGGGAAAGTGGGACGAAAGCGAGAGATGGGGAAATCGGCAGAGAGAAAGAGAGGGAAATATAGAAGGTGTGACTAAAAAGTTCGGGGACATGATTGCGAAGCTCGATAGGTGTGACTTTAGAATCAGAAATTTGACAGTGTTATTTCACTTGCTCTTTTTTGTTCAACGAAACTACCGAGTTTCGTTAACCGTGTTCTTTATTTTGTAGAGTCATCGTTCGTTTCACAAAATCTGCTTTCTGCTTCAGACGATTTTCAGTAATGACTGATTTTGAAAGAAACTATTGTAAAGATAATTCCTTTTCGAGAACTTTTGGTCTGAAATTCAATTTTATTCAGTTTATCATGCTGTCGCAGATCGAGTAAACATCATTATTACGTCCCTAAAATTGTTGAAAAAGAAAAAACAAAAATAAGTATGCAACTCTTTTACTATTCTAAATAAATTCTTATCGACAAAGTAGTTGAAGCACAGTTTTGAAAGGATCAAAGAGTAAGGAGCTAAGAAAACCACGAAACCTAGAACCTGCTTGCAGAACAAACAACACAGAACGATCCCGTAATCGCACAACTGCGTATCGCGAATTACGTTCACAAACTTTTTGATCACACCTTGTAGAAGTTCGCGAGAAGAGAGAAAAGAAAGGGAGGGACACGTCTATGTGAAATACAGCGCGTGGAGCTGCCGTCAGGCAAAGAGACGAGAAAAGACGCGGCAGAGGAAGGAGGGAATGGAATTTGATATCGTGCGCAGGACCGAGAAAATAAAGTGGAAAAATTCCATCTGGTCAGACGTATCAGGCTCTGTGTCCCTCGGTCGCGGCGCGGGGGCAGGGCGGAAGTGGCAGTGCACGGGGACAATTCTGGTAGACACTCAATACACTTTTCCCTCGATTCGCGAGGAAAAGGAGCGCGTGGCTCGGCGCGGCGCGGCGGCGCACGAGGGGATGAAGATTCACAGCGTCGAGCGGAAAATTTATTACGCTTTTCCTGTATTTCCGGCCGTGAGGAGCGTGCATGCTGGCGAACGTTAGCCCCGTGGAATGTCGTTTACGCGTTCCGAGCCGTGCGTCACCTCCAGAGATACATTTTTACGGTTCATGTTAACTATTAGAATTAACGTGTTCGCCTTCCTTTTTGCTCGGCCACGTTTCTCCGTTCAGTTTTCCCTGTTTTTGTTTACAGGTTCCGCTGAATTTAATGAAGTTTCCGCGCGGATATTAGTAAACATTGAAGCGAGCCCGGCGCATATGAGATTTCGTTTTTCCCCCGCGCGCTTTACTTTTTTGGTTACGCCGCTGGAATATGTTTTCGGGCGTAATTACCGGGCACCGGGTATTCGCGCGAATTCGGGTTGTTCTGGACCGCGTCGCGAAAATGTAATTAAATGAGACTTTGAATTTTTAATTGCGAGTTTCGTTAAGTTGTAGGTAACGCGGGGACGTTGTTTTATATTGTTGGAACGTTTTGCTTTTCGTATGGTTGCCAGTTATTCTGATCGCGAGAAGGGGTATTGAACTAGATTTGAAACATTTCGAGCATGACATGAGGGATTTTGGATATTTCATTGATATTTATTTATCTGTTATAAAAATTTAGGTAGATTTTGGAAATGTGATTTTGTTTTTTATCTCTGTTTGTAAGAGGGTAAATCGGAAACTTAACATTACATAAACGCATAAATAGTTGTCATAGGTATACCGAAGAAATTAAAATTTGTTACAGTAACCATTATTATTGTAACCGTAGCAATGAAATTTGTACACTACAACGTGTTGGATAATAAGCGTCACAATTTGTTGTACAATTCCGATTTATTTGTGTTTTGTGACAAGCAGATAAGTAACAATTTCAAAGAATGAATTAATAAATGATTTGAACTATCTACACATTTTATTTCTGTTTTATGTTTGAAATTCGTGCATGTAGAGTTTTATGATTAAGCATACATTTTTTACATTCTTTTGAACATGTTAGAAATTCTTAATAAAACGTCTTCTGTAGGCTTTCAATATTCATAAGTGTAAAATAATATTGTCGTCACGAAATAATATTCAGATTTCTCTCTGAGTTCTTCCTGCCAATCTGTCTTCCTCAATATTATTTAGACAAGAATGATTAATAAATAGAAAGTAGTCGGCTTGATAGGAATAAGTAAAAAGCATTGTAAAATTTAAAACATAATTATATCAAATAATAACATACTGGAGCGTCTGGCCATTAATTACGATTTCTATTTACACAGTATTCACAATTGCGAGTCTCTCTCGTAATTGAATATTTTGCCCCAAGTCGTTCACCGTGTTTCTACATCGTCGTTTCGACTGAGTGGATTAAATACCAGCTGAAGTGTCTGGATATTAAATAATACTTACTAACTATTTTTATCCCTTGCGAACATGGAAAAATTACAAAATGATATTCATAGAAATTTCATTTTACTCTGTTATATCACACACATGAATAAATGAACATATTCACTCATTCCTTATGCAAATGTCTGCTTTATTTTACTAATTATAGAATAAAAAATGGAATGATTTGATTCAGACACATTATGACCTTCAGTTTGAAGATATCACACACGTAACATTTCTTAATATTTAAATCAATAAATGAATAGACTGTCATATTGAATTATAACTGAATTAAGGAGTTTTAATATAATTTCCAGAGTAAAATACCAAGAACACTTTCGAGAAGGTTTAATCATTAATTTCTGTATGACAGATCTTAAAACATAAACACGTGTACATACAGTTGAAGTTTGATTTCTTCAACAATACCGAGGATTTCTATTAGTCTAGGTGTTAATTCATATAAATTTCGGAAATCAAAACTTCAAAAACAGAGAATTAAAGTACCCCTTCGCGTAGTTGAATCAATGAAAATCGACTGAAAAATTCACCAAATAACATTTACAAAATTGAATATGTTCTAACGTTTACAATGTAAATGTTATAATGTTTTATAGAATTTCTCAAATTTAATACATACATCAAATATTAATACATAAGAAACTCAATTCAGTGTTATCGAAAGCATAACTTTTCACCATTAAAACACACCCTTTCTACAGAAACAATAATCATTTGATCTCGTACATATACGCTCTTCACAGTGAAAGGATTAATTGAGGACCGATAAGTAACGCGTCAAAATTCGTTAAAGAACCAAAACAAACCTTTCATGTTCCGCGAGGAACTTATTCACCGTTGATCTCGTCTTGCCAACCGCGCGCTCACGCGTCTCCTCCTTCCGTTTTTCGCCAGAGCTTTTCCATCTCACAAACCCTTGACTCCCGCGACGGCAAAAAGCGCGGCGAACGACGAAACCGGCTGGTCTAGTCCAGACGGGGATGGCAACGAACCGCGCCTCCGCCGGTCCGAGTGTTGGCAAGCGTCGCGTCGTCCGTGTTCTCTGCTCCCGGCCACCCTCCTCCCTCTGTCTGTCCGTTTCCCCGTTCGTTTGCGAACGTTCGTTTCACCGAGCCCGGGCGAAATTAAAAACATTTACTTCTTGCGAAAGAAACACGAACCGGGGCGGGCCGCGCTCTCATAAGCCAGGGACACATCTTGTAGCCATGTTTCGCGGGGAGGTGGTTAGGGATGAGTGTCGGCGGAATAGGATGAGTAAAAAGCTCGCGGGGCGGAGGGCAGAGTAAGTAGGAGCAGCGTACCCACTTCGGAGATGTAGAGGCTCGTGTCGTCGACGGCGAGGACGCAGACGAGCAAGGACGAGACGGGAATATCCAGACAGTCGAAATACTGGGAATTAATTGGACATATTGCACTTCATACGTTGACTGTCTCGGTGGTCACCGGCTCACAATGCGACCGTCTGTAAACAAAACCCACAAATTCGATTATTCACATAACGAAAATTGAAGGCTGTTAATGTATTGCTAAGTAGTCCGTGCTATACAAAATGATTTTCATTTCAAAAATACAAATTTGTGCAAATAAATTCCGTTTCTCCATTTATGTAACGTTGGAATCGAAATGCAAAACATCCATTGTCATTCAAAAAACCTCATAATATCTCCAACATATAAAAAAAGAATATAACCACTGTTAGGTACTCGTGGTTACCGTAATGGTGGTCGAGATTTGTAGGCGTTTGCACGTGGTGTGCCGACTAATAAAACTTGTATGGTTCGAAGGACCACCCGATATGATCGGGAACAAAACTTAGAAATGAGTAGGAGGATACTTTGTAATCCTTACTTCCTACTCCGTACTCTGTGCTATGTACTATGTGAGTTGATACTTGTCTAACTATGTGTTTCCACCTTCTGTTTCTAACTTGTGTTTCTAATTTGTGTTTCTCAACTATGTGTTTCTCAACTATGTGTATCCAACTCTGTGTATCAACTATGTGTACCCAACTCTGTGTATCAACTATGTGTATCCAACTCTGTGTATCAACTATGTGTATCCAACTCTGTGTATCAACTGCCTGGGCCTCCCAGAATCGTCTTCGATGATACCTCCGCAATGTCGTCTTCGCGGGGGTGAATACGTTCTGGTTGGCCTTTTTAGATCTAGATGGTTGTGGAAGGGAGACACAGTCCCCTCCCTTCTTGGGTCTTCCTAGCTGCTAATGTTAATAACTAATTTGTCCCGTTTGCAATCGTCGACCGTGGCAGGTAAAAGCAAGAAACGCTTTGTCCTTAATAACACATGCTAACAGACGGGCTAGAGAGTTAAAATGCTGGTGACTGGACGCCAGATGTGATCAATAGACAAGGAAAATCTACAGCAAAAATCGCGGGCCTTATGGGTTCAGGGATTTATGGCTGCCACGGTCCCTTCTCGTAATACCGTAAGGACGATTGCAAGTTGCGACGGGACGAAGGCTCTTATTGTTACGAAAAAACTACCAAATGTACAGCTAAGTCTTAGAAAAGATAAAAGATGTATACAAAACTAAAACTACGGTGGTTTAAGGGCTCGATCGAAACGGTAAGGTTATAAGTGGCCTTAACAACCACCATATATTTAGCTTTATAGTCCACAACTTTTGTCTGAAGCAGCTTTTTGATATCTCTCATACTTTTAAAATTATCGAGTTTTATCCAGAATACAGGCGTTTGGCCGCACTGTGTGGCGATTCGAAACTGCTTAGAAGGAATGGTAATAAGTAACTGCGGATCTGTATGTGAATTCTTAAGAATGTCATGGAAAGAATAGAATTGCGATAGAAAATTATTTTTTGTGCGTTATGAAAAGAATTACACTTTAAGTATGTAATATATTTTTTTGTATTGTGTGTTTTCTGTACAGCTTAGTAATGAGAATATTTTATGCGGTATAATAATAAGAAAATTGGTGTCAAGTAAAAATATTCAATAATGTAAGTACAATAACTAGATAATAGTGTTACGTAAGAAGTGGGGTGGTAAATTACTAGTAGTTTATTGTAATATTCACAGCCGATATTTATCAATATTATTTTTAGTCACTTCTACAAATACACACAGTATCGTTAACTAAGTTCTTTACTTAGTGTTTGTTTTACGAAAATGTATTTTGTGCGTTTGACGATTTTAAGTAATAATTGATTTTGAAGGAAATTCTAATAAATTGAAAATTCTATTTTATTCTATTAGTAAATATTATAATAAATATTATAAGCACCTATTTTATTTCATTCGATCAGTAAACTTATGGTAGTTGAATAAATTATAATAATTAAAGCTCTGCTCGGAATCTTTTAAATGCGAGGTGTTTGGAAATGCAAAACATGCTTTCATAAAACAAATGATAACAGCATAGAATGATAACAGCAGAGTTGAATTTATCGTATTTTGAAAATTATGTTTCCGAACCTTTTAATCGCACTTTGAATGTTGTTACAGAGAAGTTGGAAAGTAATATCGACTGTTCTAAACTCGAAGAGAGATTATTCCTATAATATTTTGTTCGTGGGGAGGGCTGTCCGTTTTGTTTCGAAAACTGGGAAAAAGTTTCTTTGGTTGTGTCTGTCAGAACGCGCCTCGAAACCTTGCGTATTATGAGGCACTAATTTATCAAGTCGTTGCTACGAGGGGGAGGAATTTTAATTGTCAAAGAGCATTCCATTACGAGCTCCGTGGGCATTGTTCTATGTGCGACTCTGTCTCGCTGTCACGGGGAAATAAAGAACGGGAAACGACGTGATTATAGCTGCGCGATATTTCCTGGAGCATTTTGATATTTCTTTTAGTTGATGTTGTTGATTTTGGCGGCTGTATATTGGAGTTTGACGTATTGCTTTGTAAAGTATCTTGATGATAATAATAAGTTTATTAACAAGCATAGTCAAATGATAAGAGATAAGAAGACAGGAATATTTTAAAAACTATTATAATATGATAAGCATTGCTATTATTATAATAAAATATAGTATCCGTAACAATGAAGCGTCATATATTATAAATTTATTTAATTAAGCTGCTACTCCTTTATATTCTTGGATGAATCTTATTTTTAATATCAGAGTATTTTGTATACAACAATAGAAACTGGTCATCTTGATTATTTAAAAGTTCCAATATTAATCAATTTCATTGAATAATATATTCACCATTTTATTAGATAGCTTTCCATCACATTTCGAAACATGCAAAACTAAGTTCCTTTCATCTTTACAGCTGTCCTACGGTCATGCTTCTTCAGAGAATTCTAACAAACACTATATCTGAAATCCTTAACATTAGGTCAACAAAAACTCTTGTCATTTTACTTTTTAACGTGACATTTAAATTATAATGTGCGAAGAAACATTAGAAATAACTGAACTGAGGGAACCTACTCGAAATCTTTCGAATAAAATACTCAACGTATAGTTCAATGAAGCTTAACCCAACGAACTGCTCTTCAAACTTCGTCTAGAAATACGACAAGGCTTTCCAGCTAACCCAGTATTTCATTATCAATCGATTCCTATACTATCTGATTTCAAACCTCCCAGTTCGAAGCGCGTTGAATTCGCGTATAGTTAACGAGACCATCCATTCTTACTTTTCCGGGCGGCTAGCTCCAGCACCGAACGGAAGCCCGGTTCCGTTGAATCTCTGTTAATCGGCAGCCTCGTCAGAACGGGCAGCCACCATCGAACCCAATTTCTGTATGCCGACGAGGACCGCGATACACGACCGCGTGACACGGAACGGGGGATGGTTCACAGGAGGAAGCTCCAGAGCGATGGAGGCTGCGTAAGCAGATTACGCAACTGTGTAATTGAATGGGCACTCTAAATACCCGGGCTGCTAATTAAGAAGACGATCAATCGATTATCCAGCCGGCATCGATACACGTCCCTCCTTCCACCGTGGCCTCTTCTGATCCTCCCTTCCAGCAATGTAGCCGTGACGCCGACCAGGGAATCGTAACATGGTTGCTGGGTACCGGAGGGGTTTTAACCCAACCTGCCTCCACGTCCAACCCTCCCCCTTTCTCCCTCCTCATCACCCCCTGCCCACACCCCTAGCTCCGAACCCCTTTCCACCCTAGCGCCACTTGCCACCCCCGCTAAGTCTGTTATCAGCAAACCCCAGCCTCATCGGAGACTGGTGCTCGGCTAACTGCCGATTATTGCCGGCGGCATAACCTTCGATTAAAATCAACCCCCCGGCGCGTTTAACGGTCTCTTCAGGTTTCCCAATCAACGAGCCACCCCCTACTGTTGAGAAGTAGGCTTCCCTCGTTTTTTGAACGACGGACCCGACTACCGATGCTTCGGTTCTGTTTTAAGGCTCTGGGAAGGATGATAGGAACTTTTGTCGATAGGGAAGATTTATCCTTGAACCATTAGTTGGTTACATTTGTCGCGTGATGTTGGGAAATTATTGCGCTGTTCTTACATGTGATGTGATTTAGGAAGTATGTTTTAAGAGATTGAGGAGAGTTTCTTAAAATTTTAGCGGTTTCTCGGCCTCATAGGGAACATGACATAATGAAATAATCTATTCTACTAAATTTTGAAACAGTCTTTACACTAGGACAGTAATAATGGGATCTCTAGGGAAAGAAATGAATTTTTGTTCGCCGCCACGTTTCGCCAAGTAATTAATTCATGAAAATTTGTATTTGCATAAAATTTGGAAATTTTGCTTATTAGCACACCGAAAAAGATATGGAGTCAATAAAGTTTGAAAGATTTCAATGCATTATTTTAATTTCAAGCAAAATAAAAAATTTCAGATTGTTTTAATTACTCCTGATTAATTCACTCTGTTCATAACTGTGTTTGTTACATTGTTTTCTAATTATGCTTAATCACTTTAAATGTATTGAATTCAGGTATTCAAATTAGTACTGATAGGTACTGAAAACAGTCGTTTATTATTCCAACCAGTTCTTTCCAAACATATTGTATTTGTTTAATCTCAGTTAATGTATTATCAATTCGCGTTTCGCATCATTCGTTGAAGCAATTACTTTCACGGTCGTCGCAATGCTGCAATTGTGATCGCAATAACGCCGGTAATTATAATTGTAGTCGAAGTGCCTCTTGTTCTCCCTGGTGGGATTAACAACTGCGCGGTGGCTTATGGAACCCGGTTGAAAACCGTTTGAAATATTGAATCGTTAAGTTTCGCATTTAGCATTTTTCAAGGAAGATTATACTTCGCGGTGCGCGCTGAATCCCATGGGCGGCTGAGTTTTCGAGGGATTTAAGAGACGGGTGATAAATATTAAAATAACAATTTGAATTCCAGTTTCGTTCTGCCACCCTCCTCTTTCTTCCCTCCGCCCGCTGCTTTAGAATCCCACGGCGGCTGAGGAAACGTTTTGCAAGGAGAAACGAGACGAACTCTTGTGCGAGCAGGAACAGTAGATTCATGCAATAATCATCTTCCACTCTCTTGATCGGGTTTTGAACGCTATGTTCCTTCCTCTTGACCTCATTTTCGTGTCGGCAACCAGCAAGCAAGGTGTTACATTGGATACGGAATAATATATATTTCAGTCAGACATTATAGACGGCAGAAACCATGATTTATTGAATATCATAAGATATCATGCGTTGGTTTGATGTTAGAATAAGATCTATTGAATGAAAGTTAGCTAGCCTGGAGAAGTTGAAATTGAAGAGGTTTTCATTTCTGGGAAGTGCAATCCTTAATGATAGTTTCTTCTTACAATATTTGCTTTATTAACAATTACCTACAGTAATGAATGTTAATGATGAATTGTAACTTTTTGTGGTTTAACAGTGCAATATGGTATGTATAATGTGCGTTTTTTATTCAGGTCATGTGAAGATCATTGTACATTACGTAACGTAAATAGTTGTTAAGAAAATATTGAGTCACAATATTCATCGTTTTAAATTAAATGATTTTGTTTCTACTCTAAAATAGTATTTATTATATTACAATATGTGTATTGTAAAATAAAAGCTATACTAACACGTAAATAGTTCAAATGGAAAGAGTTTTCTCTTTTAATCATTTGAATTTCTCTTTCAAAGGTTTGTTTGTAGAGGGAGGATATAGAGGATCCGTTTAAGTGTAGAATCAATTTTCTAATTACGGATGACACGGTACTCTACATTCGTAATATCGAAATAGGTCTTACGAACGATGTAGTGATGGATAAAGAATAATGACGGAGGTCATTGCACCTATTAAACTGTTCTAGCTTTTTTCTACTTATACAATCGATCTGACCTAGTGTAAAGCTAACGTAGATAGTTATAAATTCGTCCAGCTTTTAGTTTCCGTGGAGTAAGTATTTATCAATTATTTCATGTTAAACACATAAATGGTTACATTGAAGCATTATTATTCATATATATATTTATTGATATAGATTTATTGCTTTAAATTTTCAAATATTTAATCAACCATTGTTTCCAAGACGACGATTTAACTTTTGATATTTGTGTATTTAATTATCTATTGGGGGTAGGATAGAGAAAATTACTCCTGGCAGGAAGTACCTCAACAAGTTACCGACCTTTCATGGTTATAATTATTCATTTGATGGACGTAGAAAATGTTTTCATTAAACGGTAAACACGAAAAATTGCAAATAAATGATGTATATACAAAGTAAATTATAAAATTAAATTTCTGGATTTTTAAATAAACTACAAAATATGCAAATTAAATAGCGAGTCAGGAAAGTTTAAGCATCCACAAACTTTGCTGGAGTTTCACGTCAGTCACAGTTAATATCTGTTTCATTTATATCATTATTTTAGACGAGTTTCAATATTATATCATGCCGTACGCTTCGTTATTTCATATTTAATAAAAAGATAAGAGCAATTTTTATTTCATTACCTTTTTCACAAATATTCCTAAATCATCTACTATTTTTGTACATGAATACAATAATATTTACAGTTTTTAATATGTACACAAGTATTGGGTTGACCGAAAGTCTTGTTACATTCTCTACAAAATATCTCAGTTTTTCGCTACTACTTTCGACCGTATTCATATATAATACTATACATATCATACATCATAATATAATTATCATATGAACAAAAATGGTGACAAATCCTTTTAGTCAATTCAATAATTCTTCCAATAATCACATTTATACTTTCAATCAAACTACAAAAATAAGAACTACGAAAATACAAAAATAAGAAAAATCCAAATTTATACTTCACTTCCCTAGACATTTTCTTTACCATAAACCATCTCTTCACCATTCTTTACGAATATTTAATTCCATACATTCCTAACCAACAATGGCTTTCACGCAACACGAACAAAAAACTCCACATTGCAACACATTATTTCCCTCCCAGACAAGTCAAAACAAGAACAAAAATATGAAAGCATACGAACTTCTCTCCCCTCGCTCCGTATCTCACCCGCCACCCGTTCGCAGATATTTCACTCAACCGCCGATTACACAGGGGTGCGCATTAAAGCGACTGGTTAGACGCTTGGATATCAGTGTGTCCTCGGGGCAGGGGAGGATGAGGAGAGCCAGGATGAGGGTTTCACCGGTTAGAGGGCACGAAGGGGGGTGGCGTGCGTGGGTGGGCACTGTTGGTCGGCGCATTCGCGACAAAGGCTAATTGCAAAGCGCGGGAGAGCCGCGTCGCAAACGGGAACAAGCCCATATTACGTCGGAACACACAAGCAGTCATCGTCACCCTGCGCGGCTCTCTTTCCCTCTCTTGCGGCTGCTTTCGACCTCTTTCGACGGGCCTCTTCCCTCTGTCGAACCGGTTGTCCGCCACCCTCAACCTCGCCCTCGCCCCTTTCCGCCGCGTTACCTGCACGCGTACCTGTACACGTCCCACAGGGTAGGGTGACATTGTCGACGAGCCGGAGGTCAGGTGACGCCTCGAACTATGCGTGCGCCGTGCAGAAACGATCCGGGACGGTCTCCGCTGCCATGGCTGAACTATGGTCCATCAGCCAGTCCGGCGAGCCAGCCTGGTATGGTACACGCGCAAAGCATCCCGGGCACAATGGTGCGAGACCAGGTAAACCCCGCAACCTCCAGACCGCATCACATACAATTCCTCTGTTCACCTTCCGGCGATCCCTTTCACAGCGACCTTCGAGCCTCTTGCTCACCCGCCAGTTCTACGCATGTCCTATTTCCTCTCTTACCGTTGTATAAGTTCATCCTCTATTCAGAGCTCTCTCGCTTCGTTTTCGTCACGCATTCTCGCGGGTAATCGTAGTAGATTATCAGATTTAATTGGCCGACTAACTGTTCAGATAAATGAAAACTTGAAGAGAAGATTTTTGAAGATTGTGTTTGTTGTGAAGTGTCATCTACAGATTCGAATTATTGAGTTTGATGGTGGTTGAGATTCTGATCTAGATAGCGAATAATAGTAACTTTGTTAATGGAGATTCTGCGGTGTTTACAAGAGGATTGACTTTTATGACTTATAGTATGATAGCGAGGACGTGATTTTGAACGGCTTTTCCTTTGTACATGTTTAGCGCCGCTAGAGCCTTGGTTTTCGTAAAATACGCAGATATTTTTGGCAACATGTGTTTAGTATTACGTATTTTCTAAGGTGTGGTTTAAATTGAATTTAAATTGGGGTTACGTTTGACTTGTATTTAGATTTGATAATAAATCAATTAATAACCACAATTGATAACTTGAAATTAGTAATATCTATACATAAATACGGTCTATGAAGTACAGTATGTAATATTGAATATATTTTTCTTTATATCGCTGAAACTAACAATACGTCCGATCGGCGATTATCTGTATAGAAAAAAGTTGTTAAAAATAATGATATTAACAATATGTTTCAAGATTACTGAAATTACAAATGAATTTTCTGAATAATTACTTTTACATATTTATGGCTCTCCGCTATTGTTTGAATCGTGTTTGCTTTGGTGAACTGGCTGAAACTCCTGACAAAGTGCTAGTTGACAATATCGGTTGGTGTGCTGGGTCAAATTGGACGGAACGACACTAAAACGTTAGAAAATTCAGCGATATCTCGGAGAATGATCGATTACGCGTGGTGGATATTGAACGGTGTACTGGGTGTAACTGAAGTACCCAGGTGGTTGATGGATACGGGTTTTGGTTTGGTATTTTGTTTGGCTGAAACTTTCACGGAAAATTGAATCGTTTGCTAATAACAGTCTGACGTCTCTTGATGGAAAGAATATTTGCAATGAGCATTTCATATTCTCCTATTTTTCAACTATTCCACCTTTAAGAAGTTATTTAAACGTGAACATTTATGAAAAGCAGTCGTAGACAAGTTTATTAGCGAGAAGAGACAGAATTTGTCATTTTAATTCGTTTGATAAACGTATTAATAATAATGGGATTCGATTGAAAGTAATGTAGAGGTTATTTTATATTATTTCAAATTCTCTATTTACTTCATTCGTTAAATATAATATGAACGTAAATATCAAAAACAAGAACTTTTAGATTTTAAAATTCAATAGTGAAAAAATACTGAAAATATGTCATTTATCTCAAATGAAATAATTTAAAACAGCATTTATTGTTCCACTGCGTGTGCTTTTAATATGGACACTGAAGTGTCGTTTTTAATTTAATAAAAATATTAGTGGAAGAAGGACTATTAGAAACATAAATTTAAACTTACAAACAAGTTACAAGGAAAAGTATCGAACTTGAAAATTAAAAAAATTACGAAACTTTGTGTGTAAGTAGAGCAAGTCAAGCTTAATACATTGCAATTTTTTTCGTGTCGAATTTCACTTTGAAGGGGTGAAACCTTCTCTTGGAAAAAAATTCATCTTTCCCGTGGATTATCTTGAAAACCATAAGACATAGCAAAAAAAATGTTTAAATAAAAATGCATTGTTCTTTGATGTCCATAAAATTGCATTTTGAAAATTTGAAAAATTGTTTACTTTTTTTCATGTTTTCAAAGTGAAATTCGGCACGAAATAAATTGCACTATATTAGGCTTGACATATTCTACTTATACATAAATTTTCATAGTTTTCTGAATTTCTGGATTCGATACCTTTCCTTGTTCGTCGCGGGGCATAGATATCCTAAAATTAAAACATAAATTATTAGAAGCATTAATACCCACTTTGTATGAATGTTTCTGAATCTGTCCGTTCAGTAGGACATCGTTTCTAAGAAAAGATCGCGAAATAGAAAACTCGAGGAAGCCATCTATTAGTCAATTTCCTGCGACATATAGAATAAACAATCGCTTCGCAAATACCATACCAAAGTTCGAAACCCGCCATTTTGTCGCAACCGTTGTTTGCGAGTATTTACAAGTCCGTGTCCTGGTGCGTCCCGCGTCACGGAATTTTACGCGGTCGCTGCGCAGGTTAATTCGATCATGACGGCTAGGTTTGACCGTAATTTAATAGAATCGAGGTAAACGATGATTGTTTAGTTGAAATATCGTCACAGTTGTGCAAGTGCCTAAACACAGGAGCAACGTGATCTCAATGTGGCGCCACTATACGATTTGAGAAAAACAAAGACGTAAAGTTCTTTTACTCTCTTTTTGCGAGACAAAAGAACTTTGTTGCTCTGTTATTCCAGAATAATCGCTGCGTCGCCAGTTGTTGACGCTGGTAGTAAATTATGATATAATCAAAATATACCGATAAATTTGTTTTAAGGTTAATGCTGAAATATTGTATAACAATCTAAAATTACTCAAAATGTTTGATGAATAATGTTTGACCTTTAGGAAATTTATTACAGCTGATACTTGCTTAAAAACATATGTTCCCTTACAATGTGTGGCATTAAACATTTTAAATAAATATAAACATGCACCATATACACATTAGATTACATTACTTACAATATACAGAATATTAAAAAATATATAACATGCATATATATTCTTATCTATGTATTTAAGAGCATTGTCATGATCCATTGCGATCACGTAGTGATCGTTGGGCGTGTTCTGACATAGCCTGAATATTAGGAAAATAACGAACGATTGTTGTCATAGCGTTCTGTCAATCACACGATTGACAAAACGATGTGGCAATGATCTTACATCATTTGCCAAGTCCCAGGACTAACGTCACAGCGGTCGATGCCTGATCGTAATCGATCGCGACATGGATAACAAATATATATATATTTCTTTTCTTTTTAATTTTGTATGTTGTGCAAGATCGCAGCAGTGACATGTGCTATTTTGGAAGAACAAATATGTAACGTTCTCTTATCCTTTTTTTATAGGACAGAAAAGCTTTGTTTCACTGTTACTCCAAAACAATCGTTGCAGCGCCGCAGCAGAATCGCGTCGCTCGTGTGTATAGGTCCTAATTGAGGGTCGAAACAACCGTATGGCTCCTCGTTCTCGCGGGAAAGGCGCACTGTAGAAATCTTGGCCGGGCTTCCGGGACCCTTGACTATTATGGATCGCCTTTCGTAATTGAATGGATAATTGAAACGATCCTTATCAAAGTTCCCGAGCCTTATGGAGCACGGTCACGGCAAACACCGAGGCTCGTTGGCCTGCAACTGCGCCGCCGGCCTCTTTCGACCTTCTCTTTGGATGCATCACGAATATTCTCTGGTCCTGTAAACTCGGCGGGAATTAATCGGTTAAATATTGATTGGGTGGCGAGGAGGTGGGGGACGACCAGGCGGGAGTGGGATTCTCATCTTGGAGAAATTACGAATGTGTACAGATGGAAAGCGGCCGCGGCGTACGACATCGATTTTCTCTTAACGAAATATTAATTAACGCGGGTAGCGTAATGCTTTTAAGATTATATTCCGGGAGAAAAGTATGAGACACCTGTGAGATTAACGAATGTTGTTACTTAATTACGTGATTTTGTTGATTTGTTGGAAATTGAAATTCTGTAGCGATCTATTTGTAACTTTAATAAATTGAGCTTATGCAGAGGAAGGTTATTTGGAATTACATAGATTTTATGGAGGAAAGCACTCTAATGAAACTGAAGAACGGATATCAGTGTTTCGTGTTATAAATGAATTTCATTTATGGAAAAAGTAATTTATTTAGGTACTTATATGAAGAATATTATGATATTAACTTAAAATTACGTTAATATTAAATTTTGAATAATTATTTGAGTACAAATCTTTCTTTCAATAATGCTTAATTTTTCGGTATAATAGTGTTGATATCCTTGCAAATGAAAGTATTACTTTTAAATTATTCATATAATATTGGATATAAGAAATGTTTAAGGAGAAATTGAGTTTCTTTTGCTCGAAGTTCTCGATCAGTTCAAACGACCATCTTGGAATTCCATGATATTCTATAGTATCCCAATATCCCGCAATATCATGACCCGGCTTTGTGAAAGGACGAGAAGGGTCGCGAATGATGGCTTTTAGCGGTATAGAGGTAACGACAATGCATTGTACGAGTGTGACGTACAGCAGGTTATATTTTTAAGAGTTTATGTCAGGATAGTAAGATATGTCTTTGCTAATACCATTCTTTCTTAATAAAAATATTAACTTTAGTATAGAATAATAAAGCATCATTTCTCAAAGTACATTGATATCAAAGACTTCGGTTAATCTTCAGTAGAATTGAATAAAATGAAAAATTTTGATTAATAATAAAATGTAATTAAATAGAAAAAATGAAATTAAAAAGAAGAATTTCGTTATCAAATTAGTAGTTTTTCTATTTATCATTCACTGTTCTCTATTCTGAAGTGATACTGTTGTCCAACAATTAATAGTCTATACAAACTTCCTTCTAAGTATCTATTTATTGTAAGTTATATATTATTTTGAGAAAAACGGATATAAATTCAAGATCTGATACCATTAGCGAAATACAAGTGATGTTTCATTCTAATATACAACGATCCACCTTCCTACTATCCGTATTCAAACTAGTCATCCCCCAATAGTACCTAAATGATTCTACGAAATAAATCTTGATCCCAGTATTTCAGTATGACACTCTAAGAACCCATATGCATAGAAACAGTTCTAAAATTTAACCCCTTGTTAAGATGTGAAAGATAATACAATTTATACTGGATATCTTGGCTGATTTGATAGTTTTAGTGTTAATCATCGTAATAATATTGCTCGTATATGTGTATTCACATATTAAACATCAAATTATTTAAAACGGAACGATCGTGAAATGCTTTCTCATAACTATTATGAAAATTTATAAAACAATTAAACATCATATATACAAATAAGAGGTGACCGGGGTCCAGGTCTATACAGCGCGTAGTCACGGCCCTGCATAGCTGTGGCCGGCGAGCGATTGCCGTGTAGCGCGAAAGTTCCGTGCACGCGCTCTTCACGGACATTTTCTTACCCTGTCCCAAAGAAAAACCGATCTCACGCTTCCCGCGGGCGGTTCCTCTTCAGAAATATCTGCAGAATCCAATGGCGCATAGCAAATTCGAGCTAGCCAACCCACTTTTCGTAGAAATGTAACAGAAGTGCATACAAAGTATGCGCATCTAACCTTTTTTAAATTTTGATCATCATTTACAAACATATAATGACACGTAAAATTCAAAATTTTTATAGCTACGTGTTCGGCAATTTTAACTGCCTATCGTTTTTAGTTTTCACGTAACACTTGGTTTTCTGAAAAATTTGACCGTTTTTACAAAAACCCAGTTTTTTCGAAAACTGGACGTGACCCAGCAATTTGGTTCTTGGATTCGTATTTAGGGCAAGGAACTCTATAAGAATCACCTAGAGTTTATTGTAAAAAGCAAAAAAAGTTAAAATTATTTCCACAGTGTAATTTATTAGGAAAAGAAAAAGATTGGATGTTTATGCTATGTCTCCGTTTACACCAAAGGTTAACGATTGATAATAAAAAAGTAATACTTAATTTATATTTTAAAAAATGAATAATAATTAGGTGTCTCAAATTCAGTTTAAAACTTTCGTCATGAGCCTGACACGATATTTTTAAGTGAAGGCGTTAACGACTAGAAATATAAAGACTCGAGGAATATTTAAAGAGGCTATAGGTTTTCACAGTCTCCATTCAAAGCATTTTGTCGTCAAGAGGCTAATTGTTCCGAAAATTTTGTTATCCCCTTTTGTCTCCCTATTAATCCGGTATACGAGTTCGGTGAATCGTATTCCGGAGATTTTCTATCTTTGTTGTTCGATTTCACGATCGATTACTGTTATCGGGCCGTTTCGTGCCCGCGACAACACTGCTTTTATAGGTAGCCCCGTGGAAGTCTAGAGCAGTGTAAGGTGGGCCAGGGTATCTGCCTACTTGGCATGCAGGACGAGGATGGCCGGGACTGGAATTCCGTATGGATTAAGTAACCTCATGCGCATAAGCCTGGATAAAATCGTGTACACGTACACATAGGTCCGTGGCAGCTCACACGTACATTTTTAAGCGTCACGCTGCTACTCTGAGGGAAAAACTTGATTTATTCGCCGTTTAATAAAACTCGATTCTAACGAGAAACATATCGCGTCGCTTTCCGCGGTTTTATTCATGGCTGCCCGGAGTTTTGTGGCCAGTATCCGCTGAAGAAGTAAATAAAACCGCGTTCCTTGTGCGCGAAATGATCGTGGATGTCATGAACACCGGCTGGACGTTGTAATTTGATCGTATGCTAACGTCATACAATTTACATCGTTTGACGGGTGGGGATCAACGGGCGGCCGTAAACATGACAACTAAAGTTTCGAATGCGTAATCGAAACTTACAAACGCCCCGGTTGCACGTGGCCTGGATAGAATATAATTTACGTAGCCTCGGATACATGAAAACAGATATTAATGATATTGGACCCGTGTACAATTCGATATTAATAATACGGTACTCGTATAATATAACGTAAGCTCTCAGGACACGCAAGACGCGATACAAGCTGCAATGGACTCATGGGATCCAGTACACTCGTCTGGGAACACGCGAGATGCAATATTAACAATAATGGACTTAGGGGATCCGATACAGTTCACTTCTACCGCGAAGAATCGATATTAAGGATGGAGAACTCTGGGAATATAATTCAGAGAAACTTTGAGCTTTTATGAATCCGTGGGATTATATAACTTCAGGTGTTCTAGATTTAGTGTTAACGTTTCTCAGGCCTCTTGCATCTGTAAGAATGCTTAGAACTGTTTAACGATTATAAAGGTTAAACATTTTGGATTATCAGTGTTCAGTTACAGATTCTTTAGTAATATAGACCTTATGATCTTTCAGACTTTCTAGATATCTAAAAGATAAAATTTGTCAACATTTTAGATTTCTTTGGAACTCTGCGACTTGCCAGACCTTTTTGATATTTAGAAATTCTAGATTTTTGAAATCTATCAAAATACAGCTTGTTTAATCCTCAAACTTCTTGGATACTTGAAATTTATGAAACTCGTCGATTATTTTTTAAACTTAAATTTTCTGAGGCTTTGACTGTTGTTAAATCTTGAAATATTGAGTACTTAGATCTTTTCGACCTACAAGACTTTTCTAATTTCATAGATGTCTTAGACCGTCAGAGTTTCTAAGTCAGGTTCCTAATGTCCCAGATATCATGGATTATCAGAATTTCCAAATCTTAGAAATTTGTCAAATTTCGCATTATGAGACTACTGAAATCATCCAACCCTTTAAACCTTTGAAGTTCCTACGACCTTATAGATTTTTAAGATCCTCAGAGTTTTGTAGATGTTTTATAAATAAAATGTTAATTCTAGAATCTTATATTGATTTTCTATACTTCTCTCTTATTATGTTTGATACGTGTTGTCGTATGATTATCATGTTCGATATATTCAAAACCAATATCGTTGATACTGCATTGAATCGTACACTACGTGTTCATCTTTGTCAAGCTCTTCGTTGTGTCCATTAGGTCTCTTTAATCCGTAGTGGCCTGTATTGGGTCTCATTGTTCCAGATCCGACTCTATTGTCCGCTGTGTATCTCGCCTTGTCTATAGCCCATCCCATAGGACCAGGGTCGGGTCCAACGTATCCTACAATGTCGTTATTGAGTTATTTGAGTTGCAGATTACCTCTGTTACATTTCGTGTATATACGATTTCCTCTATCCACCTCCTTTCTCCTTTTTCCCACGAGTTCAGCTCTAGTATTAATACTCCTAACGGTATCAGTTCCATTTATTCAGATTTCACACTCCATGAAATATTGCAGTGCCCTCTACAGTAACAGAATCTCCTGCGCAAACTTGAAATTACCTGGTTCACTCTATCAAGAGTTTAGAATCTCCTAATAAAGATTCACGTACCAAAAACTGATTTTATTATAAATATTATTACATCCGTTCCAGAAATAAATGTTTCTAGCACCAACTGATAACAACTTTCAACAGCTCTCGCAGTTATTTACATTTCACACTTCATGGAATACTGCAGTACACTCTGTGGTAACAGAATCATATCTGTGGACTTCCGCAAACTGGAAATCATTTGGTTTATTCGATCAAGTATTTAGAATTTCTTAATCAAGATATATATAATTTTGAACATTATTACTTCCGTTCGACCAATAAAAGTTTCCAACGTCATATAATAACAATTTTCAAACATCCCCTCATTGACTAGCATTTCACACACCAAAATATTGCAGCTAATACGGTAACGGAATTTCTTCTGAGAATTCCAAAATTATAAATCATCCGGCTTCTTCAGTCACGCGTCAAAAATCGCTTGCTCAAACTGCATATACGAGAAAACAATTTTATTCTAAACACTATTACTTCCGTTCGGGCAATAAAAGTTTCCAACGTCGAGTGATAACAAGTTTCAAGCGCTCTCTCCCTCTCTCTGGGGTCTAATATTTCCTTTTTCCGGACGCGTGCAGTTCACGCGACTTTCTTTGATGGTTGTCAACAGGTAACTCGTTTGTACAGTCATAATATTTCTGACGACGCGGAAGGGTGTTCAAATCTTGTCAAGCCTGTCTCTTTCTCTCGTATCGCGAGCGCGCGAGTTCCTGCGCGTTTTCTTTGCAACGCGCCGCCTTTTCGTCCTTTCCCCTCTTTTTTCTGCTCCCTGCCGAGTGCTCAACCCGCGGATAGAAGGCAGGGGGTAAGAGGAGAAGTGACAACGCAATTTCGTCGTGGAAACAGGACGGGGACATATAAAGAGATTGTCTTTCCCCGCCCCGCTTAAAAATCCGCGCCCACTCGCCGTCTCGCGGTATAAAACTACTCGGCCGCCGCGAAACGCATGGACGGCTGCATGGAAATTACGCGGCGAATCAACGAGCTCCCATATTTTTTTTAATTTTAAGACTAACCGTACTGGCACTTTGTGTATATTTATTCCTATCGTAACCAGTCAAATATCTGGATACAAAAGAAAGGTACACAGGTTAGATGATCAATTTTTCTTAGTCGAAACAGAAGCAAAAGGAAAGACAAGAATTGAAAAACTGATTAGTCCTACAATGTAGGAATTGATATAAAGTTAAATGTACGATAGAGAACGCAGAATTTTTAATCATATTTTAAAACCGGTCATTTGACTGGTTTGATTTAGTATTAATCTTTTAGCAACGGTGCAATTAGCTACAAAGCTATACCTATGTAAAGCAAGGTTTAATGCGGTCTGCATATCATAAATGTAGCACTACGATTTGAGAATGATTGAATTTTCCACTGTGCAATTACATTAGATTAGACTATAATGTGTATAACTATCGATGAGAGAGAAAGAATTGTGCCACTATAGTGGCGTACCGCTCAAAAAGATGATACACACGAAAGCCACTATAGTGGCGTACAGTAACTAAAAGGTTAAACTCTTTTCCTACAATGTCGAGAAAGATTTGTGAAAATTTTCAATCAAATTCGACAAATCTAAATGTTATTTACTTATTTTTCATATAAATGCAATATTACTTGTTTATTATCAATAAACTTTTTATTATCAAATGCTTTTTTTTCTGCTGAATTATTAAGAATAAAGTAGTTCTATCAAGCAAACTTCTGAAAAAAATCATAGGACAGGGGGTTAAAGCTCGTGAGAGATTTATTACAATGCTGCATAACATAATATAGAATCAATGTTTAACCTATTCGCTGCCAGTCGTGAATACACTCGTGGTTAGGGAAATGTTTAGCACTGCCAACACGAGCCTCTTCATTATTTTTTAAATGTATCTTAATGAAAAGCAAGTTGAATTGAAAATAGAAATGAAATCACATATTTTATACTGTCACCAACTGCGTTAAAATAAGACTTGTCATGGTTACGAAACAGTAAGTAATATCGTATAGAACGCTCAAAATTCAGGTAGCAGTGAACGTATAAAATAAAATACAACTATTAGGTCGTGCAGTATGAAATATCGGATTACTTAAATAGAAAGAAACATTGTTTCCTTTTATTTCAAACAAATATCTTATTAATCAAACTATGAAGCATTTGTTTGTGTACAATCGTATCAGGGCATAACTGAACACCATGAACCCTACAACTTTTGTTCATGTATGTAACAAACATTTATTAATCTAAATATGCGCCATTTCCTTTTATCCATTTTCACCAACACGTAAATGAACATGAAAAAGTTTATAACTTTTAAACATGTGACTCATTGAGTGAATGATTCGAACGACCCGTTTGTGACTGATAAGAAATCCGACATTTCATGTTGCTCGACGTAATATCTAAATAAACTGGAATTTGTAGGCACGCTCTGATATTTGAGGTCGCTATCAATATTGCAACATCTAGCGGCAACTGGAACTTTTCCTTACGAGGAGCGCGCTCCCTTATGCTCACCGGGACGTGTACGATCCGGCAGTTTGCTCGTTACCACGGCGAGATAATAAACCTTTCGCCGGTGGCAACTATAACCAGTCCGTCGGTCCCCGGTTATAAACGTGTCCTTTATTCACGATCACGTGTCGGACGAAAGAGCGTCCTCGTGCACGCCCGTGTTATCGTTCAGCGATTAAATTTAACCACCTGCGTTGCGCGCGCACGCCGAACGAGAGTTAAATTTCTTTGCAACAGTGTATGAATTCTCGCTTAAGATGCTTCGGGACGTTTTACGAGGAAACAGGGTTAAGATGGTGTATGTGTATAGCGTGGGTGAAAGGTATGGGATTGGAACTTGTTGATAGTGCAAGGTATATTAGGACAGTAATTTGCTGTAATTAGTAGACATAAATGCTTTATTTAGATTTTCTTCTTTCATGATTATTCAGAAGATACACTTGTTTTTTGGAGGAAGTTATTCAGTAAATTTATTTAATTCGTATTTTGTAATATTGAAATATCAGTAGGCCCAATCTTGTAATTTGTATAAGGAGATATAAATTAGTGAATTTGACTGCACGATACGTTTAGTATTATTAATAAGAAAAAGGTAAATTTAATTAGAGACCTGTAAATGTTGTTAAAAATAATGGAAATATATGTTTGGGGTGGCAAAAATAAATATAACAGAACTCGTTATTAAAGGAGGTGAATTACTATATGTATCCTAACACACTAATTTATTATACACTTTCATCAAATTCAGCAGAACTTCATTTACGTTTAATTGAATGAATTCATTCAGAAAAACAAATTCTATATAAAGTTATTTTCCTCCTTCACAAAATTGCACAGAATGAATGCGGTACGAAAAAATATATACAATATCAGGAATATAGTACTTTCTATAATATTCATTAAGAAAAACTATTTTTCACCGTAACTCTATTTACCCAATTAAATTCTTAATACCTTGAATCTCTATAAAGATTCGCAAAACAAGTCATCACATCACATTTTGTCCAATGCCAGCCCAGTAACATAGCTTCGGCGAAGATCATTTCAAACGCATCGTCGTATTCCGGTGCTTATTTAGAATACGCTGACTGGCACATTCTCCTATTTATTCGGCAGCAAAGCAGAGTACGCCATAGGTTAGTCGTGTGCAGGTTGCATCAACTTCAGCGAGGTTTGATTTCGACTAGCAAAAGCCGGCACAGACCTTTTCCTGCGAAGGTCCCCGAAACAGATGACGGGACAGGTTTCGAGGGCGTGCTAGGTGGTTTTGTTTGAACAACGAGTTACCTTTCCTCTGAACCGAGTCAAAGCGGGCGGCTTTCCATTGAGATGCCGATGAAATCTGACGACGCGCAAACTTCCCGGCCGATATTATGCATAGGGGTGAGGGTCTAGGCTAGGCGGAAGCTGCAATTCCACTTTTAAAGCCCGACCAGCGTGGCGTGGCGCGACACGCGGCGGGACGACGATACGGCACGATTCTGCGCCGTCGATCCGTCGGCAATCGCGAAATTTTCGAGAGTTTACGCATTGTTTCCTCTCGCTTCCGTTTGCGAAGACGAACGCTGCGAACACCGACGCGGCGGCTTTCGTCGGCCGGCACCCGCGATTTTAATTATTGATCGCCTTAATTGCAGTCTGCCCCGACTGTTTCTCGACGTCGATCGCGATCCACGGAACAACGCGCTGCGTCATGCGCGTTCCACGCGGACAGAGAGGGAAACACGAACCCGGATGGCTATTAATAATGCGGTGTTCTCGAAATAGCTGCGCCAAGATTCCACCTGATTTTTCCCGCTAGAGGGATTTCCCGATACTAACGATGAGATTTTCTTACGGGAAATTATCGTGGTCCGTTTCCTGTCTATCCTGTTTGTTAATTGCCGACGCTGTTAGCTGGATGGAATTTGCCTTAACTTTTTTATCCTTTTTAGTTTCTTAGAATTTTTCTGGGTGCTATTTAGATATTGCTTTGGGGAATAAGCGTGTTTCAACGTGGTATTTAAATGAACACGTTTTTATTCATAATAGAGGTAACTAAGGAAATATGAATGTTCATTTTTAATTGTATTGTTTTCTGCAATGGTAACTCGTTTTATAAAAATAAGTAGAGAGAGGGAGTAACAATAATTTGAAACACGTTTCATTATAATAAATAGAAACATAACACAGTTGAGATCAAATATACGCATGTACGATCCGGTTTACAGCAAAAAGGATTAATCCTTTGCGATCGAAATTATAATACTTACACCAATGTCACTTTACTCAACTATAATTTAACATTCCACTACAATAATTCCTTCAGAAACATCCAAAAATCATTAAAACTGAATGCACACAAGCTACAATTACAACATTACAAATAAATACAAGGGAAATTCCTAAAACATTAGCCTATTAAAACAAAACGGAACATCCAGTCAATCCAGAGGCATGACCGCAAAGGGTTAATCACGCGTCGAGTCCGCTCAGCTAAAAGTTAATGATTAGGTATCGAGCCGGCGCACCCTGCATTCGAACAGCCGCTAATCGCAGCACGACGCGTATTAATCTATTCCGCGTCTATTAATAATTCGTGCGTGGGTTGGTTGTGCCCAGCTGATCCGAAATAAACCGGTTGCATCAGCGGGGTAGGGGGGCAACTAGCAGAAGGGGTTGTCGACCGGGAATCCGGTGGCTAATGCGTCGATCGACATTTTGCCGGAGCCATCGGCCATTAATTAACACCGCGGCTAGCCGATTAACATATTATCGCCACAAGACAGCCGCGCGGCGAACGGCTGGGTAAGCGGCCGACTCGGCAGCGAGCCGCGGAAGCGAAGAGATTGCGTGGCCCCGGCTGGCGTGGCTGCGCGAAGGAGAAAGCAGGGGACTGAATGCTGAGATTCAGCCTTTCAGAAACGAACAATAATGGCGTGGCGGGCGGGAGGGGTCGGGGAGCTAACGGGTGGTGGGCGTTGGGAGAGGACCGACGATGGGCTGGGGGTGGAGATGGCGGAGGCAACGCCAGAGAATCCCTCCAGGCACGTTCGACTATTAACCCCACCGAGATTCGGAAACGCTCGGCAACTGAAACCACCGTCTCTACAATCCAACCCCTTCTAGGACGTTTGAACGAGACTTCTACCCAGCCGCAGTGTCTCCGTAACAAGGGTGAACTCAATCCCCGAGCAGGCAGACACTACCCCCCGCTCTCGGAGCCTGAATCAGTTTTCTCCGACTCTGTTTCACCGTTTTCGTCCGATTCCTATCCCCCCCCCCCTCTCTCGCTCTCTCTTTTTTTTTACCCCGGCAACCGACTCGGTGCACCGCGGAGTTGGCATGATTAAAACAAAATCGTCATCGTCGCCGGTGTCAGTCGCGATGGGTGTCTCTGACGATTTATGAGCCACCGCTGAGCACGTAGCCTCTGACCGAGACGCTGGAAATTTCTATGCCTTTGCGACTGACTCCGCTGCTGCCGAATCGACTTTGCTTTGATAGTTTTTTTCGTTTGCTTCTTTTTTTGGTTTTTTTATTATTTCTTTTCGGGTTGGCTGACGGAGTGTTTGGATGTAAGGGTTCGGATGGGGGGTTGGATGGAAATTATGATTGTGGGGAGGGGCTGGAAGAAATTGTGGATCGTGGTTGTTTGTGGTTTAGTGGGAAATTTACGGGGTGCTTTGTGAAGTGGGGGTTGATTTTGGATACGAAAATGATTAGAAAATTATCTCTTCGGAAATGAGTTAGGAAAACTTGGTCATTATATTTTTTAAGGGTTTAATGAAGAATCCACGGGATGTTCTGTAATATTTAGAAAACGGGGGTTGATTTAGATGATGAAAATGATTGGAAAATTATCCCTGTGATGATGATCTGGAAATTTTTGCAAACAGAATTTTTTGTCTTGAATTATGGCTGTTCTTGAGTTATAGTTGCTACTATCTTCAGAGGAATTGCTTGAAGTAGCGGAGATTCAATGAAGATAAATATGACGACAACATACCGCCAATGTTTAAAGTTCTGAGGGTTTGGCTTTATGTTGATACCGGTTTATGCGAATACGCTTTGTAGTTTCCTTGTATTTCATCGCTAGAGGTGTATCGATCATTTACAAACGCGCTGTGAAGTAAATCACTGTAGGTTGCTGGCACTATATATTACGATAAGAGTAGTGATAAATACTTTAATGAATAATAAATACTTGACGGGGCTAAAAAATATGTGCAGCAATTATCTTTATCAAGGTATTTCAATTTTATCCTGTTTAAAATAATGAAAGAAAACATAAATTTCTAATTAGCTCAAGTAATGAATAAATTTTCTAGAATGATAGAAATCAAGAAATAAATTATTCACTCTATATAATGAACACATATTTCCTCCTATAAATTATTGATATCTTGTTATACAAGATGATATTTATATAAAACATGTAAAACAAAAATGACAAATTTTTCGTTTTAAAGATTTCTGATGCTCTCATATTATTTTAATCATTAAAATAGCCAACAAATAAAAAAAAAAAGTAAAAATCTACAAAATTATATAAAAATTATTGGAAAAATCTTGATACTTATCGACCAAATTATTCCATTGTAAGCGCATATTTACCGTAATATTACCTGCATATAACATTGTTGATGTAATGTTCGAAGGCAACTTAATGTTCAAGCTTACTCGGTCGGTCGTTCACGAACGCGAGGCGAGCCCATCGTTTCAAGATCGCTGAAGTTCTTCAGATGTAGATAGTAAATAATTACACGTCACGATAAATAAATTGCTTTAATGGATCTCCGGCATGTTCTGTCGTCGAAAGATCGGAAACATGATTTCCAGGACGGTTTATTAATGACCGTCGCCCGTGTCATATCATTGTATATTCATTTTTGCGTTCACGGAACCGTCCGTTCCACCCTCTTCTCTTCTCTCCGTGAAGTTAGATAAATGTGGCAAGACCTGGGAAACACTTTGTTATCAAGAGCAATGATACGCCAACGAAATATCTTTACGACGCAGTAAATAGTGACACGTTGCTCGCGGGGACGCCCTCCGCGATCGTTTTACAGCCGATTTTCAGTATGTTTCTTTATTGTTAGCTTGCTACAGTTTTTCAATAGAATCTCCTTGACTTCTGCGAGATATATTTGTTTTAGCTATTTGCCCTTTGTCTATGTTCATGAAGAAACTCCATTATGACGAGTCGCATGGTATCATTTGTAATTAATAAAATCCGATTGATTTAATGATTTCATCTAAAAATTGTTTAAAAATTGGAAATTTTCTATAGAGATGTTTTAACATGTAATGTATAATTATTTAAATATGACCTTTTCTACTTTGAACAGTAGCCTACAAACTATTCTTGTTTTGTGATTACGAAGAAGACTAGTACAATAATAAAGTTTTGTTTATAAATAATTACTCAAATAAATTTTTTATTTCAGATTCTATGTACTTCGTTACTACATCACAATTAATGTTATTTGAGTTATAATGCATTTAACAAATTTATCACCTTATTTTAGATTTTTGAATTTAACGTTTGATTTCACAAAGTTATTCCACATTATTATTAGAAACAGTAAAATATTTTTCAAATAATTATGACATGCGCTTTCAAATGATTTATTTCAATTAATGATTACTTTCGTCGTAGTAACTATTTCTTTTTATTATTCGTTAGTACTTTTATATTAAAAATTCTATCAAATATGACTATAAGAAATTATACATTCCATTAAAAGGGAAATGAAATGGTAATAAAATCTCTGCGTGTAAAAAAGCTAGTTACTATTCTAAATATTTCTTAAAACTCTACAACTTCTGTCAATATATTTAACAAGAATAATATTTTCTCTTGGTACTCAAAACAACGGTTACACATTAGAATAAAGTTACTAATGTTTTCATTGTTAGTAACGTTGTGCCATTTAAGATTTCACACAGCACTTTACAAGAATCTTCTCATTGTTTTGAATTAGCGAGTACTCTCACAACATCTCTATGTTGTGTATCCCTTGGTCAATATTCAAGCATTCCCTCTATACAACAATGCAGATGTTTTTACACGGCAGTGATATCCGCAGTGACCCAGAAAGATATCGAAAGATACACGATATCGGAAGCCATCGAAAATTTATGCAAGCCCTACGTGCGAAATTTGCGTTCCCCGCGACCAGTACCCCTCGCGTAGTTACGTGGTCGATTCAGAAAACGTTAAATCAGGCGTTCTAAAGATTCGGATAGAAGAGAAATGTTTTGACGATAAACTGGTGTAACGAGGAACGTCTTCGTGAAATGTTATTGACTCAAACACAAGCATCGCCGATATCTATATTTTAGATTTAGCTGGCTGCGATAGTATTGCCTATGTAACTGTATTACCTGTCTGCGCAAGTGCACGTAGACATTCACTTATATCTGTGTATACAGAGTCAAATAAAGATGTCCTCTTAAACTTCGCCAGTGTGTGCTAAAGTCAAAAGAAGTCTAAAATGTAACACGAGAAACGAGTCCATGAATTCTTTATTACAAAGTGTTGCAAAAGTACGAAACACGAAACGAATGCTGTTTATATCTTACAATAGTACTTAAAAGTGTTCCCTGTTGTAGGAATGTTGAATTTATTATGGGCCAAATTTCACTAACATTGTGTTTAGTTTTGTTACGTATAATAGTGATTCTTAAAATTAATTAATTTTGGATATTCCTCGTGTTGCGTATTTGTTAGAAATTTTTAATGAAATATGTGGTACAGACTTTTTGTTGCAGCGTACTGCAGTCTTATATTCGGATATAGAACCCATTGGCAAAGTTTATATTAAAACTTGTGGGACACACTGTATGTGTTGCATAGGTGAAAAGTGTGTGTTGAGTTCGAGAGTTTACGAGAGAGTTGCAGAGACTTTATTTGAATGAAGTTAGAACACTATAAAGTATGTACTGTATGTATAAAGTGTGACACCAATTCTATATTTAATTTTTTAATTTTCATAATGCTGTTAGATATCACAAATTTTTACGTAATACTTATTTCCGTGTATATAAAATTTCTTTTTCCTGTGGAATAATATTCAGAACCAAATAATTTTTGTAAACTTTATAAGGTAAAGAATAATAAAGTAAAGAGTTAATAAATTTTTATTAAAGAGAGCTCAATAATTTCCTATACTAATACTATTGCAAATATGTAATAGTATTAAGCAAAAATACGGGTAAATAGTAATTTTAATTTGCTCATTGTAAAAAATGTTCACAAAAGTTAAACTCTTTTTGCGCTCTTCGCAAGATGAATTTATGCAAACCTTAAATTTAGTTTAATTTTTTACACTTTCTGTAACTTCACGTACGTTCATGTAATAGAATGTTCAAGTAATTTAAAGTTCAAGTAATAGATCGTTCAAGTAACTTAAGGTTCAAATAACAGAACATCCATGTAATAATACGTACAAGTAATAGAACGTTCATTTAACGCTAACAAACTAAACTGTTCACGTAACAGGTGTTCAAACAACGACTATTCCGCTGTACTAAAACAATACTCAAAATTCATTAACAATCGACAAGTCGCTGTTCTTTCTGTCAGCCGCTTATTGGTCTTTGACGCTCCAACAGCCTCCCTAAATCGGATACAAACGAGCACGAGAAAGTCGGAGTTCCGAAACTTCCTCGCGCGGTATTGTGTAATAGTACATATTGTATTTCGAGGCCGTTGCTTTTCTTCCTCTCCCGTTCACTTTTCCGCGAGACTGGCGGCGTCACATTTCCGCGCGGTCCTCTGTGTATGGAGTTCGGCTAAGTTGGAATTTACTGTACGCTTACGCGAACGATGGCGCACCTGGTCGCGGCGTCGAGCACGCTTTCGCGGGTATAAAGGAGGGAGACAGATGGCGCGTAGCCGCGTCAGAGGGACGGGTGAAACGGTGCAAGAGGGAAGCACAGCCGAATCGGGTCGGCGATCCGGGAGTATGTAGGCTAGTTGGTAAAGGCAAACCCGAACAATTTGCCGTAATAATCCGATAACTGATAATATTGGCAATTTGGCCCTGACTAAACGGATCTCGCGGCGTAGCGTTGCGTGCGTTATCTCGATTATTGTTATTGTTCGTAGTCAATGACCAACGCGACGCCCGCCGACGCGAGGATCATAGACGTCATAGCTGTCACTCGGCTCCTTAGCGATAAGAAAATCGATGATGGTTATTAGAATACGGTATTTTGGGTGGATTCGAATTTTCGGACTTTCTTTTTTCGATCGGTCGAATTAATTGGGCACTTAGTCTTCTTTCATTGATACCCTCGTTATGTTGTAAATGTGTGAATGTTAGTGTTTGTTATTAGTGTAGGGGCTGTTTGCGTAGATGATTGTTAGTATCTTTTTATAAATGTTAAAGGTACGAAATAAATGAAAGTGAAGGAAGTTTTGTGTTGGTAGATTATGTAAATATTTCACATTATGTACATACCCAAGGAAACTTAGGAATCTACAGGTTAAATTTGGTGTTCTGCTGCTAATATCAAATCAGATTTAGAGCTTCGTTTAATATTTCTAGAGCTTTTATTAAAATTTGCAGTCAATAAAAGCTTTCACAGACAGTAATTAAAATGAGTAAGCTAAAGATTAAATTCATTAAAGATTTCAATTTTATAACCAACTTGATTTGATCTATTTATTTGATGTAATATTCACTTGGTAGTCATTATGGACCACTTTAGGTTACATTGGGTTACACGGAATATGCATTATTGAAATTACATGTTCATGCAGTTTAACCTACATGACATGCGCAACTTGCTGTACATATAATCTTAACTGTATATGATGTAATTAATATTGTTAACTACATTTAGTGAACCTAATATTTATTATGTTATAGTAAACAATTATATTATTTCAAAATAGGTTATAGTTCTTTTTATATAGAACCTTCAAGTAGCTTTTAATTAGAGTGATATTCTATTAGAGTATTCTAGAAAGGTGGAAGAGAAAAATGTTTCATAATGTTTTATAAGCATCAAATGAAACTTACATTTCATTTCTTACCTGAAAGCAACTCCCTCTTTCTTTTGATTTCACATAAACGTGGTCAAGTTCAATTAGATGACACTGCGCATATGCTTTGCTCTAAATTATTTTTATTACAATTACAATTGCAATAAGAACATTTACAGTAATTGTGAGAAAAATCTTTATCGTACTACAAAGGGGAAAGGAATAATTAAAAATATCAATATATAATAATACAAATGAAAGTAAATATACCAATTTAAAAATGGGGTTTGCAAAGCTTAGACTATTTATGTTTACACCTTATATAATAGTTATTCTTAATCTAAATAACAATAACCCATTTTTCCTGCCAAAAAGAAAACTTTTAATATAACTAGCAAACACAAGGAATTAACTTCACAAAATATATTGACCTTCAAAATTAACCAATTTATTTAACACTAGATTTACGGAACCCGATAATTTGACGGATACTGAATTTTTCAAAGATTATTTAGTAACAATTTTCGTTGATTTTGCTTCGTGCAATTATGCAAATACGTATTGCAATACTCTAGGTTTGAAACTATAATTTTTGCGATTTATATAGCCGAACACGTAGTTTTCTAGGAACAATAGAATAAAGTATAGAACAAACGTCTGTAAATCTAATGTTAAACATTGCTATCAAAAATAAGCTTTCCCCAACAGAAGGAAAAGTCACTTCAACGAATCATTAAAGTACAGTAGAACTCCGAATTTCCACAAACATCAGCCAATCCTCCATAATACTTAAATCTAATTTGTTATTACCCGCGTTATCGCACTCGCCACCTAATCTCTATTCGGTTCAGGCTGATCATCGACGAGATCGAAGAATATCTTAACGATTCTATCTGGTTCCTAACGACCCACCATTCTCGCAGGTACCCGTAGCAATCCAGCTTAATCCGTTTAATCATCTCTTGTACTCCTCTCTGTTCCCTGCAAAAATCCAACCCCCCACCGTGCAACCCTTTGGCGGAACGTTGTAAGACGATTCCAGTTGGCTGTCGTTATCAAACGAAAATCTGGGGCGATAATAACTCGGCGAAGGGCGGGGAACCTCTTAAAAGTTTCGAGCGTTGAATTCGAAATAATCGAGCTGGCGGACGAGCAGGGGTGGGGGAACTCGTATCGCTTTAATCCGGCGTTCGTTCGTCAAAGCGGGACGAGCACGGACGGGGGATGATCGCTACTCCAGGAAGAATCCGAGCCGCGGCGCTCTGTGTCGGGCGTAACGCGCTCTCAAAGTTTCTGGGAAGTGGTTTCGGGGGTGATTGATTTTCCACATCGAATCGTCGACACCGGCTCGAGCCACGGTTACTCGTGCGAGGGGCTGGCGGAGGGAAATAGAGGGGGCGGAGCAGGGTCTGGCGAAGGGGGTGAAAGGTTAGTCGAGTGGCGGAGACGGTAAGCGGAACTGAGATTCCGTGGGTTACCCGCGGAAAACCGTTGACTGCGTTGAGAACAACGATTCGATTGATTTATCGCGGTTGACGTTAATTAATTGGAGGCGACGCCCGCGCGCGGCACCGACTTCGTTTCAAGGCATTGTGCCGCGCTGCCGCTGCGACGCCGGTGTATCGTAATATCGTTTAAGGGGGTATTCGCGTTCGGGTGCACCGGTAATGGGCTGACTTCTGTTATTTCTGTTTCCCTTTTTTGGGGGGAAAGAGTGTAATTGGAAGAAGTATGAGATGTAGGTTTTTACGATATATTTGTTGGTAGGTTGATGTAACTTTTTATTAAGGATGAGTGGACACGCTTTTAAAATATGTTGTGTTAGAGTGGGTTTGGTGTTTGAGATTCCTTGATATTTTTTAATTTTTCGGAAAATGACGTTGCGTTCTTGGGAAAGTTAATGATATGTACATGTTTATTCGAATATAGTTCGATTTTGTTTTAAGTGAACATTTCAGTAAGTATGCATCGATTTTTGTTACTTGCAATTTATTGTGGCATGTTATTTGCTTAAATTAAGTTTAATCCAATATCCTACGTAAATGAATAAGAAGTTTAGATAAAAGGGACTATACTAAACCAGATTAATGAATTCACGTATATTTATTTAGTTTCATATTTTACATAACCATTAAAAACTTAAGTAAAAACTTGATTTCTGGTATTAGTATCGATTTAGTTCAAAACAAATTTTTCAAAAATACTGGTCATAATCATTTCATTTTGTTTCTTGGTACAGAAGATGTAGCACTCGGTTCATTCTGCCACTTGAAACATGAAAATCCTTTTAACTAGTTTTTCCTATTTGCTAACATCGTGAAATGTTTCGCTATTTTTAAATGCAGTCTGCTGTATACGTTGAATTGATTTTATATAAAACGTTTAGGTACTGTTTATCGATATCCGACGCTATCAAACATGATCAAAACGCATACACGAAGTATGAACGAAAAAACACGGGTCTATTTCCGCTAAGTTTTGCTGCAGTAAAGATGGTTTAAGATTTATTTATTTTTTGTTTCCCTCCATTTGTTCAAATCTGAACGGACAAAATAAAATTAACAGGACACGGGCATATCGGGTTTTAGTTTGACCCGTTTAACGGGTGAACTCATCGTTTCTTTCATGGAGAATGATTTGAATGGTTTTCGGTTTTTGATTGAACGACGTAATTAGTATCTATGGAAATTCTTTCCGCGCTGCTGTGTTTTTTTATACAATATTTACGATATAATATGACACGAGTTTAATTAAGGACGTGGATTTTTTAAATATCGGAAAGCTTTCTCATAGAAAGTTAAATTTTATACTGAAGTAACATTATTTAAATAGTAATAATAATAAATAAATCATTTTTTGCAACCTTTGACTGTACATTGATAAGCTCGTTTTCGATGATGTAGTGGTATTTATTCCTTAAATTTTAATTTCGAAAAGTCAGAAACTGAGAATTTCTAAAAATATTAACATTACATTGAGAAACAATTTGTCATGCGATATAATTTTATTGCAAGTTAGGAAAGAATTCTAAGCTGGTGATGTTTCTAGGAAAACAGAGTTTGAAATATTTTCTTTCGCGCACAATCTCGAGCTGACTACTGTGTCTGACTATCGCTCGTTATTTCTACTTACCATATTTCTATTCGGACAGTAGTATGGATTCTTCAATAAAGTCAAACATTACGTACTATGGAATAGTATATCATTATTAAGGTTGTAAATACTATTCTAGGTAAACAATAAACGTATCCATAAATACATTCGTTTTTGTTTATATAGAAGAGACTATTCTACATCAATTTTTATTATCCGCTTTTCCAAATACACTACATAAGATAAGGAAAAGAAAATGGCCAAGTTTACCAGTTTTCATTCTTCGTTTCAATAAACAAAAAAAATATAAAAATAATTTACAACTGGAAACAGTGAATGTTATTACATAGTATATCCTTTCACCAACTTCCATTGCTACACATTCTTAACCACGGAGCTCACTCCAAAACTCAGTCTCTCCAAAGCCTCCTCTAAAACTACTCCTCCAAAACTATTTTAATCCAAATTTTCCTTTTTGCATACAAATCTGCATCCTCCCCAACAACACTCCCGAACAATCACAATCACTCACAACATCCTCAAACAGGTCATCAGACAGACCATCCCCCGCATTACGCAAACACAGTCCATTCATCTCGCTAACAACAAAGTCAATACGAACGCAAAGAAACACAAAACCCAATGGCCGTAGCCAGCGTGTTAATACTTTAATCGATTAGAGTACCCCTGGCTCGGCCAGTCAACGTGCATCGCGTAACTTACGTATCACCAAGCGTTCACGCGTATGTACTCTTTGCCCAAGCCAGGCGGAACGGTCAGCGGCCCGCGAAGGTCCCCTCAGCGGCTGGTCGTACGCGGAAGAAAGGTTAAAAAGACACTTACCATTTTTTCTCTGTATTCGTTTCACCTGCCCGAGCGTGGCCGGCGCAGGAGTAGCGCGAGTGTCAGGCATAAAGTAGAAGGAAGAGGGTCTCTTTCGTCGGCTGATTCACCTGGGCGCAGGCGCGCACTATCCGCTCCATCCCTACCCTTGTTCTCGCCCTCTTCGCCCCGTGCTACCGTCGACGAGAGGGTGGAACGAGACGGCGGATTCGTTGGACGAAGAGATCCGCAGGCGAGTTTCGGGTTCGGGGTCGGCCGACGCGACAGTCGAACCGTGGTTCAGTCGGCCGGCGAACTCGCGTGCCGAGCCTTCGTCGCGGTGACGTGTCCCGTCGTCGACGCCAGTGGATTCCGGTTCACCGACGCGACGCGACGCGACGCGAGACGACGCCGTGGACCGTTGTTATCTCTCTCTCCATCGGACCACGTTACGCCGGGCACCGTGGCCGCGGAATGTCCTCTCGTTCCCCTGAATCGGCGAAGAAACCCTCCACGCGAGACACTTCGGTGACATGCATCCTGCGAGCTTTACCGAATGATTAAACGTACAGTGTGTATTTCATACTCGACGGACAGGAGGATCGTAGGGGTCGCAATCCTGTTCTCTAAGCGATGAAGAGTTCCATGCTGGATTAATAAAACCCTCGTAGTGCGCAGTGTGCGAAGTGGCGTTCCGGAGAGTGATCGGTGTGTAGTGCGTAGATACTTAAACCCTCGAAGTCGTTAGGACCCGTGTTCCCGCGACGAAAGCTTATTTATTAACTCGTTCCAAGGATTTTCTCTGTCACTAGTCTGCTTGATTTCTCTGGTTGGTGACTGAGAGTGTATAGTATTCGGTGTGCTGTGAAACTTTCCAACGATTTAGTATTCCTCTACTCATTAGAGTCCATCGAGCATTGGCCTAACAAGGCATAAATCGAAGTCGCGTGGAGCGAATCTGATCGAAACAAAGGTGTTCATCGTATCCTCGCCATTGCTGATTAGGGTATCGTCCAGTGTCTGGGAGGCATCCAAAGAAATAAAGAAAGAAAAGTTCTACGCGCTAGATCAATAGGAGAATCGGGGAGCAGTGCACGACGAATATTACTCACTACCCTAACGAGGAGAAGAAAAATACTCTGCTGGATCGTGATCGAAGCCTGTACGCGGAGAGGTCTTTCATCGCGACGTTGTCCTAACGATTAAAGGGCGAAGCGGGAGGGAAAGGCAAAACAACGGTGATACGTGAAACGTGAAAAAGGACCGGTGGTTACCGTTTTTCGACGTGATCCACCGAGCGTGAAGTGCCGCGGGAAAACCGGTCGTGGGAGGGAAGATCACAAAAGAAGAGGGACAACGGATGTTAATTAAAGAGTAGGAGCGACCGGAGGGAAACGAACAGCCGGCAGCCTGACAGGTAAATATTTACCGACGCCGTGGCGCAGTGAAATCGCAATTTCATGGCGCGCGTTTTTCTTTCTCCCCTCTGTCTCGCTGAATCAGCAGGGACATCTAGAACCAAAGTAGACCTGACTGTGCTAGGATGCAGGTCCTAAGCGGAAACGCTTTTTTCTCCTGCCAGCGATCGAATTCCGCCGCGTGGTTTCGTTTTTCTTGGGTCGAGACGTCGGCTCGTAAACTGGCGAGCAAAAAATCCCCGTTTTACGGGAACCGTTCGCTGGGAATGCTTCTCTAGCCCGGTCGAAGAGGGAACGGTGTTTCTCATCCCGTGGGCGAATTCTCGGCGATGTAGGCTCACCGGTACCTGCTATCGTTGCCTTTCACGTGAAATTGGATTTTCGACCTGTCGCAGTCATCCTTTCGTTCCGTTTCCCCCGGAAAGACGGGGCCCGGACTATCTTCTCTTGCCTTTGGTCCTTTGAGACTATGACGATTCCGGGACCTTAAGTATCAGACGTTTCTTTTGGCGCGGTCTCATTTCCACGGTTCGGTTTGCCTGAAAATTTTCTTTGATATTCAACCGCCGATGCAGCAGTCAATTTTTCCGCGATTCCCGGTAAGGTTCACACAGGCCCGATGAGAGGGGAACAGGATTCAACACGCGAACACGCGCCACCCCTGCGACACACGACGTTTTACGTACCGGTGAGTTACAATCGCGGGTACTCACGTGACCGGACGTGTCGTACACGAGCGATCGGTCTGCGGATTGGTGTGATTCTTGGCGAGTTATTGCTCTGGGCTGTTTCTACGGTTTGACACGCGAGTGGTTGGTTGTTATGCGTTTTATTGTGGTTCTGGGGTTGTAATGGGAGGGAGAAGTTGGAAGAAGGGAAAGTGGATTAATGTTCATTGTTGGGAAGTTCGTGGCTACGTGTCAGTTGGGATGAAAGTGTATTGCAGGCTGTTAGTATTTGAAAAAGTCACTGGCAATTTTTTTTCTTCGAAGTGTTTGTATTAAAATATGTTTTATAATTTATTAGCATCTCAAAAAGTATGATTATATTGCCCAATTTATTGATAATTTGTGGAGGAAATGTTTAAATGAAATCGCTTGAGCGACTACAATAAGTAGCTTTATATTGGAATGAAATGCATTTGGTCAGTAAATAAGGCTCATACTTTTCAAGATGAAATATATTTTTTAACAAAACATGCAGTAATTGGAGATTCAAAGTTGAAGTACAATCTTACGAACTCTTTACAATATAAAACGTTTTCACTAAGTTTAGTACTGACGAAAAGGAATGAGTACACGATATTTTCTATTTTAGGTTAATATTAAAAGTGTGCTAAATAGGAAATAGTTAATAATAATTGTTAACGAAGTTGAAGATTGGAAAATAAATATAAAATATTAAATTAGATATTTTCGAGTAATAATGTAAAATGAAAATATAAACGTAGATATGACAATTCGGTAGAAAATGCGAAATTCAACGTGCTGTATTTTTGTGGTTGGTAAGTTTAGCTTAAACTATATGTTGATCATGTCACAAACGACAAAACGGAATTACTCTGAGCGAATTACATGTTTAAAATTTTCGAGACTATAATGGTTTAAAAACCAGTGTCCCCAAATTATGTAATGATATTCTGCGAGGGCGGAGAATCTCGGTGGAAAAAATTAATTGGTAGTAAGAAGTGTAATATTGTTATGCGGTGCTCCCTTTTTTAACTCTTGTGTACTGTCTATGTGATTGATATTTTAACCTTTTAAGGCTTTTGAAATGTTATCTTATGAGAATTTTCTTTTGATATTGTTGTAAATAAATGTACCGAAAGCTATCATAAAATAGATAAATTTTCTAAAAAAAAAAATAAATTTTAGATCAGTATTTTTTTAACAGAGGTTTCCAAAGCGTAATATTCTCTGATTTACATTGAACTTACAATATAAATTAACGAAGAAAATGTATTTTCCGCATGTAAAAATAAGTAGACTGCAAATGTTTACAAATTTGGTTATTTACCATACAATGCTATAACTTCGTAATAACTGCATCTATAAACCACACACATGAAATAATTCAAAATAAATTATATATTGTAGTAAAACTGATTCAAAAGAAGTATAAAAAATTAAAGAAGACAAGTAATCATGGAGTCCCACTTAACCAGGGTAGATCGAGACAAATCGTATTCGTTATAAAAATCCAGCCCACATTTGTTATATTGCAGATTATGCTTTTCACGGTTTTCTTATTTGCAACAAGTAGATTTAAAAATCCTTCTTCACTCTTGGTTATTAAGTTTCGAGTGTTTTTATTTTATTAGAGTCATACAGAAAATGTTTCCATTCACCTCAGTGCTATATATGTTTCTAGCACTGTTAAATAATGAATAATAATTATGATCATTTTAGAGCTCTATAATCTCGAATGTAGATTACCGTAATCGCAATGCTTCATTTGATATTTGTCATGTCGATCTCTCTCGAAATAACTCTTTCGTTCAGTGTAAATAAATCCCCGAAATTGTTCCGTATTGGCCATCAGCCGAGTATTAAAGCGTGTTCCGTCAACTTTACCGTTCGCCGTTGTTTTACATGCAGCGAGTTGACGTTGTGTTAATACGGAGCCCGGTGACATATTTTACAGCGGCGCAATTGACTGACGGGATAACATTCGACTGCCGGTCACGAACGTAATAGACGTGATCAGAGTTTTACGGCTAGTTGTGATAACCGGCGAACCTTTCGTGCAGTACAACCTGATTCGCAATAAAAGCAGGAGTCACGGCCGGTTTTTCGATGGCCTCGATAGCATTGCAGAAGGTGGTTACCTGTCTACAGATTTATAGACATCAATGATTCACAAGGATATACTCGAATTTAAGTGGTTTATTCGATTCGTTGGATTAAATTATGCATACTTTTCTTTTTAGCGGGAAATTATTGGTGGGTTAATGCTAAAAGAATACCAAATTGATGAAAATGAGTTGCTTTCATCATTTCTTGATTAATAATTACTGAAATCGTTCAAGTAATTTTATTAAGAATTATGAAATGCTTTCTTCATATTTATAAGAAATATTTGTTCGAAGTCACATGTTGGTTAGTTTGATTGTTCAGATTCTGATATTGTCAGAAGAATAATGCGTACATATGGTAATGCATATTTCAGCAGTTATAATTCCTTACTTCTCACTAAATACCTGCCACTTAACCTTTTTTCTGAGGTTAGTTTGTCGAGTCTTCCAAAAAGATTCTTGTCTTTACCTATTTCACCCTTTGTCTGTGATTTCTTTCGCAACTGTACTTGGTAAAACTATTTTATCGTTAACACGTTGACTGCCACGAGAATTTTGAGTGGTTTGCGTAATATTAGTTATTCTTTCGTAACAAAGACAAGTGATATTAGAATTAATTATTAATAAGTTGGTACGATAGTTTTTAAATTACAAGCTTATTTTATTACTTCTGTCGCGAAATATTTTAACGTGACATCGGTTTTTTTCTTGCATTCGTTTTTAAACCTTCTGCAAGCTCCTGTTATCGGAGACCACCGTAGCCGTCAATGCGTTAATAATTCACTAAAAAAAGAAAGAAACTGTAATGCTTATTCCATCTCTACGTTTACTCTAAAGATTAAAGATTAATAATGAACAAGTAATATTTCATTTATACCTAGACTAAATAAATAACGTTTAGATTTATCAGATTCCATTAAAAACGTTCATTATAAGTCTGTCTCGATATTACAGAAGAAGGGGTTAATAATTTTGTACAGACTGGATCAATTTCGAAACAATCTGGAACATGTAATGCAATAAAACTATCGACGCGCATAACACGTCGTTAGCAACATCGGAAGAAGAACATCTCAACGTGCGTGGCGCGCCATTCGTGCGCAAAAGGTTAAGAGTCAGATAAGTCGGTCGATTACGTAGTAATAATTTGAGTGGTAAATATGTACTTGCCGGCGAGCGATCGATAATAACAGCGCACGTGGTTGAGTGGCCGACGAAAGGTCGGGATTTGAGCTATCTCGCGGGTAATTCCGCGAACATTACCGGTCTTAATCGCGCGAAAGTTTACCCGGAAGCACGGTGTATCTGCTTAAGTTCTCGCGGTATCGGGGAAATCAATTGGCACGCCACGTCGTTGCAACGATGACGCCCGAGATAAAATCCTGATTGGACGAGCAACTTCGAACCGCGCTGGGCCCGTAACGAGGCTCATCGTGAATCACTTGAAGATATCGTTTCCGCCGATCATGCGAGTCTTCGACCCCGAAACCCTCGTGTACCGCAGCCAGCGTAACCGGAGCCCCGGCGAAGTCTCGTCGAAAGTTCATCGCTAAACGCGTCGACGTGCTCGTGCCTTTGAAATCGATTTACGGTGGGTACGTACAACGGCGACGAGCTAATTAGACGGAACGAAGATATCGGTAATTAAACGATTCCCCGTTGTTAATGCCGACAAAACGAATATCGGAGTATGATATCCTATTGTACTAGCCCGTGGTACGTTCAAATGTTTTCCTTCCTCCGAACAAGATTATTCTATTTTGTTAGATGGTCGTTATGTATTTTAATTTAATTTGTACACGGTATATTTTTGTTGGTAGTTTTTTTTTGCTGTTTGAGACTGTTTAGGGTTTTTGGAACGATGTCTTGAATTAGTGCTTAGGAGGAGTATCGAATTTATTTTTTAATATGGAGTTTGAACCTTTTTTTGAAAAATGAATATTTATTTAATGATAGGTGTTGAATATTAAACTGTTGACTCATGAATTCGTTTAGACTTGTATGAGGGTGGAGATTATGCTTTATTATTTATTAGGTATTATTTATACTTGTAAATTATATTTATGTTTCGTGTTTTCGTTGTTACTTTCTGTAAAATGTTCCAAACGATATATTATTAAACTATAGTTTTGTCTTATTCATATCATTGGAACATGTGACTGGCAAACAACAAAAGTTGGTTGCTAATAAAAGAATGAATTATTTTTAGATAACTGAAACTATTATTTCACTCTGTATGTTCCTGTGCACATTACACAGAATTTATTATATAGGTATCAACAAATAAATAATATTCAGAAAATAATAAAGAACAAGTTTAAACAAACTGAGGAACTTAATAGTTAATTTTTAACAAGATTTCAGTTAAAACTAATTTATGTTAAACAATATTCTTTTGATACATACCACTATTATAAAATGATACATCACTATCATAAAATTTTTTATTATTTATGCGAATATTGTTAAGTCAAAGTTTTCAAGTTTCATTCGATATACCGACACGCCCCTGTATAATTCACTTTGCCATTAAGGTATCTGGATTACCGGTAATTGTGATGGTGGTGTAATCGTTACCATTCGTTAATACGACGATCTCTCGTGATAAAGGCTAAACGAGCTCCGAATGAAGTGCTCGATCGTAGTCGGAAATGATAACCTAGTAGTTAACGAGGCTGCTCGAAGGGGAATATAGTCGCATCGGATCAGACGCGGCCAGTAGTTATATCAACGACTCGACAGACCGGATCTCTCCTTCGCTCGACGAGTAATTAATTACGTTCCAGGAACGTAAAAAGTTTTCTCCGTGATTAGCCTTGGGGATGTTTCTTTTCCATGAATATCCGAGAATCCTTTCTCCTTCGAAATCGCGGGAACGATTTCTTTTAAAGGGATTCGTACAATATACTTTATATTCAAACGTTTTATTTTCATTTCTTTCAGTTTCAATTCTACGGCGATTTCATAAATTGTTTGTACAAAGTTTACGTTCTACTCAATCCATTTTCTACAAACTAATTATGAATGAAATGAAAATAAACTCTCAGTGTAAATTATAATTACTTTCACATTACTAAACTTATTTAATGTTAAAGAGCTAAATAAATTCCATTTCTTCTATTAAGAATTTTACTGCGTACAAAATAATATAAACATATTTGTGATCATTAGCAAAGTTATTCGTTTTATTACATCTGCATGGGATATTCCTCTGTGCTAAAAATGCATAAAATTCGCAACGCTATTAATAAATGTAACAACGAAGAGGAAGCTAAATTCGCGTTACCTCATGTTCCAGCAGGAATTCTCAAAACAAATTTCACAGGTGGCAAATCAGATAAAAGTAAAACAGTGAGTCGCGCGCCATCATCTTTTCCTCGCTGTCTCTGCGTACTTAATTCATCCTTCTCGTTAAATTCGCATTCAGTGACTATCATCTCGAAATGTAAATGGTTCCTGGAGTCTCGATATCCGAGGAATTAAATATTCAAGCGACCCCTTTAACTGTTCCCGTGGTTAAATTACGGAGAGAAGAAAGCGTGGAAGATCGAGTGAAGGTATAAAACCAACATTAAAAAGAGGTTAATAGGGAAGGCGACAGCTCGGTAACAATTAAGGGGGTAGTAGGATCGAATGAGTCGTTTCGAGTGATAAAGGGGTAGGAAATTGTAGGTTCGGTGGAATCCGCGCGGTCCTATCTTCAGATAATTAAGAGTCGTTCATTTTTCATTTCATTCAGAGAAATTTTATTTTCCCCTGAAATTAATAATCAATGTGTCACAGTTACTTGCTTTGAATCGTAATTAACTAATACGGTATTAGGGACGTGAAGGTGCTGTTGAGGAGGTTCATAAACTTTTACTTTATTAATATATATGAATTCAAAAATTTGTTGACAGTTTTTTTAGTATTTTAAAGTAGTCTAATTATATCTTGCTTTAGCTGACAGTTTATTATCAGCTGCTGCCACACATATGATTTCATTGCTGACACATCTACCACATCGAGTAAAAATTATGAATGTTTACACTTCATGTTTAAAGAAAGAATATTCCTTAATGACAAAGATAAATAAATATTGCATTTTACAACTGCAAGAATGAAGCATAGGGAAACAATAATATCTACATGTGATAATCATTTTCATAACGAGTTACTATATCAATATATCACGAAGAACACAGTAAAAAAAACTGCAGATACGTATATGGGTTCGTAAGTTCAACGTTATATAGCGTTACAGAAAATTAATATTAAAATCTTTTGCTTAAATGTTCATTTTGTGAACATTAATCAATTTAAATGTTTCCACAGAATGAAGAAGTTCGTCTAGAATGGATTTACATTTTAACGAGGCCAGAAAAAGGTTATTCAAAGAAATATGAAAATGGAATGTCTATCTAGGAATTGATATAGACACTATAAAGATAAGATAAAAATGCTTAGCAATGTATAGAATAAAAGAGAACAAGAAAAATGGAATCAGCATAATTCCTAAGACTCCTGCCCAGTAGTTAGGACTTAACATAATTGGACAGGGTGAAACCTGAAATTCGCTTTCAAATTCTTCTTACACTCGCCAAGTTTTCGTTAGACCAGTTCCATGCCGTTCGTCACCTTATCCCTTTAATTAGGGAGGCTGCTCAGTTTTCCGTGTTCCCCCGGTTCTTTCGGTACGTTCAGCGACGCGACGTCGCACTGATTCTGTTTACGGGAGGCAAAGTTCCACGGCGTACTGCGCTCCTAGAATTATTCAGCCCAAGAAACAGAAGTTGCGGTAGTTATCCGCGGTACTCGTTAACAACAGCTTGTAAGTTCGGACAATTATTCAGCGGAGTAATTGGACCGCCCGAAATCTGCAGGTCACGTAATTCGGTTTGACTTGCCGGCAAGGAAATCATTTTGTAGACCGTCCCGTTCTAATGAATTTCTCCGGAACGTTTCCGTTTCCGAGAGGATCTTAATCCCATCTTACTTTCGTTCGAATTCGAGAAACGATTCGTTGAAATTTTTGTGAAACGTTATCTTTGCGTACAAATTCCTGTCTCTTTTGAACTCTTTTATCATAAATGGTCTTTCATTCTTCGTGAAAGAATTGTTCATTTTTGATCGAATTGTCTGAATAAATTTGACGTAGTATATTAGAATTGATAAGATAATACAAGAAATGTTTAAAATAGAACAATGGACACTGATTTAAGTAAAAAACTTATATCATGGTCTGATATCTTACATTTTCTGAACATTGAACTCACCATAAGTATTAATTAACACTAGGTTTACGGGTATTTATTGCATAATTTATTCTACTGCTTCTAGAAAAATTTATGATCGTTCATTCGGATGTTGGAAGTTGGAAGTGTTTATAAAATTCAGTATGCGTTAAATTGACGCGTTCCGTAAACCTAGTGTTAAATGTGATCACACGTAAAATACAATATAAAATATAACACTAAACTATAACAGAAATTATTTCTATCCATTCCACTAATCGACCCTGAAAAAAGTCAACGCCGATCGCATTTATGTTCATTGAAGTCTCACCAGTCGTAACGTTGTCAACGATACCTGTACCGTTACTTTCATAGCATAACATTCCCATTAGAGTGTCCTTGTTCGAAATCACAATGCATTCGTGTACCTTCGGCCCCGTACCCGGACCAGCTGTGAAACGCGATTCAAGATGCATTTAAGGTAAATGCCTACTTCCAGCTGTCCCTCTCCCCCTTTTCATCCCACCGTGACTCTTTCACGAAGGTAAAAGGAGAGGTGTGGGGTGGAATCGCAGCCTCAGCTATCAGAGGAATCCGTGCACTTTCAATTAAAGTGAGGTAGCTCGACTGCATTAAGGGCGCTCGAGGCTCTACGGCGTTATGGCTTCAATTAAGGGTTAGAGGATGCGAGAGGTCTGAGGAGAGGGGGCGACTAGGATGGCGAGGTTTCTGGGAGTGGAAGGGCGAGTAGGTTGCAAGCCGGAAAGGTGGGCGATGACACGGTCGGTCGGTTTTGGCTCTCTCTCTCTTTTTCTCCCTCTCCCCCTCTCGCTCTCGCGCGCGCTTATGTATAACAGTGGTGTGCTAGAACTCGAAACTATCGGTTAGGATCGAATCGGGAATTTTTTTCGAGGTCTGAATGGGCCTTGAAAGTATTTCGAGACTCGGAAATATCGGGACAACTGGAAATTTCGGGATCCTGCAACGTGTTTCGGGATTAGCTTAGTACGCATGTTCGTTGAATTTATTTAATACAATAAAACCTTAACTGTCCATTTTAATTGAGTGAGTAACAGGCTAGATTACTTACGATTTTGGTATTTGTATATAGAACCTGGTATATAGAATATTCCAATACTGTTGCCCATTTAGTGCATTATTCTTACTCTATACCTCTCGCAATTTCAGCATTTTATACCGAGATTCCGAAATGCTTAAAAAATTATAAACTATGGCCGCATTCAACAAAAGCTAATCCAGAGAAGTGTGTCGGATTCCCGAAATCCTCGAAAATGCCGATATTTTCGTGCTTTAAAATATCGTCCAGATTCATCCGACCTATTCCGGCCACCGTGTTTCCGCGTACCCCTAAATCTAAAGCCGCCTCGAACGGAATCGATCATCATATCGGTGCAACCGTGTTCGGAACTACCGTGATGAGATGCACGACCGCAGGCTTGCCCCTAGACGAATGAAGAAAAAACGAAGGGAAGAAAAAGGAAAAGGAAAAGAGGCGGAAGAGGATAGGAACCAGGGCGGAGTGTCTGAAAGCCCGACAAAGTTTCATTTAAAAAGCTAATTAACTTATCCAATTACCGTCTCGGCCTGGAGGCACCGTGCCGCGACGCGACGGAAAAAGATGGAGGATCCGGGCAGCGTTCCGAGTTCCATCCGCGGAATGCTACGGGATTTCCCGCGAACCGTGCAAAACCGGCCAACCTCGGGGGTTCGTAGACATGTCGGCCGGAACGGAGCTGGGGAAGGGGTTAGGCAGCGAAAGACTCGGAAAGAACGCCGGGGATTAAGCGGAAGAAAGAGCAAGGGAATCAATTTAGTCGCGACTGGGACCCGATCTTTTATGAGAAAGTGCACGGATTATGCGGCGCGCAAGAAATACAAATCGTCCCCGGGGTAACGGCGTGCTGATCCTCTTGATTAATGATTCCCTCTTACTCGCGGCCGCCGCAGCCGCTATCTTCGCTGTAAGCACTGCGCGCGTGCACGATACCGCCGCGGGAATCGCGCGACCCAGCCGTCCCGAAACGCGAGACGAACGATGAATATTTTATTCACGAGGACGCCGCTTCCGGGGATCTCGCGGAAGCGACTCGCTGCGAGCCGGTCATTTGAAAGGTATGGAGCGTCTTTTAATGGTTGATGGGTGCGTTCCAGGAGGATTTAATATTTAAGGGTGCAGTAAATAATGGATGGTAGAGTAAACTGTGCTGGGTGCTTGCTGTTGCTTGTTTCCGGGAGATTTCAGGGATGTTGCATGTTATTTTTTGATCCGTTTAGTGGTTTGAAGTTTGATTCTAGTATGCTGTCTAATTTGCTGAATAAAATTTTGTTACTTTAGGTGGTAATTTTGTTCAACGAGCTTATTAGTGTATAGGATTATCAGATTATTTGTGTTTTTGTTTTGTCGTGTGTTTTGAGATCAGTGAATATTGTTTAATGCCTGGGAATAATATCAGAAAATCACATTTTTCAGGTACAGAATTTACTTCTGCTTTTTACTTATTTGTTGTATGGTTTTCGCGAATTTGTGATTAACCCCCCTTGTCCTATGATTTATTTTTCACGTGTACTTGATGAAACATCTTTATCGTTAATAATTTAGTAGAAAATGAAAAGAATTTTATATTTATTCTATGTCTACATTTACTAGAAATGTTAAAGATTGATAATGGACAAGTAACATTTACTTTATGTTGAAAATAAGTAAATGTCACGTAGATTTATTAAATTCGATTTCAAATTTTCGTCACGTCTCTAGCGCGTTATTACAAGCCAAGGGATTAAGTAGATTATTAACATTTGCGAATTATTAAATAAATTAAATCCAATGGAGTGATTTACTTTTTTCACACAAATGAGCTTTTGTTACGAGGAATCGAATGATATCAATTTTATGTTGATAATCAAATAAAAAAAATTTATTATCGAACTCAAAGTTTTGTGAATAACTTTCCAACTGGGAAAATTTGTCTGCTAACACATAATCCTGATTTTTTGCGCCGAATAACATAACTTTCTAACTACCAAATACATTTCAAATATTCTTCCTACAAAAATATTTGTTTACTATCAATTATACCTTGACATACTTCGATTAAAAAGAAACAAGTTTCATTTATGTACTACACGACTCAAAAGACAAATTTTCATGTAGCCGCTGATTATCCATGAAACGTCGGGTGCTCGACATTCTGCTGAACATCCGTTAAAGGGGTCAGACTTACACCACACGACGAATCGATCTGGATTAAACAATTCTCTTTTTCAGCCAATAATTTAGACGTGGTTACGGTTGGCCCTCGCGAACGATAAATAATGAGGCGACAGCGCGAATCGACGGCGCAGCAGACAGACCCATCTGGATTTGCGGATCGTATATTCGCGCGTGAGAAAATATCGTGTTTACCATGCCTGATCAAATAGAAAGAGCGCTCGTTCTCGCACGCGCGTGTATCAGCGTGGCTCGCCTATCCTGCGGTTCTTCTTCCTCTGTTCTCTGGCCCTCTCATGCAAATGCAGCCGCATGGGCCGGGCCTGTGTTCCGTATCACGCGAAGAACGCTTGACAGACGAGGATTCGATTCTCTGGGCAACGTTCGATCTGTTCATGCGCGACGGATACACTTCGGCTACTTCCACTCCCGCCCCGTCTCGTCCCGGTTTCCCCTTTTCACGTTGTGTTGGAAGCAAACAGACGGAGCTCGAGTGTCGGTCGGTGCGGGATTTCCTGTGGACCGGAGTTTTTTGTGGTACCACGCGAACCCCGAACAGCTCGATTCGTAAAATTGAAAATGTTTTTGTTAATCGGCTTCGGTTACTCGTTGCTTCATGGTTGCGGGATGGATACGTTGACCAGCAATCTGAACGCTTTTAGGGGGTTCCAGTTTGTGTTTGGGAAGAACTTGTTTGCATGGTGGGCGGAAGATGGGTGGACGTTTGTTTGAGACAAATGGTTTATGGAATAAGGATTTATATGTTGGAATAGTAGATTTTTTGTAGGGGGATTTGTTTGAAGGATCGATTTATTTGTTTTTGTTGTGTTTGTTTTAGGTATTTGGCGTGTGTTTTATTAGTTTGCGTCGTGTTATATTTCTGTTATGTTTTTAAATATATTATTGTATAATTCTTTCCATAATGATGTTTGACATTAATTTATTTTTTGATAAAATACTTTCTTTTGGTGCGAATGTATTTATTATATACTTATCCACGGAATTATTTGCACTATTGCTGTGGTCTGTTTCTTGATTTTGTATAAATAAAGATGGGTTATTTGAATACATGGATACAATCATTTTCTGCGAATAACGAATAATTATTATCCCAATAAGATATTTAATAATAAGAATTTATTCAGCTTATTATCTTAGATAAATATTTATTCGGACCAATTCGAATAATGCCTGACATCCTTTTTAAGTATCTATTCTGGTGAATTGATGCATTTGATTATATTCACCATGTATAATGTGTTAAACATCGAAAATTGGTAATTTCAATTCGTAAGCTACATTAAAATTACGAATGTCTGGGTGACATTACAATCCCATCAGTTACAAAGTATCAGAGGCATATTATTTTCACAGTGTTGTATGTTTCGAAGAAGTATATAATTCTACTTATTTTTTAAGCAATAAATGGGTATTGAAAATAAATATATACGTTCAAAAATAATTTTGCTCCTTGTTAGTTTCAAATTGTGATAATGATATAACAGTTACATAAACTTGTTTGTATACCTATTCTACTGTTTCTGTCACTCGTATGCGATGTATACACAAGTATCTACGTAATCTATAACGTATCTAATAGCTTCATCTACGTTAATCCATAGTTCGTCACAAATAATTTGAAACTCAACATTAATTGCATAAGTTAATAATTTTCAATCTTATCAAAAATATTGATTGCTTAAATCAGTGTATCTAAATCTCCCAATTAGAAATTACTATTAGCTTTCCTAAACTAATTTAAATAAAAAATTATCTTGTTTATTTTATGTGTCTTAAAAATACACAAAATGCTTTTACAATCAACGAACAATTAAATGATAAAGATGGTTGTCCAATGACACAACACCAAATGTGCATTAATACATTTCTGAATGTTGATTAAAAAATTTCTCTTACTACGACAAAAATATATTTAGCAATTTTCCCCGAAAAAATAATATTGAAACAAATTATTTAATTACGTTACTCGACGATCCATATTTTCCTCACCTTTACTAAAAAATCTATAAACTTCTCAATCATTTTTTCCAGTAAGCAATACTCTAAGAATTTAAACAATTTCGAGAAACGTGTCCACCTTCGCAGAATCCATTCGACATTCCAAAAACCCAGCAGTCTGGACATGATCCTATTCCGGGCGTCGAATCGGGGACCATTAAAATTGTCCGATAAAATTCGCCCGGGCGGTCGTCTAGGGAATGGTACTCCTCATCGTGTCGGAACGAAAAGAACGTTCTCCACGCGACACGTGCACGCGGACGATGCACAAACACGCACGCGTGTTGCCGCCGGGAATATTAACCTCTGCGGGAGGGCAAGGCCTCGACATCGCGACCCCCGACATTCTGGCCCGGCTCCCGTGCCGATATTTCGTGGAGTACATACCGGACGCGAACGAGCGTCGCATACGCCGGTTACATTCTCCTCCTGCACCTCGATATGCGCCACGGTTATGCAAAGCCTCCGACGAGACGATGCAGCCGAGGCCGCGCGATCGCGAGTTTTTTAACCGCGAGCGGACATCCCTTGCCGCGAAAATCGCGGGAAATTTCTCTCTGCCGCTGCACATTGCTCCGTTTAGGAGAATTCGTGATAGTGATACTTTGGTAGCGTTTTTCGAACCGCGAAATGTGTCGGAAAGAAATTTCCGCTGAAAGATATCAACTGCTTGTTCTATAGTATCGTGTCAGACTCGTAACGAGAATTTTGAACGGAGGCAAATGTATATGTTATTATATTCATTTGAGTAATCGTATTATTTGTAATAGTTATTGTATTCATTTAATTCAATGTTATTTAATTGATTTTTTTAGAAATTCTATTGATACTATTAAAATCTTCCTAACGATATCTAGTAACGATGAAATTTAGCAAAGGCTGTTGTGAAAGAGATCATAAGATAAGGGGTTAAAATGTAATTATTATTTGGTGATGTCTTATAACTGGTTGTATAATCTAGAAGGGGGTGCTATTAAATAAAAAAAATAAGTTGAATTTATGCAATAAAATTGTTTCATTCGGAGTCTTTATTAAAATTTAGTTTCAAGGTTCGTCGAGTAATTATCCACATAATTAATGTATAATACTATATACGATAGCACGCGAGTGCTATCTTCAATTTCTCGCGTTACAATTATAGTACAGGAAAGGTGCAAATGATATATAAAGACTACCTTTCACTAATATGTAAACACTACCTATATTGGAATTTCTACAAGATATTCTCTTAGAAGGAATGTAAACATTTTATCCGTATTCATTTGGGTATTTGTATTTTTACTAAGAGAATTCGTTGAAGAAAAGTCAATAAAAGTTATGTCTAGATATTAGTAGGCGGTAGTCTTTATGTATTATTTGCACTGTCCTTACGCCATAATTATAACGCGAGAAATTGAAGATAGCACACACGTTCTGCGTATAGTTATTACGGATGAAGCTCTAAAATGGTTAATATGAAACATTGTTCTCTTAAAAAACTTACTTCAATTTGTAAATTAGATTAGATTTTATTTCACATAAAAAAGATGATTCAGAAAGCATTGGAAATTTTTCACTTGCTTCATTCTTCGTTTTAAACAGTTTAACAAAGGATTAAATATCATAGTGATTTGAAACAAGATCAAGAAAAAATTCCTGCTTTATGGATTAACGAAGTTCCTTCATTAGGCCGGATACTTGTCTAGCCTCTGGTTTCCTTCCAGGACGTTTGAATCTCGTTTCCTGACAATTTAAGAAATTTCGCTGGAGCCGAAGACAAATTTATGCCGTCCGGGGGGTAATACTGTCTGAAATGGCCGGGGGATCGCGCATAATTCACCGGTGTCACCGAGAAGTACCCTCCTTGAGCTACGATCGCTTTATTATCTCGCGATTACGCGCGCCGGTCCATTTGCATTAATTATCTTCGCCGACCGCGAAATAGAGTCGCGTTCGCCAGGACCTGCCACTGACACACTTTAGCAACTAGTAAAGGATATAATAAATGTAACGGTCGGTGCTGTCGATCTTCATAAACTGCTATCAGACGGTATGTCCAGCGAAAATTGCCAGTATCTCAATTTTATAAAGATTGTCCAGCGAATTTATGATGCACTTATGTCGTCTCGGAATAATGAAGAAAAATTGCATCTATTCCCTTTTAGAAACATTTTCTTAAACAGTTATCGAGGATCTACAATCTTTCTTTGAGGAATATTTTTAGCGAACTTAATTCTCGATTTTCCTTAAACCAAAAATAAAAGTCGTGCAGATTTTTTTGCAAATTGCACTTTATTTTGATTAACTCTTTATTTTATAACGTCGAGTTAGACTCAAAGAGAAGACGCTTCATTCTATTTAATGAATTAAAATACGTTTCTGATCCTATCAATCACAGAAAAATACTACTTTCTATTTACAATAAAACTAACGTTTTACATTAAATTTAATTCTAAATACAATGAACATACAATTTCTATTATCGCCGGAGAATTATTATATTAACAATAAACCAATTCTCGTAATTCTAATAAAACAAAAAGTCGTAAAACTCCAATTTTTCAAATTCATTTTGATTGATTTCAGTTAACTCGCGAGACAGGGTATTTGCATAAAATCTTGTCAATTTCCGAGGATAAGAATTGGCAAATATTGTTTCGTGGCGGAATGTAAGTAGATGTCTGGTACGGCGAATGAGGTAGACGATTTTACTAAGCCCGCCGTGAGCTTTCGGTTCATGGGTCATTGGGAAGTTGGGAATAGCCAGCCGGTAAAAGGTATTGTCGTCGGAACGACCGCGTTGGTCACTGGAGAGGCTCTTTTATATCCCGCCGGGAAGACACGGACCTCCGTGGAAAGGACGATCAAGCTATACTGCAAACTCTCGTCTTATAGTAGAACCAATCTTCGGCCGTCTCACGGACAGCCAACGTTGAACGAAGGAAAGGGTTGGCGGGAGGGCGCGAGGGGGATGACGTGAAGCGAGCCGTAGAGAAAGGAAAGAGATTACCTCGCGTAAAATCGGGACGGGCGACTTTTCGACGTCCGCGGGCCGGCCGTCGTGTCGACGAGTTCCTTCCTCTTCTTTTCATCGACGGTAATTCCCTCCGCCGTGCAGTCGAATAAGATACTGCGCCTGACAGACAAAGGTCCTCTGTAACAGAGTTTCGTCCGTGAACGTCCAACACGTATCCGAGCAAACTGGACGGATGCACCACGCGCATTCGAATGTGTTGAATGTCGATTGGGAATGTTCATTTCTGAGAAAATTATTTCGCTTTGACATGACATAAGTTGTACCTTGGGTGTGCAATGTAATTTTATTTCATGCGATGATTAAGTCGCTCGGAATAAGTAATATGGTTTTGTTAAATTCTCTTGGATCTATTTAAATACTAATGTCACGGTTACTAATATTGACAACTGATAATGATTAATATTAATCAGTACCGCAATTGGCTGATTTAATAAGAAAGTCCAAGAAAAATACGAAATCGTATTGCACTTTTCCCGTTTGATAAACCAAACAACACTCGTTTAATCTATTTATATAAGCTGCGTTTACTAATTAAGATCGTCGTAAACTGTATTTATTAATTAAGGATGCCCTAAATTGTGTCTGCTAATTACCCTTTCTAATTACAAGCAGTTTGCGAACTTCAGCAATTACTAACCTTAAAAAAGAGATTTACAGATAATAATCGTTACGCAACGAACAATGTGAAAAATCTGTAACTTTTTTATCGCCGCAGACATTTCAAAATCATTGTACCAACGAAATTGATGCAGAAGATCATTGTACTAAAAATTCCAACGAAAAATCAATTCTCTTCCGCTTGAGTGTCACAGCGCATCGTTGAGAGCACCGTTTCGACGATGAGGTAGTAAAAACGTTTTTCCGCGGTGGCGGCGCGCCGTGTCACAGTCTGCCCCCCTCTTCCGGACTGGGGAGAGATTCGTCAAGTAATTCTCGCAAGTGAAAAAGCGGAGACAAAGTTTGCGGCGTCGGGTAAAGGCTCGCTGGCTGCTAGTAAACCAAATTAAAGATCCCGCGCGGGGGTGGTAAAGCAATTTCGTAGTCCCGCGCAGCGGCTCGTCGCGAGGAGCGGCGTTTCTACGTCACTGGATACGAATGGCGGGTGGAGGGTAATGGCGAGAGACAGACTCGGAGCCAGACCGAAACGTATCCCCTGCGCGAACCCTCCTGGCCACCCTCCGACCGATCCAACCCTCCCTCTCACGATCCTCGCGACTAGAACACAGGCAAATCCTTTGCACGCGCACGTTTTCCACGGGAATCTCGTAGACATTTAGCCGTGCACGTACACGCCGCCTGGAAATGGAGAGCCGATCTACACGCGTTCTCAGTTAAACGAACGACAGCGCCGAAGTCAATCCTGATTCTTGCTTGGTATTATTCTTCTCCTCTCTCTATCTTTCTATCTGTTTTTGTCTGTAGCTTACTCTTCATTTTAGTCTGTATTTTTTCTTTCCTTTTTCTTTTTCATTTATTCTATTTTTCACTTTCTATTTTTCTCTCTATGTTTTTCTATATTTTTCTATATCTGTTTCTATATCTTTCTCTGTATATTCCTCTATCTTCCTTGCTAGTTATCTCGACCCCTGTCTACTTTTTCTATTTTTTTTTTTGCTATTTTTCTCTCTAACTTTCTTTGTAATTTTTTTTATATATTTCTTTCTATCACATCAAACTCTATATGAATTCTTGAACTCCAACAGTATACGATTTGAGAAATAATAGTTTAGTAATATTAAATAATATAATATTACACGGTATTATAATACTTAAACATACGTTTTCACTTATTTAATAGCTCTTGTTGAGATACTTTAAACAGACATCAATATTTTCTTTAAAAGTGTTACAAAAAATTGCTCCTGTCGTTATAAATTCTTAGTTCTTTGTCTTGCAACACTTTCGTATAATGCTTCGTTGCATAGTATTCCGTTACCCAAATGGAAAGTCAAATGAAATGGGCTCCTCATGCTATCTTTCTGTCTATCTTTTTCTCTATTTCCGCCTATTTTTCTCTCTGTCTTCTTTACCGTCTTACTATCCATCTTTCTCTCCCTTTCCTTCTCGTCTCTCACGCTTCTTTTTCCTTTCTTCTCCTCGAAAAAGCTTGTCGCCACGAGTCGGATTACGGCTCAATGAAAAATACTGGCGTGCCATTCCGTGCGAAACGGTATGTATTCCGCCATTCGAAATGGGCGCCAGTGATTCCCCGTGTACGTCTGGATGGTTTATTAAAAATTGATGGCGAAATGGTACGACCGGGTCTGTCCAACGTACCGGAGAACGATCCTCTACGACGATTCTTTTCCCCGGCGAGTGGAAACAAGGATTTATAGACCAATGAGATAATATTTGTTCTCGCGATGCGAGGCTGACGCGTTGCTCTATTGTCAGTAATTGAGTGATACGTGAGATTGTTACTGTCGTTGTTTTCACGAATCGAAAGAGTTGAAGCTTGAAGTGTGAAATATTTTAGAATTTCCTATACCTCCTTCGTTAATATGTATGGGATGACCTGTTTTTAATCGATAGGTGCTGAAACGAGAATAATAACACGTTCACTGTTTGTATATTTAGATGTGCACTGGAATTCGTGATAATATTATTGCCTCTTTTTGGAAGGTGTAATGGAAAAAGTACGCACTGTTGTACTATATCATTTTTAAAATTGCGTTTCGAGTAATTATTCTTGTAGTTTTTCTAATTTACCTTGGATGTACTTAAATATATTTTGTAATATTTACAAAAACACAAGAAGGTATGAGCGAGAACAAGGAATGACACAGAATATTTATTTAAATATCTCGTAAGGTTATTAAATTAATAATTCTTATGTATTGATGAGTTGTTACGTTGTATTTATATCACGAAAGACTATATAAGTGCTTCAAAATTGAGCCACACCATATTAATATTTGATAATACAGTTTTTAACAAAAACTACAGTACTTTTAATTATCCTTCCTAAAAAAAGCGTACAATCGACGTTTATAATAATTCCGAAACCCAAGAACGGAAGACCAGTGCAAAAATGTGGGGGTACACCTGACGTCCAATGGAAAACGGGTCGTATTAGAAGCATCGTGTTCTTGTCTCTGGATGATGAATTATTATCTCTTATAGGGAAACTTATATGGAATTTTGTATTGCCACTCCTGCGACCACGAATCAGGTCTTACACTGGAATTGACTCCGCCTCTCTAACATTCTTGAAACATTTAAGTCTCGTCTGAACGAAACTTTTAACTTAACATGTTTTCCAAAAACTCTGGCTTAGAAAACTCTTACAGATTATTTGCTCAGTAATCGAAGTGAAGTTAGTTTACAGTACCCTATTTCGTTCTTACGTCCATTGTTGTACAGGTACTTGAAAAATTATCGATATTCATATTCATATTATGCTAGATATTAAATGATATTGAAACGATATTAAAAATAATATTAAAATGACATTATGTTACCAAAAATTAATCTAAATACTTCCTGAAGGTAAGTGTATATAATAATACTCATGAAATAAGATAAAAAAAAAGTATATGAGATAACTAAACGTATGGTGGCAATCAGGTAGCAAAGTACCTATTTTTAAATTTTATTCTACACAGTTTGTCATGTTCTTGACAAGATTTTACAAAATTGCTTTAGATCTCAATTTTTTAAACACTGTTAAGTCGATTCATATGTCAACAATAAAACGTCTATGCAAAACCACTATGACATTAATATTTCAACAACCACGGATATTTTGTCTATTTGTATAGGGTTTAACATATTACTAATTTATGGGGAAGATTTCTCATTTCTCTTAAAATTCTCCTATTGTTCAACTAGTTTATCGTTTCTTCTGTTACTCATAAAATAAAGAACCATCCCTACTAAGTCATTAACTTATGATTCAGACCACCTTTCGTTATGAGAATTTTAATTTAAAAAGGCTATCACACGTTGCTTGCAAAATAGGCACAATGGCTAGGGCCTGGTTAACCACTGAGCTCGTGATCAGAGGTCAGGGATAATCAGAAATCGCAGTTTCCGAATCCCTGTTCAGTCGATAAGTTTTTGACGCAACTACTTGTCATCACTGCTTCAGCACACGCCCACATTGGCTCCCGCGGCCGAAGAACCCATCATCACTAATTTTATTAGCTGTTCGCGCGAACAAAGCTGCGCCCTCATCCTGCAAACACTCGATGCTTTTTTCGTGTACGCGCTCGCTAGACAGCGTTTCACCGTGTGTTGGCGATTACACGTATACGCATGTACACAGGCACATGTGGGCATCCAATCTACCTTGGTCGAGCTGACTCTTCTCGTACCTTTGAGCCGCCATTACAGGAAAGCCTTTATTAAGTCTTCAACTTCGCGTAACATGCGCGCGTCCATCAGCCGGTGGTCTTGTTCCCATTGATCGCGCCTCGTTTCTGATGTATTCCGGGAACTACGGTCAGCGATAGCTGTCTATTCATTGAGAAAATGACTGAGGATAATCCTGTGGGAGGGATATGGTGCCGAGAGATAAGTGGAACTCGTTTTTATTGATTGCTCCCGGGTTCGTGTAAGATCCTGTTGTGACCATCTAAGTGGGAACACATAAATATCTTCGTTATTTATGGATGCATGAAAAAAACGTGTTAGAATTAGGTTATACATAATGGTAGGAAGCAATTTGTTCTAGGTCATTCTTCTTTTAACGAGATTTCAAGGTTATTGATATTTTTTGAATATAATTTCTACTATTACGATTTTTAATAATAATTCGAACATGGAATACTTTAGTTTCCTTTTTATTCTGCATTAGAAATCTACTCATTCTATCACTTGCTTCCATTTTCTATAATAACAGATCAAATGAAGCATTTTACGAAGAATATTTTTCATTCAAGTATTTCGGACTGTAATTAAACTATGTATCCTTATTCAGATTCCTGTTTTCACAAACTATTTTACGTAACGGTAAAAATAAAGTATGTCATTAACGTTATATATGCCTTAAATATTAAAATATTATACTGTGGATTTTATTCACCGACACAACAAATATACGCGATTTTATTTGATAAACAACGTCACTTTATCGCTACATTGTATAATAAAATTATTCTCATTTCAAACGTAGTAAACACTCTCTAGGGATTTAGTAAGACACATCGAAGAATCATCTTGCCGAATTATTCAAAACTTCACGCAGCCGTGACTCCAGATACCACGAAGAAATCGCTAAGACAGATCCCATCCCCACCGTTCCAAATAATTAATCGCGGGCTCATACCCTCGAGTACGAAGAATCACGCTCGTAACGAGAAAATCCTGTACCCGGGGACATAAAAGACGAGAGCGCCCGGTGAAATTGTAATGGTGAGGCAGGGACGAGGCCAAGAGGCGCGTCTACCGCAGAAATTACAGAAACTTTACGAGCGAAGTAGGATTAATGCCGCTTATCTCGTTAAAATTCCGTGGAAAGCGTTTCACGGAATTGTATCCCGCGGCCATCGGCACGATGTACGGTCCGACATGTATTCGACGGTGGCTCGAGCGGTTTCTAGGAGAATACGTTCGCCCTTGATTCGCCACCTTCCCTCAGCTTATCCATCGTGTTCCCTCAGTCTCGCCGGGCAACCATTACAGGAAAGCCTTTATTAAGTCTTCAACTTTGTGGGACGCGTGCCCGTCCATCATCACGGAATTGAGTTCCCGTGCAAGCTTCGCTGGGCCAGCACGGCTGATTGACGATTTTCTGGCTCCATGTAATTAGAAATTCGGCCGACGCAAAATTTGCTCATTCGTCTAGCTTCGGCGCGTCACTCTACTGCAGGGATTGTGTAACTGACGTTGTTGCAACGCGGAATAATACATTTGGTTATTACAATGTTACATTCTAACGCTGTGTTGTGGAATCTATTATCATAGCATAGTGCAAATATGTGTGAATCGGCAATAATACACGGGAATACAGAAATACTAATAAATAAAATAACTGTATCTATTAACCCTTTGCACTCGATTTATTTTCAATATTGTTAGGGTGTAAACTTGTATTTATTTTTACGGAAATTAATTAAAGTGGTACCATTCAACGATTTATTTTTATTTTATTTATTATTATTATAATAAGATTTTATTTTTGTAATCTTTGAAAGTGTGGTACTTTTCAAAATACCACAAATAAAGTATAAAAAATTTACATTGCCATCTCCAGCAAAAGGAAGTAACGTTTAAATATATGAAACTATATGTATATACTAACGACATACAATTGAAGCAACACACAACTTCTTGCCAGGAAGGCGCACAACTCTCTCTAGATAGACTATCTTTCGAACATTCGCACTCAAAAATCATTCTCTCCCCACAATCATTCTTCTCATTCGCACTCTCCATAAACTCTCAAACATACCTTTTCAAAACCGAAATGGAAACCTTGGGCCTGCGACGTTGTGCAGGCAATTTTCCCTCGATTGTTAGGCTTTTTTCTTTTATTACCCTTGGCTCACACTCATTCTCATATTAACGCTTTTTAAAAATATCCTAAACTATGCTAAAAACTCTAAATACTACAATACGTTTTTACAAATTCATGATTTAACCACATTTTTCAATATCTGATAGCATTTGATTTGAAGGAGACTATAAGTATTGATCTTAGTGTGTCAATTGCTTTGTACTTTAAACTTCTTGTGAGACAGACAATTATTTCGAAATAGATGACACAAAGAACATGCCTTTCATTAAGTAGTTTGAAAACAGTCGTCCATAAGTATTGCACATGTCTCATTCGCACATTGATTCACACGGTTTCGAGTGAATCGTTAAACAGTCGTTCAACCACCATAGATCATATTAAAGCTGTTGTACAAAAGTTTTCGACAAGAAACAATAATCTTTAATCAAATATTTATCATCGATCTCAAATCAACTTTCTTTGGAAAATAGTTATTTACAGTATATCTGCAACCCCTTATTCAAATCAAAGCTCCTTTCATTTTAAATATTCAATCAATCCTTCAATCGCAATCTTTATTCAAATCAATATCGCCAATTCACTGTGCAGCTACTTATATATGTATTTTGTTTAATTGATTATAATGTCTAGCCATCCTTCAGGTCCCGTGACAAAAGACAAATACAGTTGTCAAAACAAAATGACACTACCGACTTTTTTATTCTTTTGCGTTGTTATAAATTCTAATAAAGAATGTTACGTAGTAGCATGGAGACGTGTCTATTTTAATTTTATAAACACTATTTAATAGTTTTCGTCGATTCTATTTCATGAAATTACACAAATACGTATCCCAGTTCTCTATTTTTAAACCTTTGTCTAAGATCTAAACGAACGAGTATAAATTTTTCTAAGAACAATAGAATAAACTGTACTTAAAATAACAGAATAAATGAGCCACTCATTGGACAAATCGATTCATTTCACAAAACAAAAAGTAAATAAAAGTGATGTGATAGTTATATATTGATTTTTAAAATTTCCCTTTAAATGCAAAATCGAATTACCATAATAGAATGTATTTTATTCGATTAACGTACATACAGCTTCGATCTAACAACCATGTAAAACACATAAAATAGTATATTCTTGAAGTAACTTCTATTATTATTGCAATTTTTCCATGACTAAAAAGCTTTTTCTTATTTCGTAGTACCAAGCCCAGTTGTAATAAAATTTATGTTAAATATAATGTGTTAAGAATGAATGCAGCGCTTTAATGATAAAATAATTAAGTTCAAAAAATGGAGTTAATCGATTTAACCAGTGTACAGCACAAATGTCCGTAAACTTAGTATTAATGTACCCATTTAATCATTCATCAATTACTAATTTCGCAGCTCTCCGGAATAAATAACACAACACATTTCGATAGCTTCAACTGTGATCACGGAACAGTTCGTGTCAACCCGAAGGGAGTGGCGATGTCCGACGAATCAGCAGGGGAACGTTTTGAAAAATGAGATCGCTTGTCACCGCGCTGATCCTGGACGCCCCTGTATTCCCGTGATTGTCGGGAACGCGTGACGAACCGGCGTCCCCGGCAATTCCGGGAATGATTTCTCTCGGTGCCGCGTTCCCGAGCGAGCGTGCGGAATTTGATTCCGTGCCGTCGGTGTGTTCGATGAGCTTCATCGTTGGCCCATGATTTCTATTTTTGTATTTTCAGTTTTTTCCTCTTCTTCCCTTCGTTCGCGTTCCTGCGCGCATAAGGCGCATGGAAAATGCAAGCGGCGCGCGCGTTTCGTTACAGCAGCGCGGCCTGTTTTCCCGAGCGAATCGAATAAACATCACTCCGATACCGGATGCGAATATTTTTGAAGGCAAATCGCACGTTGCCGAGCGGCTGGAACGTCACGAATCGTTGTGACGAGAGATCATCAGGGATTAGCAGCTTATTAATCTGTCACGATTCGTACGGTGAGCCGCGCACCCGGATCGATTGTCCGACTTCCCTCTTTCTCTTCCGTGCTCGCGGGAAAAGGACCGGCGAGCCGTGTCGGCGATTGTTAGGGTTTGTATTGTAAATTCGAACTGAAAACGGGGGATATTTGTTCTCGATGTTTAACGACAATACGTGTGTGATGTTTCGATTAAAATTGTCCGCAGAAATTGTTCTCCCTGGATGAATATTACTTTTCGAAAGAAACTGTTGTTATGTTTCTTTTTTTTGCTAATTCAAGGATTACTGTTTTCTTTATTAACTATTTTAGACAGAATCCAGCTTTATTTATTGTAATATCATTATAATTGAATTTTTATACATATTTGTTTATATATTGAAAAAATTATTTAATTTCGTTACTAAAGATACATTAATGGACTTCTTAATATATGTGCAGTTTTAAGATAGGGTTTAACTTTTCCAAAAGCAATTTCCAAATTGCTTTCCAATTTCCTAATTGCTGCACGATGATCTTTTAGAGGTCTTACTGATTTACGATTTTAATTTTTATTGTTATTGAAAAATGAATTAAGAAATATTGTAATTATTGAAAAATGAATTAACTAAAGGCAAAATAAATGGTAAGTTAAACATAAAATTGAAATGGAAGTCTATAATTTTATTTTATAATAGCTGTCCCGGAAGAATTGAGTTAAATAAAACGTATGCATGAAAAAGACTGGAAGATAAGAGAGAGACTCATGAGCCTCCTATCTCCTGTGTCACGAAAAATGGTGGAGTAGTGGCTCCCCAGACACTGTCGCTTACGATACAATAGTTTGACATACGACTATACTTTTCTTTTTGAAAAAAGGTTACCCGAAACTATCAAAATTATGAATGATACTATCAATTTTTAAGGAAAATAACCTGGGAAACGTATAACATGAAAGAAATTTAAGGTAAAGATAATTTTATTCCAAATAATTTCAATAATACGCAGCTCTGTCTAATTTATATTTCCACAGCGAGCGACCGTAATATTTCTACCGATATTTTCCTTACATCCTCCTACTTCTTCTCTTTAGGTTCTATTCTTCACAGACGACGTGTAGCTAACAGTAACCACAATTCTCCAACAAACAACTACACAATCCTAGAAAGATATCTCTTACATCGATGCGAATACGTCGGCGGTGGAAAATTACGGATTCCTTTCAGTTAAGTGAAAGAACTCATCGCCAGTCCGCGTTTCTCATGGGCTTAGAGAATTGCGCGACAAGGGATCGAATCTCCGAGAGAGATAGAAAACCATCGACGCGTAAATCGTCTCGAATACTTCTCCGATACTTTCCATCTGTTGGACAGTTGTGTATACGTGAATATATCACCGAGAAGAATGGCGGAAGGTTTGAAAACGCTTCGATCGATTAATGGTAACCGTGGGGCCGTCGATCAATAAGGAAAAACGTTCCGGAAGCGCCATTAGAATAATCGTGACCATCGGCCTTAAATTTCGACCCAGATGAGAACCTACTATCGTGTAAAGTCTACTTTACGAAGTATCAAAAGTCAGCCGGTCTCGTTTTTCCTTTCCTTTCGGTTTTTCTCTTTTCTTCTCCTCACTTCTCTCACTCTCCTTTTCTTTCCGACTTCCTCGTTCCTTCGTGCCGTGCTCATGGCAAAAGTTTTGCGCGTATTCGACCAACCAGACTGAGAGAGACGAATCGGTAGCGAGCAGACAGACAAAGACGGCTAGTGGGCGAATGGAATGAAAGCAGAGAAGTCGAGAATCATAGGAATACATTTCCCGCTTGTCTATTGGTCCTCGTGATGCGAAGATGTCTCGAGTAGCGAGACGTTTTGCTAAACTCGAGGGGCAGAGGGGAAGAGGGAAATATATGTATATAGGGTGTTCTGATTGGGTTGAACTGCAACTTAAAAATTGTAGAGGATAGAAGAACATTTTAGTTAGAATAAGTGACGCTGAATTGTTGAACTGCTGAGGCAATTACTTTGGAATTTATTGTAGAAATTGTGAAAGTGCATATATATATATATTGTATTAATTTTCTTATTGTCTAACAAATATTTTTATAATTTTGGTAACAGAAAAGGGAGACTTTGAAATTTCCCATTTTGTGGAGTTGAGTACACAATCGTTTTAAAGTTTGAGACCATTGCATTGGCAAAACATTTGGATTTTTAAAATAGACAATAAATTAATGAATATTCAAAATTCTAAATAACATCTTTAGCCTTGTTAAAAAATTGTTGCGTCGCTAAATCTCTTTAGGAGGGTTATTGACGACACCTTCTGCGAGGCACATTGGAGCCCTGAATATTTTTTACCATAGCAGAAATAAAAGCCCAAGGAACCATTACTTCAATAATTTAGTCGTATTTGCTTCGGCACGTTTTGCCAGTTTGTAGACTTACCGTAACTTTAACTTACATCTGTTTGCCAGAAGTCGAGGCGATCCTTGGTTTTATTACTCGCTATGGTCAGTGTCAAGAACGTTCAAGACCCTTGCGTGGGTCACCCGGGGGCTGCAATCGGCAACCCCCTCCAGGATCACCGGTTGAGTCCCACTCGGACAAGGTTTGTACTCCCCTACCAAAAAAGGTTTATAAAAACCCACGCAAGGTACAGAGAAGAGAGACACAAGAAATTTTTTGAATAAGACACAAGACGGAACATAGACGTCGTTGTATACTCTCGCCGCTGACGATTATTATTGAACTAAGCAAAAATAAACACTAAAGTATTCTTCACTGAAGTAATTAGATACAGTCCACTTTCCAAACAGTTCGCACAAAGTTAAGTCGGCGTGCGACGTACGGGTTTCCCTATAAGATTTTCGAATAGAAAACGCGTACACAACAAAAATTACATGATTAGAGTTATTAATCTATATTTACATAAAATCATCTTTGTAGACTATTGCATGTTCCTCTTTGTAATAATGTTTCTCTTTAATAATGAGAATTTTATTACAAAAATCTATATCTTTAATAAAGGAGACAAAATATAAGAAAAATAGTTTCATTGAAAAAGTTAGAGACAACCCTGTCCACATTTTCACGCGATGCGTCATTCAGAACCATTTAATTTCGCTCAATGAAATTTTTTTACACCTTCCACGGTTTAAAGGCTACGGTTTGGCTGAGTTGTATAGGACCCTGTATATACGTATGAAGGACGAGATAACGCAAGGGAGGAAGAAGATGACGCGGGAAAGTTTCATCAAAGTTCTTCCTTCCGCCCTGGATTCTCTAACACTGTTGCAAACCGGGCTTGGGAAACGACAGGAGGAGATACTTTATTCACAAGAGTCATATGAGAACTACCTATATACGAGCTAGCTTTATTATTTAGTTCGCAATCTCCTTATGCGGAAGTACCGGTCGTCGACGGAATTTTCACGCGCGTGCGAGAACTGCACCCGCAATCGCCCACGTTCAAATAAATTCTATTCGTGCATCGTTGCTCCTCGAGTTTGGTCAGGCTCGAATCCTTGTCGAAGCTAGAATTCCTATTTAATCGATAACTCTTTTGTAGTGAATACGCGAAATCCAGTTAACATTGAATGCCACGATGCCATGAAAAATTGGAATAAAATAGAAATATGTTTTAAGGTGAAATAATTTATGGTTAAATTACAGGGATTTATATCGAGTATGAGAAATATTGAATGTTAAGTTGTATTCAAATTTCAATAAATTTCTTTTTAATATTATTTCATTTGCAAACATAAGAAATTGATTTAGGTATTATTGTATTTCTCTTTCTCTTAATTGGTATAATATTATTTCCTTATATTCTGAATTTTAGTTGTCTGCTTGTAATTATGGCTTACAATTTTTATTTATATTTGCATCGATATATGTTGTAGTAACAATATAATAACAGATAGAACATAATCTTTCATACTTCCACGCAGTTTTTGAATTTTAGTGATTACAATTTTAAAAAATATACTATATTGATATAACTAATTTCTGAAATTACTGATATTAGTTCGTTATTACTCGTTCCTTCAATTCTATTTTTAATATACAATTAATTTCGTAACGCCTCCTTTATTACTCGTTCTTTACCATTAATTCTGTTTGCAATGTTCGCCAATTTACAAAAGACTGAACATAAACTTCGCTGAATCTGTTCCTTCACAGCATGGAACAGTAAAGTTATAATTAGACTGCGGACTTTCACGCAAATTCGTACTCTTAAAAGCAGGAATTACGTGAAAATTTTGTTTCGTCTGTTAACGGCTTCGTCGAAAGAATAAACAAAGTTTATGTTTAACTTTATTATACTTTTCATGCGGCGGTGTTTCAGTCGAAGAAAGTTCTTGTCACGTTGCGATAAATTATCACAGTACTGGTGACAGAGTCGAACAGCTATGTATGCCAGCTACCGCGACAAATTAACGGCAAAGTAAAATGGCGGTGTTGACAGAAGGCGGGGCACTAGAAGTTCCTTTTCTCCTAAGACACTGTCTGTTGCTGGGGACTTGCAGTCACGGCACGACCTACGCGAAAAACGTTTGAATATTAGGGAACTGGTGAAACTTTAAAATCTGTTGTTTGTAGGAGAGTTTACCAGTTTTAGTCAACAGCGCAATGAAGATGACTGAGAACTGAAGTTAACGATTCAGGAAGATTAAAGTTTGCTTTTTAGGTTGGGTCTTGTCGGGGTTTCCTCCTTCATTATTGTAAGAGGTAATAATTTGACAAATGATGCGGTGTTTTCGTACGGTTCGTTCGTTCAAGTATTTACAGTCAACTAGTATTCTATAATTCTGTATAATATTCAGTCATCATAATATTTCAAAATAGAATATAATTAAACATTTTTATTCATATGGACCATCTAAGTTGCATCTTTTTTCGTTTGAAAAAGCAAAAATTTTTGCATTATTTATTCTAATTTGCCTAAGCTTTAGTAAATGCGAATCTTCTTTTATATTACATTGTCAGTCGTGGGAACATAATTTAAATAGAAAATAAACGTAATTTTATTTTGGAATCTAAATCTTTGCAAGCTATATTTTAGCTTTACCGCCTTTATCAAATTATTTATGTTTTAACATGATGAAACTAAATTACATTACCCAGCAAATGTATTCTATTTCATGAAAGTGTATTAAAACCAATATTTAAGTATTTGTACCGTATTTCATATTGTACTGTACAAAACAGGAGAAAACTAGTTGGATCTTTCTCTGCATGTGGATTTGTGCTTACCGAGGAAAATATGACAGAATTGAAGAAATAAACATTCGAACGAGTGATGTTTTCCTTGGAGAGGTTGAAATGTATTTGATCTGTAGACGTAACAGATTGGAAATCGATAAGAGTTTCTTCAATTCCACCGATATTTTTATCGCGACTGGTATTCATTCCCTATTGACCATTATGTCTCTCTAGTCTAGTGCTCTCTATGCGACCATGCGCGCTAGTCTATCTGAAGCTTCATATTGCTTAACGAGACTTTCATCACCATCATCGATCTCGGGAAGGTTATAGAATCTATCTTCACTCTGGAATATTTATGTACTGTTTTACAATTTTGTAATACAATTCAGTATTATAAGAGCAAGTAACTATTATGTACCATTATTATGACTTTTTAAATTGATTTTAACATTACAGCGTTGAAAATATATTATTCCATTCAAAAACAAAATCTAGAAATTTACAAAAATCTATCACAGTATTTACTTTTTGGGAACAAAAACCTTTTGCTTATAAATTTTCTGAAGACATGAACAAAGATTTGAAATAGACTTTAAGTTCTAATTTTAAATGATTTACTCTCTCCAATCTGTAGTATAAGTTTTGAATATTTAACGATTCAATAACTTCTTAACCAATTAAAAAAGGCGTACTGAACTGAGGCCAAAATTATCGCTTAAAAAAGTAATTTCTCGTAACCGCATTCTCGCTTTTCCATGTCCAAGAAATCCGAGATCGCAAAGTTAGACAAACGACCCGGTAACCCGCAGACCGAACTTTCTAATTTTCAGTCTTTCCGCCCGTTCGGTTTTATTATGCCCGGGAACGGGGCGCCCGGAAAAAGAGACCGCGTTTAGAATTCCCCCCGAAACTTCGTATCGGGCAACGAAGACTTTCGCCTCTTTCGATTCCCCAGCGCTTGACCGAACACCCGAATTTCATCCCGAAACGTATCCACAAATACAGCTGCACCTTGTACTATTCACTGACTATCATTTCAACTCTTTAACGTATAAGTGTTTCCTTTACAGAATATTATTAGTGAATTACAAATTAAGTATTAATAGTTTCCCCACTTGGTTACTAACATAAAATTGTTATCATTTCATTCCTTGCAATGAAACCTTCTTGTTTATGCAGGGTATTTCCATGCGATGGTACAAGCGGCGAATAAATAATTTTATATGAAAACGTTAGACGAAAGGAGAGAATAAAATTTTTTTATTTAGGACTATATCATCTTATTTTATGTCGTTCTACATTTTCGATGTACTGTTCATGTAATTTTTACTTTTGAAATTCACTGCCACATATTTTTTCATGTATAATTACAGTATAACGAAGATTATTTGAAGTAATTGGGAGATAAATTCGCCTGGATATACGATTTTTTGGATAATCGGTTTGTAAAGACCAAAATTTGCGAGCAGGTCATACATCAATCAGAATTAAACAGTTGTCAAATGTATTTTAGCCTTTTTTATGCTTCAATAATATATACGTTTAAAAAGAAATATCAGGGGATAGGTAATTTAGTTTGTGTAATCTGTTACTGCACTGATAAATGACATTTCACTGTACCTCTTTTTTGTTTGCACTATCGAATCGGAAACACCCTGTATATGAAAATTAAATGATAGTCTTGAATTTAACCCTATAACTCTCGAATTTTCCTGGGAAACAATGTTATTCGTGAACTTGAAATCAAGTAGGCATTTCCCTTGTTCTCATTTGCTTGTGAACATGAAATTATTGCCATTAAATTTCTAGTAACAAAAGCTATCCGTTTACATAAAAAAGACCGAACCATAATCCTGAACTTAAAGAAATCAATAAACTCTAATGTCGCTCTCAAATTTGTCGTACTCCTCTATACTATGGACTCGGCAGTTAAGGGATTAACTCATGCTGAATGACAATTATAGGAAAAAATTAACAAATAACAATAAATAAAGAAATAATTAACACGTTAAGCACCACGAAAATCGTTCTCAACCATTTTCTCGTAGAGTTATTCTTTTTAACAAAGAAAAGCAGGAAGAATTATTAATTATTCGGCGTTGCAATTCTTGCATTGCACTATTATCAACTTAGTTACGTTATTAAACATTTTCATTCGATATCAGTTACCTTGCGTGTTACGATTGTGGTCAAATAATTCAGAAGTGTAAGTCATCGATGACTGGCATGGCGCTTAGGTTAACAAATTTTTTTTAATCAATATTTGTCACTTAGAGTAAGGCGTTCTTTATTTCCCCATCAGTGAATATTTTAACAAGTTAACTTCTACTCACTCTGTACTTTTTTAAAATTAAAAAAATAATAAATTATTCTTAAAATTAAATAAAGTTATTAACTACTGTACTGATATATTATTATGAACGAAAACTATTAAAAAATACCATTGGCACTCAACTTGGTAAATAAAGTAATAAATTTCAGTACTCTCTTTTGTCAATCCGTTTTCCTAATTTGTATTGCTATATGCACAGGTGTTACGGGGTCGATCGAAATTCGAGATGTAGAACTCAAATTCATGTAACACTCGTCGCGGGAACGGGTGAAAAACAGGGACGCATTTGTGGTCGATGTAGTAAACGGCGCCTTTAAACGGCGCGCTTTCGTCCCGTGCAGCATCGCCATTTATTTCAATCATGCTTTCCGCCGGTTGACGCCCCCGCTTTTGAAACATTCCGCGGAAGAATGGTCCGTGGCGAAAGTGCTCCCACCCCGTTTCACCCTTTCCCGCTATACACCGGGCCTGAAGCGCGTCTATTCGGGTCACGCGAATAGTCCGCGTTCGAAATGCAACTTTGAAGCACGCCCGACTTTTCTCATATTCGTCCGCTCGAGCCGGTGATAGCCGTCCAGCGCGGCGGGAACTTTTTCCTTTTCCGTACACAGCCCCGACGACGAGAGCGGCTCGGGTTTAATTAAATCGATCGCAGTTAAGTGGCCCCCCGACTAAATATTCAGTTTGTTCGCGACCGTAGTTTCGTCCTCGTGCTGAGAGTCGCCCTTTGAGAAACCAGTTGGTTCTAGTGCCCTGTACGCACCGTTTGCTTAATATTCTAGTGCGACAGTGGTGGGGTAGGTCGGGATGGTTGATGGTTAACACGTTGATTGTCAGAAGACTTTTAAGCGTTTTGTATAGTAATAGTTATTCTTCTGTAATAAGGTGAAATTGTATTAGAAATAATTATTAATGATTTGGTATCATAGTCCTCATGTTATGATATTATTTTGCTGTTTGTGATATTGAATATTTTTATTCGACATCAGTTTTCTTATTGTAATTTTCTCAAGCAATTTTGAAGCTCCGTTGTCGGTGACTACTTTATTGGAGTTTCAACATTGCTTCAAAACAATTGGAATTTATAAGATAACTGATGTTGGAAGAAATGTTGAATGTCACTAAATAATTTATAATCGTTTCTATTCATTTTTACTATAAGACGCATACAAAATATTAAGAAATTGCATGTACTCGGGATAGTGGAAAATTAATACATTTTCTATGTCTAGGAAAATGTTAGTGGCCTGCAGTGTGCTAGCAACTTCTACTCTTAGAGAACAATTTGAATTAAACTGTAAATATTTCCTTTTTTGTCTCCAAGTTTTGCATAGAATTGAGATACTAACGGTTGTCTGGAAATGAGACGATCAAAGAGTTGCATCGATCTTTGATTTTGCAACATTAAAATGAGTATATGGTGGTTATTAATCACTCCATGAACGCAGTATTACCACAGTGTTGCCTGAGTGCGACGCTGCAGTGGCCATTTTGTTAAAAATAAAGACATCTATTTATCTGCGATACAAGACCTTTAAATTAGATAAAGAGAAATAGTTTCAATAAATAACAATTTTTTACACTTTGTTTTTTTTTTGTTGACGTTTGCATCGATGATAGGAGAAAAGTTTTCTTGAAAAATATTCACCTGCGCCCTTTTTAAATCATAACTAGGACATCTATTACGCAAATGGTCCTACAATGGTTACACAATTTTATATAGAATGACTCAGTAAAATTTTACCTAGAATTTACTGAAAGCAAGTTTTCGAGAAAAAATGCTTTTAAAATTAGAAGAGAAAATTATTAATGAAAAAATAGTCGTATCAATCAGAGGTGGGAAAGAAATCGTAAAGCAAGGGATCAATATACCCATAAAACATCGATTTACACGAAAAAAAACAGTTAAAAAAAGAAAACCAAATTTCTCAAGCAATTACAATAGATACCCAAATTTCCTAAGATATCTAGCTCCATAATCACGAATCGATTTCCGTCGAAATATCAGCCGTCACATTTGACGACGCGTAAAAATGTCTGCCTCGTATTAATGGGGGGTGTGAGCCGCGCCAAGCCCCAAGAACGTTTTCAACAAAGCGCTGTGCGCCTATGTAAAATAATTTTTTTTATATTTATAATTCAAGAGTTCCTCGTCGCCGGGCGTGCCGATAACGCACACGCGAGCCGCAATTTCTTACCTGCTCGCGAGAAAAAAAGTAGCTCCGGCCGAGAACCTGCACATTAGCCGAAAGAAATAAGAGAGGAGCCGTCGTTTTACGATCCGGCCGGTGTTGTGCAGCACCGCGCGCCGTGGAAACGAGGCCTCGGAAAAATGATGCCCTTTGTAAACACGGCCGTATATTATTTTTCTTTTCCCCCTCCCTCGCCGGCCCATCCGCGGGAGAAATCATCCGCTACTTTTGCGCGAATTGGCGCGCGCAACCCCAGCCCGCGGACGTGTATTCAGCCGGAAATAGTTCCGCGAACTCGACCCCGTTTTTCCCCTTTCCCCTCCCCCGGCGTCTCTGTAAACAATACGCCCAGGGTCGAACAGACTCCAATAAGTAAATGGCTTCTTGACTACGTGACTCGCGGATCTCCTGGATCGCATCTGCCTCAGTAATCCCCCCGGCCGGTTACCAGCCACTGTCGTGTCAACGTATCGCGAATTATCCCGCGAGGATTCTTAATGGGCGTCGATCGGTTATTACCACGAACTTTTCCCTGGAATTTTTCCCATACTTGTTAACACGTTACTTTTTGGATATGGAGTGACATTGCTTATTTGTTATTTGTTAATTTGTTATCTTAACTGTGGAATTTAAATAGAAAAATCTCTGGTGTTGCGCGTAATAAAATCAAGAAATGAAGTGTGCACTCGTCAAACGCAAGACGAATGAACCTAGGAAATATTTTAATGAAAAACCAAAGCAAAACAGAGAAGAATTACATGTTTATCTGAAATAATAAATAATTCATCGTTGAAAGGATTAGTATTATTTCTAGCATTAAGATGACATGTATACTCGTCAAACACAGTTAACTGGTTAAAGCTGATTCGATAATACCTGAATTGGACTATAAGTCAATTAAAATCTTAATATACGTATGCTTATGATTTCTATAAAAAAATTTGAAAAAGTTGGTTTAATCCTTTGCGGGCGGATGTCGACATTTCGAAGAGATGAAATTTTCATATTTGAAAGACCGAATCGCAAACAAATGTTTTAGTTACTCGATCAGCAAGAGATCAGCTCGTAGTATCGTTTTTTCAATTGCTTAAGTGATTCACATATAATTTAGCTTCATCGGATGAAGGCTTGTATACTTCAAAGAATCTTCATTTACAAAGTGTTAAGTGCTCGGCGATTTTAGTGTTGAGCGGTTACGTACACTCGGCCCTCAATTTACGCGGCAAATTCTTACTCTTGCGAGTCACTTTTTTTTACGGTAAATTATATGGAACTCTACGCGATAGTTTTTGTGCGCTATCTTAATCTACACGACCTGAATTTAGTAATACCGAATAGAATGTACCTTTGTTTTCTGAAATGTCATTATTATTATTGCCTTTGTTTGGCTATGTGAAATAAATATGTATCTCTAAAACTTGTATCAGATTTTCTTTCCAATATTTTTTTTTCTCTTGCACCGACAAACTAACTCTACAGGACTTTCATTCGCGTAAAACGAATCCACGTGGAACGGATTTTCGTGTAAATCGAGGGTCAGTTCTTCTTTACACCTAAAGGGCTTTGACGGTGGCTTAGAAATGGTTGAAACAAAATAAAAGCTTAAGACATCATCAGAATTAATAATAAAAATGATAGAATATTGAAAAAGTAATACATTGAACGTATGAGATTAACGATTGAACAACATGTATTGAAATATATGAGACACTTTCAAAATTACGACAGAAAGTAAACGATGATTATTGTATAGAAAGCTAATTCACTTGTAAGCGTGACTTATCACAGATTGGAAATCTGTACCAAAACGCAATGTTATCTTCCTTTGATAACACGATTGTTATCCCAACGAAATGAGCTAAGTTTCACCGAGTATCTTAATTAAGAGTAACAGTATAATAGTAACAAACTTTGTCTCGTTCGCGCGGAGGGTATGTGGAAGCAAAAAGTTAATTAACTTCGATGTTCTTTAGTCGTCAATCTCAGATTTCATCAGGTGTTTCATGTTCCTTCGTCTACACTAAGTAGTTTCTTGTATAACAAGCTTAACGTTCTGTAAATTCAACGTGCTCAGAAGATCTTTGCATAGTTTCCGCATGCCGTGACAACTGCAGCCTCTCCGCAAATACAATGACAAGGGATGTAGGAACCTTTACAGTTGAAATACGTATCATATAATTGATAAATTAATCAAACAAGAAATTAATAGATAAGTTCTATTAATTTCTTGTTTGATTAATTTATCTAAAAGGATGCAATCATTATACGTATAAGTTATTATTCCCCTGCTATCAAGATCAATGCACAGTCTTTTTTATAAGTCACCAAATCTCGAGAACAGTAAAATTCACAATTTAATATTATAAAGATTTATTGGTCAATAATAATTTATTTCGTCGTCAACACAGAGTTCGTCTCGATACAAACACTCATCCCCAACTGCCTTTGCACCTTCCTTTCTTTCTTTTTCGTCGTTCGTTCAAAAACAACACAGCATCGCAGAGCAGTCTCCCTCCTCGAATACACATACGCGACACCCATACGCACACACACACACTCACCCATCCTTATAATACGGACGTTGCATATTTTCTTACAATATTAAATAACTTCTTTTAATTATATTAATTTTATAAGCCATATAAAAAACGTAGTATTTAAATATCACACAATTTTAAATGTCTTCTCAAAACTCCAAATTATTTGTGATTCTCTAATCCTCAATTTTTTCAACATCCATCATTTATTTTTAGTCGAAATAATTCCTAACAAATTTTAATTCATCATTTATCTCATTATTCCACATAAAAATATTTCTCCAGTCGTATCACAATTTATATTCTCCGGGATAATCAAACTTCCATTAATTTATAGATACCAAAATATTTCAATTAAAGCTATTAAACATATTCAATTAATTTCGCAGCACCGAAAACACCATTGTTAGGAAGCTTATTACCGAACGTAATAGTTCCGAACAACTTGTTGGAGCTTCCCTCGAAAGGAATTCTTTGATATCCATGCAGCAAGGATCGTTTTCCGCCTGAAGACTTGTTTTGTGCATCCGCGATCTCGATACATAACCCACGCGCCTCTATACCCTCGACTCGAATCGTTACGCTCCCATCGAGTGTGCGACGCGTAGCGTGTTTAAGATCGATCAGCCCGAAGCTGTAGTCGCGCGTACGCTTTCCCCCCACATTTTCCTGTTTTTACACCCAAGCTAAGCTACCCTTGTGTACGAACTTTGATCCCGGGGTGGCATCGACTTTTTTCTATCCCCTCCATACCTCCTGTTTCCCCCTCAGCCCCGCAACCCTGCCACCGATAACCCCGTCTCGTTGTCTCTGTCGCGATTTCATCGTGGCACTGGAACACTGTGACCTATCTCACGGAAATCGATACTCAGCCCGAGGATATCGAACTCTAATATCCTCTTCTGCGAGCCATAGTCACATCGTTAGCTTTGCCAGCGTTGAAACGGTTCATTGTACCGTGAGTTTCGGATATAGTCGATGTAACCAGCACGCGAGATGCGGGTATTTCCAGGAAATAATCGCTCGACTTTTGTCCCCGCTCGCGGTGGATTGAAAATGTTACGAGCCCAGTGTCTCTGACCCGGTGACTCGTCGTTTTTCGTCCTGCGCAGCGAAAAAACTGGATTGTTCGCGCTGTTCCTTGATGTAATATTGAAACGCGATTAACGTTGTGACGTTGGGAATTTCGATCAGATATTAACTTATGAATAACGCTTAATTACAAAGTGTAATAGCGTGTTTTAAGGCAGGTTAGAGGCAAATTTCATTTTACTAATACGGGAAGTTAACGAATCTGAAATTCAACAAAATTATGAAACGTGTGTAAGTAGAGTAAGTCAAGCCTATTACATTACAATTTTGTCATGCTGAATTTCACTTTGAAGGGGTGAACCCACCCTTGGAAAAAATGCGCATTTTTCTTTCCCGTGGATTGTCTTGACAACGCTAAGAGAAAACGAAAAAAAAGATTAAATATAAAATACATTGTCCTTCCGCGTCTATAAAATTTCAAAATAAAATTTTATACAAAATTGTACTGTATTAGGCTTGACTTACTCTACTTGCACATAACGTTTTATAATTTTTCGAATTTCCGGTTCGATAACTTCCTTTGTAAGTTGAACTTTATTGAATTAAACTTAATTCAATTATACATTGTTATTGGTTTGTTCAATTTTATACTCGGTTTGGATTCTTGAGTTTGATATTGTCTACGTTTGGATTCTTAGATCCGGATATTGTGAAGCTTGTATCTATAGGAAGTTTTCTACCTCATAAACCATTTTAATCACTTGCTCTATGATACCTTTTATAACTACGTCCGCTTAAATAACTTAGTTATCAATAATTCACTCGAAAGGAAGAAGAATTCCGCGTTGATCTATATCCATCTTTACTTGAGAGCATAACAATTGATAACAGAAGAATGATATTCACTTTGATCTCAAAAGAACCGAGCGACATTTATTTTTGTTAATTTCTATTTGAATTTTTTTCGCGAGTCTGACACGATATTGTATGTCAAGGAGTCAACATGGGTCTTCCAATCTTAGAATGCTCTTGGATTTCCGAATCTAAGAATCTTGAAGAGATTTAGTTTTTAGTTTGATGCTCCTTCGGCTTGGATTTTTAATCCCAAAAGTCCTCAGACGAGGATGTTGGATTTTGAGTTACCTACTCATGAGTCCTGATTTATTCAGTTGCAAAGTTTCAGTCTGTTGTCCTCAGTTTTGTTACTTTCATGTCTCTAAACTATGTGTATATGTCAGTCGGATTCGTTTATTTCCAATTCTTACTGAAGTCTCCTTAAAATTACAGGTTCGATTCAAGCCCCATCCCAGTAAGTCTAATATGTTATTTGATCGAAATCTATCAGTACTAAATAATTCAGCCTTAAGTCACCAGCTTCCATTCAGATGAATAAGTACACACAACACCCTCTCCCCCCCCCCCCACACATACTCTACTTGTCCTATGAATTACTTAGTATATCGATTACCGAACCCGGCGCACCGTGACTGCAGCTGCATATTCCTCAAATAATTCAGCCCACCACGCTCACTCATTAACAGTACATAGAATCATTCTTGCTCGTCTATAAATCCTCCATTCTCCACCCTATGATTACCCGATAACACGCTATAACACACGACCTGGTTGCGCGAGAGCGTCACTGTAACCACCATAGCGCCGAAGAAAAATGTCGAGAAACGAAGAAGCCGCGTTACGTATAGACGATATGAAAACGAGAGACGCGGTGTTGGAAAGGGCGAAAGAAAATAGAGAGGTTGGTGAAAAGGAAGCCGTAGAAAAGTAGGAGGGAAACGCGAGAAACGTTTGCCTCGAACGTTAAAGGGAAGGAAAAGCGGGCGGAGAGAGGGAAAAAGGAACAGGAAGGTGACGGACCAAGCTTTCGCGATCCTGGGGCCAGCGGGAAAAAGCGGAAGCCGCGAGGAGGGTGGCGGAGGGTGCGGCGTCTAAATGGAGATGTCTTGTATGCAGAGTTACTCTGTCAGAACGATAGCAACTGGAAAGCCGTGTCTACTTCCAGGACTAAAAGACAAAAGTTGCTAAAAGGGAAATCTGTCAGGACTCTCGTTCCTCATCCACCCACCGCGCGTCCCACGGCCTTTATTCTTCGACACGTTTCCCAGTCGATCGGAGTTCCCATTCCCATCTCTCGCGCGCATTCCCAGCTTTTGCCCTTATCGCGCGAATCAGAAAAAGGAGAACAAATCTCTCGAACGGCTCTCCTTTCTTTCTCTGTTGGCTCCTTCGTCTGTTCCAGCTATGTGGCCCCAGTCGATCGTCTTTTCTCCGCGCGCAGTTTTCCGCGACGTTTACTTCGATCCGCGTCCGTTCTTACAAGAACGTTCTTAGGACACATCCCGATGACGCGCGAGCTGCGATTGGATGCGCCGCCTCGCCTCGCATCGTCGTCGAGGAATCGTTCCGCTTCCTTCCTTTCCTCCCCGCGGGAAACTTTCCAGCCGTAGCCGAGAGTTCGCGTTTCTCCGGCGACTGCGAGCTGAAATCCCGCGCGTTGTCGCGTGTCGACCCGCGGCCCTTGCCTCCTTCCAGTGACAACGTGTCGCGCCACGCTCGCCGCGTCAAGTCGAATTCTGGCTGCGTTGATTCCCGGATACGCCGAGTAGAACAGACAACACGAACATGGAATTTTTCGAGGGGTTTCCCACGGAATATTGTTTCCGATACGACTTTTGTTTACTCGGATACGCGCCATCCACGGCCGGATTGAACATTCCTTTTGTCTTGCGTCGCGGTTGCTATAGGGCGAGATGTTGTCTGGTCGCTTTTGGTTTGGTGACGCCATTTTATAGGATTCTTTGGATTTCTCTTTTTCCGATGCGCTCGATAAATGTACGCGTTTCAAGCCTTTCGTGTTTGTTTCTGAGAGTTTTTAACGTTTAGGGGTATTTTTGAAATAAGAAATTATAGAAATTAGACACGTGTAGAAAGATTGTTTTTGTTTCATAATGAATAATTTAATGATTATTTTATTTGCTATTAATGTAACGAGAATTGAAAATATTTTTCTATGAAATGTTGTAGTTGCAAGCAATTGAGGAAAACTTACACGGTTTCTGCTGCTTTTAGAGATTTTATATAATTGAAGAAATGGATTGTGAGTATTGAGGAAATTAGTGTATTCATTAGAGAAACTTAATATTTCTAAATAACCACCATTTCTCTTCATGTAAAATGGACCAGAAAATATTATCTGTTAATAAATTATGATTAATATCCTCTATTATAAACCAATGAGCTAAAACCTAGTATCTGTCTCATTAAATGCACAAGATAAGATTGTAAATTAAATAAAAAAGAGAAAAGAAAAAAATTCATAAACTCCTCTATTTTCTAACTATTTGTTATGTAGGAGTCCGCTGGATTACATTACATTGGTCTTTTATATTACGTTTCTTTGTGGTTACATAAAAGTTAAATCTATACAAAAAATTGAATGACTCAGAATAATAGTGGTCGAATAACTATTTCTGTTTTCCTTAGAAGAAAAAGTTTTTGTTAAATGTTCGTATCAATTAAACTACTATTACAATGTTACCAATACCATTATTTGCTATTAATTGATAAATTTCAATTATCAAATAATAAGTGTTATTAATAATATTAACTACGATTAATTATAAATATTAATAATTGTAATATTTAATTAATTCAAGAACATTTTACGAAAGTTTTTTTCTGAAGATCTCAGAAACAGTGCAGCTAAACCATTATTATTTTGAGCTGCTCAATTGTATCTTCCGATTTTGAATGACACGACGGTCAAACTGTTAAATCGAGTCGTGGAAACGAACACGAAGGGATCGATCCTGAGGAAACGCGGTTCGCACACCCCGTGCCGTGACTCTTTTGGGAATAGCGGTGAAAGCGTGAGCAACTGTTTGTCTTCTTAAGAAATTGCGTTGTTTCCACGATTGATTGCCGGGCCGGTCGTACAAAATGAAACACTCCTCTGATTTTTATCGATCCCCGGTCTCTAGGGAGAGCCCGCGAAACGGGGCCAGGAAATCAAAGTATATTGACCCGCGGACGGCCGCGATTCCCGTGGATTTCATACGAGTATTCGAAACGTACGCGGATCGATCTCCGGGAATAACTAAGCGCCTGCGGAACCTCCGTTTATCGGAACTCCGCTTCGGTGAACCAATAGTTTTTTTTCGAAATGCTCGATTAACCGGCTTGCCGCGTGGCTCTTGTTATCGGGACCACTGTCAAAATGGCCGTTCATTGTACATTGGTAGTGTCTATTGCTGATTGGACAATGCTCCGTTCGCATCGAAATAATTCTGAATGACTGGAACTATTTGAACCGAGTGAATTTGAATCAATTTATAAATAAACTTCAGGTAATACATTTGATTGGAAACGAACAGGCGTATGATTAGTTAGAGATTAAATTCTATTCATTAAATGTAGAATTATGGTAAGATGTCGATTAAATAATTGTTAATTCAATGTCAGCGTCATTAGTTGAACTATAATTATCAATTAATTTATAGAAATTCTAAATTCTTAATTGCAATAGCTACATATATTAAATGATTATTTTTTAAATAGTTGATGGTGATATATCACAGAATTTATTGATTTAATAATTATATTCGCAAGTTGAAATTAAGTACATTGCTGTTGAAATTATATTAAGTTTCAAATATTAAATGTGAATCATTAACATTGAATAATATAGAGCTTGTACATTCTCGTTAGAGGAAGTTGTATTTTAATCGATAATCCGCATTAGTTAAATTGCATGTATTTGTGTATTCTCGTTTTTAGAATTTAATCTAAATTAATAGGAACTGTGTAATAAGGTGAATATTTCAATTGTTTGAATTGTCTTATGAGTTTAATTACGGTAGAATTAATTTTCCTGGAAATTAATTAGTACGTATTTGCGCTGAAAAATGAAGTTAGATTAAAATCACGCGCATGGCACTGATTCTGAAATTGCAGAAGGATCAAAATATTAATTTCACTTGATTGCATAAGTTACAATTAACTGTGAACACTTTAAGGAACAGAAGGAGATAATTAAAGTACATCGCAATGGAACTGTATGAAACGCCCATTGTATTTGGCAGCGATGGAGGAAATGAAATAATGGAATATTCACATTATACTTGTGCATTAATTTAGTGGCGTACTGGTATATGAAACAAACTTTAACGCATTCCGCAAGACTTGAAAATTTTATTCTAAATAATACCAAGTGAACTAGAGTTTTTTATAAACACAGTAATAAGTCTGAAACAACAGAATGTACTTTCAGTGTCTCAGCGTAAGCCCTGGGAAACGTTTCACCACTTTCAAAACATTTTTAACAGCATTTTGTTTAAAAAGGGTGTTTTTGTTATCCCTTGTTTGAAAGTGCTTCGTACGACAATGGACACTAAAACCTTTACAGTGAAGTTTTCTAATTTGTTTATTTTTTCATTTAACTCCAACACGCACAATTCTCATTATTTTGATTTCTACATTTTCTTGTTATTGATTATTATTGAAATAATTTTTAAAAAATTTTACTGAATTAGTTTATAATCATCTTATTCGTATTTAAAATACGAAACAAATGTGAGAAATAAATTTGTGCGATTTATGACTTTTATTTTCATCCTTAAATCACGTTTGTTGTACTCACAATTTCATATTATATTTAATTCATTGTATCTCATTCTCTTTCTCTGTTTAATTTCGTTATTATATCACTAATTACTTATATTTTTATATTAATTTATTATCATAATTTTTCATTAATTTTTATGATCTTTTTTCCGTTATTTCTTTTTTAGCTTCTGTAAACTTAATATCTGCAATAAAAACAGTAATATTATTGCTTTCTAACTTTAATGTACATCCATCGCTTACATATTTAATAACAACGTTGTTGAATTTTCATTTTTAATATAACCCATTAAATGCCAAAAGTTAAAAATGATAAATTATGTTAGCGATTACGTCAAACGTTGAATAATGAGTGTTAAATCTTGCATTTCTTATTCTATAATTCCGTTATTTGAATATCATATTAAAGGACATTAATGTGGCGTGTGACATATTATATCAATGTATTATTGTACAAATATATTACGTTTACATAAATTCTCTCACAGACAAATAATAATATTGATAATTATAACAGCAATAATAAACACAGTAATAATAACAATGGCAGAAACAGTAATGTTGTGGTTTATGTGTTACTCCCTAGACGTGGCATCGATTTTCATAGCAGTTGTTGGCAGCAAGTAGCGTGTCGGAGAAGCTTGTTGCCTCTTGTAGTCTACGGGGCCTATAATAATCATGCTTTCTTTTCTTAAGTATCAACATCGTTTGCGCGGAACGCTTACCTCCGATTCGCGTACCTACTGTCCGCCCACCCGACTGTCTATTGATTGCTAAACGATAACAAATACCATAAGAGGCTATCGACCGATTTCTGTGCCGCGATGTTCCATACTCTTGCATTTTTCATGATCGTCTAAAGAAAAGGTTACGGCGTAGTATCGTTCGAATTCGATTAGATACACGTTAATTCGATTTTTTTTTCACTATGAACTTTATATTGTATATGGATAATTTAACTTTACCGACGAAGATTTTTACTGCTAGGTTTACGAATATTTATTGTACACTTTATTCTATTGTTCCTAGGAAATTAGATTGCTGTTCATATAGGGTAACTCCGGGTGATATGGTTCGATGTCATTTAGATTGTCAGATATCTATGTTTTAAATTGTTTTCAATGGAATATTGAATGTTACACAAATGCCTACTTAACTATCCTTCGTATATGTAATGTAATTTCATAAATATGTTTTGTTTTGTCAGGTATTAATAATATTTATAATGTAATAGGTTTTCAAACACAGCGAGCTATCTCTCCTCGACTTACTTTAGATTTTGGAAGATAAAGCTTCAAAGACGAAGAATTAAGATACGTATCATTGTATGAATAAAAATTAACATAAATTTTTACTAAATAATGTTTATAAAATATTCGTTAAATTCATAACTTCCGCAAACCTATTGTTAAGGATATTAGAAATATTTTTTGTAAAAAGCTGTACCTTTCTTAACCTTCTGTTAATTCGCATAATTAAATTATTTGTTCACAGTTTTCAAGTTCTCATATGAAAACTTCCTGTCGCCAATATAACATCATTTATCCTCAGAATGTTAATTGAATTTATAGAATTTTACAAAGATCGATTGTTCTTTCCTTAAATATTTTTCCATTCTTTTTTTTGGTTTGAATTGTACGAGCAGTAAATCCCTTTCAATGTTACCTCCGTTGGGTGTATTTTCTTTGACGAAAGAAAGCCAATGCCACTACAGTAAAAATGAAATTGTGTTTACACATTACGTTTCCATTGCCCCACGGCTCGCTCTTTCGTTTCTTCGTTGGGCAAACAATCGCTGCGGTGTTCTTTAATTATCATCGGTGAGTCGAGGTAGGATCTGGAATTCTTTACGAATAGGCAGGTCATTCTTTTCATAATGCAATCTTTTATTCTGTAGTTCTTTCAAAATATTTCTAGTGTTTGTTCTTCTGTGTATAAGAGTTATTTTAAGCGCTTGAGTGCTGGGCATATTTTCTTAATATATGCCGAAACTGTGAAGTAAAATTTGTACTATAAAGATGTTGTAATGGTTTAAAAAAAATAATGATAATTTACCTAATTATTGAACGATTTTATTAATTTTTTATATAAACGATTTCTGATATTTTGTAAGATATTTGAATATTTTCAAAACTATTTATGATATGGATAAAAGTTCTTCACGTAAAAGTTTAACGTCTTTGGAAGATGTATAATATCATAAGCATTTTCTTATAGACGAATACGTAAAAGACACGTTAAGGTCAAGCTTTCTAAAGCCAAAATTATATACTTTTTATTGCACATGATATTCGTCGTTTCCAATGAAAAATATCAGTCTATTTATTAAAAAGATGTTAATTTCAAAGATATTTCAATTTCAACTTGGAGAAGGAATTATATATAGAAAGGAATATATACATAATCAATATATACAAATACATACAATTCCAGACACTAATGAATGAAAACGAACCTCAACAAAATACTACATACCTTTCATTCGAAATTTTACTCTATTCATATAAACAAGCGTATATGCAGCGTTGAATTTCATTTAAACCTTCATTCAATTACGAATCCACATACATTCATTTTTAAATCCGCAAGCACAGTAAAATAAAGCCAACGAATTGCTATAATCTCACATCGTATCACACCGGGATGCTTCCGAAAGGTGACATTTCGATTCAGACATACCGTTTCCGATTCAGCCGATCTCGAAGCGGCGTTAATGGAGGCTCATTGGAGAAGATCCGCGCTGACTCTAGAACAGAGACGTTTGCTCAGTACCTCGGCACTTCTTAAGTGCGTCTGGACCCTCCTTTGACGCTCCGTCCGCAGAACACCGCCCTTCTGTTCGCCATGAAACAAGCGACGTTGTTTATCTCCGTATCTTCAGCTCCTAGCCTGCCTCCTGAGGTGAAAAGGTGACGGATAGACGACGTAGGAGTCGGATAGAGGGAACGGTTAAAGAAGAGGCGACGGTTATTGTTACGCCGGGATTCCCACGTTCGTTTCTTGGCAACACGCGACATCCCAGATGTCTCATTAAGTTGAACGCCGCCGAGAATTGTGTACCGTCACCAGTGTCGTTAATAAGCATCGTTACGGGAGATTTGCAGCGGAAGCCTCGCTTACGCGATGACAATTTCCGGCTTCGCGATGCCCGTTTCGGCCCGTCCCTTATCTTACTTTCCTTCACTGTTGCCACCGAACGTTTTGCTCGTTGCTCATTGTCCGCAACACGAGCTGATGAGGTATTTATACCTCATTTCGCTTCCCCCTCGAGCTTCCGTTGCTTAGGCTGATGATCCGGCTTTGATAAGAACGCGGAACGAAGGAAATCGTGTTCCTAAAGGATTTGCGCTCGCGTTTTCATTTTGAAGAAGTTTGCTTTTAAGGTTAAGCGACTTATTTGCTTACAGTAACGTTTGTTTTCGTCCCTTTTTATCTGAGAAATAATGAGTCGATCGAAATAAGTCATTTTTTGATACTGATTTCGAAGAAATAAAGTAGATCTTTTGTGACATCGTTTGAAATATTCTCCAGGGTTTCAGTGTGTTTATTTTGAAAATTACGTATAGCTTATGAAAAGTAATAGTGGTAGATCGTGGGTCTTTTGTGATATAATTTGCTTTTATATAAAAGAGTTATTAGATAATATGTAAAGGATTAATACATGGAAAATGTAGAAACTTATTACAATAATAGAGTATAATATAATATGCACCAATTAATGAAGTGAATAGAAGTATTAATATTATATAGAATAGTAAATCAATATTCGTCGATTAATCAACTTAAATGCAAAAGTATCTTCGCATTTCCCGAAATAAATCTCGATCATCTTACCTTCAGATTGAACCGGTACTATAAAACAGTCGCATGACTTCGCTCACGAAGCACTCCGCTTTAAGAATTTCCCACGTTAGTAAACTTTATCGAAATAATCAGACAAACTTAACTTGGGGAAGGAATACAATATTCCTGGCACGCAATTTCAATTTAAAAAAAAAGGGAGAAAGGAAAAAGAAAGAAACGAAACAAAGAGGAATCTAAGGGCAACCCGGTACACAAAAGAGTAAAAACTTGCGCGTTTCTTCCGGCGAAGACAGAAATAAGAGGCTTCGTGCTTTCCTTAACAAGCCTCGTTCTTTTTGTCATTTGAAAACCGGTACACTTTGTCCGCTCAGGAAAGAAAGTAATAAAAGGGAATATAAGAGGAAGAATCTTCCGAACGTAAAAGTAAAATTATTTTCGACTGGCGGTGCTGCTCCGATCCCACGGATCTGTGGCTCGGCATGGCGAGGGAGATGGTAAGGAGCTTAAGTTAACTTCCGGGGCATCGTTTCGCTGAGAGTGACAGATTTAATTAGGCACGCAATGTTACTCGAAAAATTGCAATGCTAGCGAATCGAGAGGCGGAGGGTGGAAGCTGCCCCGGGTGGATGCTGACGGCGGACTCACGAACGAATCGCTGCCGGCGAGGACACAGTCTACTAGCTCTGGGTATCTTTCCCTGGGTACGCGAGACGCTCGTAGCCGGAGACCGGCTTTAATGAGGCAGGCGAGAACGGCCGTGTGTAACAACTGGGATTCAAGCACCCTAAGAAAAGAGGGATCTCGCTCTCCGCGTATCTGCAGGCCAGATCCAGAGATAAACAGGTCCCCGCCTGCTTTTCACGGCGGACGGGTTCAGCGTTTAGCTACCTAGAATTTAGCGACCGAGGGTTCGGTCTAACGTTCGGGGTGAATGTCTCTTCCGAGGCGCACGATTCGACGTTTTTTTTTTTCTTTAGAAAAACGTTTCTCTGTATTTTCGAGGTAAATGTCATTTTTCCAACGAAATAAGAGATGATTATTGTTTGGTTACAAAAGTAAATCGTTGAGTTATAGTAGACGAAAGTTTGTAGGTTTGGACAACATTTACAGACGATTGTTACTGTGTCTTTTAGTTCTGGTAATTCACGAGAGAATATGGTTAAAATATTGAACTACGAAGTGCTGGCTTGAAAACTTAAACACCTAGCAAGAATTTAATATTTTTAAATATTTTAATATATATTTTTGTAAATGCTGTGAATTAGAAGAAGTGTTTGGAAGTTGTAAATGTTGTAGTAGTTTTGTGAAAATGTGAGAAGTATTTTTTCGGCACTTTCAAAAGAGTGAAACATCTTATATACATAATCATGTAATTAAAGCAGGGAATGACCCATACAATAACTTCAATCAGATTAAAATAACGTTTAGAACTCTAAAACAGTCCTTCAGACTGAACCACACCGTTACACTTAATAGTGTTTAATTATTCCACTTTCTTACATCATTTGCTAGTAAAATGTACTTTCAGTTGCAATAAAACCACTCCATTACATCGATAACCAAACGTAATAAACTGATTCTGCAGCCGATATGCAACACTTAAACCATCGTTGCTGGTTTATCTCACGAACCGCACAAATACAAATAACATACCAATAACCCCGTGTCTAAATAACATCTGGTTTTGTATCCATCAGGCTTTCATTAACTCGTAACGCACAATGTTCCGCACGCACGTTTTAATTAATCTTTCATAGGAGGGGGGTGTGGTTCAAAGGAAACGAGAATTCTTTCCCATTACACAGAGTAATTACACCCGAGGTACTTTTATTTGACGGAAAGGTAGTTTTACTTTGATTACCAGTCACTGGGAACATCAGCGGCGCGGGTGGATCTCCGATAGCATAAACGCAGCCCGCGTTCCCCGTTTCTGTTTGTCTTTTAGCCGGTCGGTGGCCGACGGAGTGCGGGGATGCGCGTACCTCGCATAAATAGAGGATCAAGATAATTTATTTTCGCGACCGACCGGGAATTGAAATGACCTCGAGATCACGGCCAATCGCTCAAACGACAGGCTTACAAAGGAACCTTTCCAACCCACACGCGCCAATCATTATGATACTTATATGAGTCATAGTTCTGAAGAAAATATTTGACACGTATTTTGTTTTATCGGCCAACATCGACTTTGAATGGATGAAAATATCCCTCGAAGTTGAAAATTGAAAGTATAATTTTTACAATATCTCTGAAACTAAGTTAACTGGTTACGGGAAAGCGTTCTCGAGTGTCGGGGTGCAATAAACAGAGCGAGAGCCACGCTGAAAAGGGGGTTTCTCCAACTAAACAGTGCCCTTCTCAGGACACTTGTTTTGTAGCTATCGAGGTGACAACATAGAATTAAAACAGTTTCAAATTCACACAGTTTCCATATATTTTACGCCCACGATTGCATCCGCTGTTAAATAGTTAAAAATAATTCTTTAAATAACGGACACTTTGGCTGAAATTCGAATATATTCTCTCTCTCTCTCTCTCTCTCTCTCAAGAGAGAGAGAAAATATATTCCTTGTATATAGAAAAACCAAAACGTATTTCTGAATTTAAAGACGTTAATAAGGTTTAATGTTGATTTTAGTGAACTCGTCGTGCCTATATACCTCACTTGCTCGACAGTTAAGGGGTCAATTATTTTTAACACGATTGACAAATAACCTTTATCAAAATCCTATGCGGTCAAAACATTTTTTTAACTAAACAGAAATTGAAAATTAAATATTTTCTTTATAGCGATTTCATTTTTTGATCTTCTAAAATTTTATAGACCAAAAAATACGGTTTGTTCGATGTCACTGAGAAAATTATTGCGAAAATATATGACAGTCAAAATAAACTCTAAATAACTGAACAATGTGTAATATACATGAAAAACGGGTATTCTATATGTCCTACTTAGTCCCTGACGTAGTATACTTTCTCTTCTGATTGTACCACGATTTCAGAAGTACCTTGTATACAATACCATAGAGAGTCGCTAGAAAAAAAAAACAGAAATACAATGTAATACGATATACAATGGATCAATCAATTACGCATAAACATACGCAAAAATGACCGGTATTGGTTGCCTAAAGGTTAAAGGGTGGCGGCTGCCTCGTGCCGAATGGAAATTGGGAAACCGGGTGTAGGTATCGATGAATCACCCGTCCCGGTATCGATTTATCGGCCCGGTTAGGGCACTGGACTGTTGCCCAGGTGATTTGACGCCGTCCGCCGGGCCGCGGCAGTCTTTTTTCGTGCCTCGATCGCCTAGCCTGGCAACACCCTGGCTTTGTCCGTTGTCAGTCTCGTATGAGAAAAAAGTGGCAGAATTAGCACGCGGAGTTAGATCGGTTACCGGCCGAGAGATTTAGGGCCGTTTAAACCCTTCCGTACCGGTACGCCTGCAGTCCGTTACTCCGTGAGTTGGAAAGTCTGTTTCGATCGTAAACCATTTTGGCTGAGGAAGTATTCGTATTGAGGGGATGTTGTATCATGGAAATTGTTGCTATTGTTAGGATTGGTATTTAAACCAACGATTTTATTTTGGTAAATAAGAATATAAATTAGTATTAAACATATATGGAACTATATAGAAAGATATAGAGCTATACAAAACAACAAAATTATACAGAACAATATAAAACTCTGCGAAGCAATATAAAATTGTGTAGAATAATATAAAATTGTACAAAAATATTATACAATTGTACAGAACTATATAAAACTTTACGAAACAACATAAAATAGTATAAAATAGAACATTTGTGTGAGTTGTATTGTACATTATGTTGGTGGCGAGAAGTATTCGTATTGAAGCGAAGTGGTATGATGGAGATTGATGGGATTGGTAAGTGAATGATTTTGTTTGAATAAATAATAATTATATTCATATTCGTTACACATATATGTAAAGACAGTTTGTATTCTGTAATTTACTTGATTAGTTGTAATTTAATTGATATTTGTAATTGTGTAATTAATTATATCTTGCTTACATATGTCAACATATTTAATTATAAGATCAATATCATATAAATTAGTATATTATAACATATAAACTTCATATACTTCATATTCTTGAATGATTATATAAATTTCATACAGCATTCGTTAAGGTACAATTAAAATTGGCATTATTTTACCTTGAAAATAATTATTGTTGTGTATAAAATAAACATATAATTAATTTTATTTAATTTGGATCCCTCTATTGTACTCTATATTTTATTAACTTATATCTAGTGCAACACAAAAAGAAAGAATGTAAAACAGAAATTATTGTTTATCTATTCATTTTGATAATTATGAATAGATTTAATAATTTATTCTGCTAGTCTACCTCAAGCACTTCGTGTTCAAATTTTTATGAGTCTGAAAGGTGCAATTTCTTCTAAATTTCCATTTCCAAAGTTTCATATTTCAGAGCTTAACACAGCTCATGGAACTTCCGTTTGTTGTCTCGTACTATGTCGGTTCACTGTTATTTAATATTAGTGTGTGAAAACATGTGCGGTGCCCTGCGATTCTGTTTCGCCGATACATACAAACAGTTTACGTTTCGAATTAATATTTACGATATTGTTCCCGCATGGCTACCTATTGTGTTCGAACTCGGTCAATTCCCGTTCACTGTTTCCTACATTCCTAATTACGAGATTCAATTGGGACACATAGACAGTTCCAATGATAAAAGATAATCGATACTTGATTAGGTTATTCGGGCAAAAACTATTCCCATAGGATCGCGTGCGATATCTTGCTGTAATTACAATACAACGCATCCATTGGAACACTATAGATTGTCAGCCAATATTTATGGAAATTCTTATCGATGTAAATTGCGGAAGATGAAGCAAAATTAATTGAACGTATTTTCTACCTGCTGAAACGTTTATTAAAAACAATATGTCTACCTTCTTATTTACTAAATTGTGTGTTTTAAATTAAACAGAAGTTTCGAAATAAGAAAACTGAATCCCATTATTTTAATGGATGCGGTTGTTCTACTGTTAAAAAGTACCAATCAAAATAACTGATTTCAGTTTTCTGTTTCATAATTATTGATATCTTAAAAGTTTGAAAAAACTGAAAATAATCTTTAGTTACAGTTTTTATAGGGATTACATGTCAATCCTATTAAATGCTCGGCAGTTCCAGTGTTAAAGATTAAAGAATAACAAATACATAACTCTCGCATTCCCGCCGATCGCGAAGCCTCTGGTTACACTAACTCCTTACCTTCTTTCTCCATTTTTCCACTCTTTTTTCTCCCGGATGGCGTTAGAACGATTCATTATTGCGGCAGCATGCCCCTTGTCAGACACGACTGACGCCCATGCTCTTATTCCCCCAGAATGCTTGCATTACGAACGAATTTTCTTCGTTGCTTTCTCACCGCCCACTTTCTGCTTCGTCTTTCCTCGTGCTACCCCTTCCTCTTCCTTCCTTTACTCTGCGTGAATTTCTTTTTGCTTATTTTTTACGTTCCCTGGCTCGTAATCCGTCGTCTAGCAACAAGAAACCATTCTTAAATTACAAGTAACCGAACGTTCCTTGCATGCTTTCTTTCACGATTATTTTTCCTGAGTTCAAAGTACCTAGAGCTCGCTGGGCTGTCTCGTTTGTCAGTCTACTTTATGTATTTGTTGCTAGCTCGCATAATTTTTCGAAAATTCCCCTCAGAGGTTTTGTTGACGTATTCCTGAGGGCTCGAGGAATGTTGAACTTATAGTTGTTCTTATTTTCGTGTGTTACGTTCTCCTGTGAAAGAAGAATCATAAAGTCTCACATATAATATTAAGCTTCTTATAATTTATGAATGTCTGAAATATTGAAACAATAACTTTGTTTCTTAACTTACGTATATTCCCTTATTGAATTCGTTTAAAGGATGTCGTCTATAGTTCATTGGAAACTGTTGAATATTTTTAGTGAAAAACTTTCGAGTATAAGGGGTTAAGAATTTGTGATGTCAGTGTGAAAATGTATTTAATCGTTTATAGTCGGCTGAGAGATTCAACAGAATCCTCATATTTTTTAATATTCTCAATATTGAATTTCTAGGTTAAGAATTTCATCTTATATTAAGAATTTTGCGACTAAAAACTTTGATAATTCTTTACACGTATTTTTTAAAATAAAAAGTAAGTCGTAAACATGCAATAAAATTGTTTCATTCGAGGAATTCGCGGGGTACGTGTATCCTTGTCTTATTTGATTTCATACGAATGATGTAATTAACAGAATGTCGTTTTGTTTGAACAAAAATGTCAAAAAATATCAATAAATTTCTTTCATTCAGAAGCTTGCTCCGGGAAAATCAGGTTGAAAATATACCGAGCACTTCAGCATTTAGCCAACCGCTGGCAGAACACGTTGAAACTCGATTTCCTGGAAATGAATCTGCAAATAAAAAAAACTGTACTGTTTATTTCTCATTTACTCTTTTATATGGAATAATCCACTAACGATTGCATTCAACAGCAGTGTCATAAACAAGAACAAAAATGTATTTTTTAAAAAAATCAATTTGTCAGAAGAGCTTGTTATCTGAAATTATTCTTCATAACTTTTTCAACAGAACTTTCAATTTATCCTTTTCATAATCGTATCTTTCATTGCGAGATAACCCGCGCAATAATCGAAATTTACAATTTAACTAAATGAAGACTTGCTTGCAAGTCTTTGTCTGGCAAAAAATTTTTATCGTAGCTGAAGCCGCGGGTAAGGGTTTGCGGCTTAATAATGGATGAAATGAAAGTCTTCGCGAAAAAGCGAGGCGGTACAACGGAAAACAGATTTTCCAAGGCGGTTACGAGCTCCAGCATTCTCGAGCCTCAAAGCGGAGGCAAAGAGGTACGGCGACTGTAACGTTATGAAATGATAACTCGCGTTAGCGCTGGCTTTGCTGTAAGAAACTGGTGCCTAGTCCCTTTGTGTCGCGCGATTTTCTTCGTGGCGCGCTCCGGCAAAAATAGGAGGATGCTAAGCGAGCCAAACTGCGAGCAGGAACCGTGCCAAGATTCGACGATCCCCATGCCTCCTCGGTTTAGCCACCCCCGCCTCACGTGCCGCGGTGTTGTTTATTCGAATTCGGGGTAAGAACATTCCTTGGTTCCCGTGTTTGTCTTCGGGAGGCGAGAAATTCGATCTCTCGATACCGTGTCTGCCGGAATGTGAGATTTCCCGATCGGAAACATGTTAACCCGCCAACTATTGGAGAAGTTCCCTTCGATACTGAATGAAAATTCTTGTTTGTGAACGAGAAAATAAACAATTTGTTTTCAGTACAAAAAAATCAGGGCTTGATGTTAGTAAGAAAATTTGTGTGATATATTTGTTTTCAATTTTTGACTTTTTGAGGAGAATGAAGAAATAGTAGTTTTGAATATAATTTCGTTTGATGGATTTTCGATGAATATCGGATCGATGTACTGTGTATTTTAGAATGTTAGTTTGTGGAAAGTTTTGTTTATTAAGTTGTAGTCTTAATAAGTTTGGTGGTTAGTGAATGTATGCTGTAAACCCATATTGTTTAAGAAAAGAATACTTAATTTATTTCAGTGGAAGAAGTATAATACAGTAACTAACAATTGAAAATAAATTTTTGTCATTCTTCTGTACATGCATATGTTATGTTGAAACATTTGAAAATTTAAACATTTATCTGTACTTTTAGTGTTTCTTGGACACTTGGAACAAAAAAATAGTTAAACAAAATCAGAATTTTTGGAAAATTTAAAAGAATAAAGATTATGTAGAAATGTGTCTCAAATTGTTTAAATGTTTCTACTATTCTTCAAAAGAATAATATTTAATATTTATCAAATTTTATTCGAAATCATTCAATATTTATTAGATTTCATTGAAAACCGTTTTATATTCATTAAATCCCCTTCAAAATCATTCAATATTTATCAAACTCCGTTCAAAACCATCACTCGACTCAACGTCAGAGTGCAAGAAACTACGGAAAAATTCTCTCTGGGTTTCCATCTATTCCCGTGGTAAGGATCTGTGTACTTATTAGAGCAGGGTCGTTACGTTGCAACCGTGCTCAGACAATCGCTCACGGGGAGTTGCGTGAGTGCACGCGGAACACGGTAAGCCGGCGAGCGCTGGTAGCCAGGGGCGGGAGCAATCGGGGCGTAAAATCGAACGGATTGAATTTCTGTCTTGATTCGCCGACTTCATTACTACCCTTACACCGATATACCTGGCCCGAGATGTATATGTATCCGGCCACTCGGCGCATTTACCGGTGCCAACCCCGTTCTTCCGCCTTGTTCCCCGTCGTGGCGTGTCGGGGTCGGGGCACGAAGGGTTCTTCAGGCTGTATGCCCAATCGCGAGGGCTCGTTCCGAACGACCCGTCTCCGCTCGACGAGTTCGACGAAGGAGTCACAGTTAAAATTGAGACACAAGGGGGAAGAGGGTCAAACGATCGGTAGCAATGTAGCTGAACGAAGATCCTCGGGGGTTGGAAAGAAAGGGTATTATCGAATGGCGAAAGGGGATGGCTGAACTCAGGGTTAGATTGTCAGGGGCAGGAGAGGGGAGGGATAGACTTCTCGAGAGAGCAATGAAATTGGATAAGAGAAAGTGAAGGGAACGGCATGATGAACGAACGCCGAACCCTGAGAGAGGTGAAAGGCTCTTAATGAAGTGCGACATCCATCTTCTTTTATGCGGCGCAAGATTCGACGCCGGAGTGGTCCCGACGCGGTCTTATTTACTGATCCTTTAGCCGTGAAAGTACCCTTGGCACATCGTAATTAAATCACTCGATGCGCAGTAATGGGACGTGGCAGTCTTAACAATGATATCTTGTATTCGGGGTGGTCGTCGGAGGGTGGTAGGAATCGAGTGTCAGGGAGTTTTTGTGGGGAGATGTAATCGGAAATTTTAGATGAAATGTTTTTTGTAGTCTGTGGTTTTTATTTATGAATCGTGTAAAAGTATTGTGGAGAATAGTTTACTTATACGGTTTAAAATATAATTTTCATGTCAGATTCAATTACAGACTTACTGCAAATTTGGTTAAGACTCGATCGTTTAAATGTCGGTATTTAAATATTTTATGTGTAATATTTATGTATGAAACAGGTTAACAATTATTTGTTGAATTATAATATATGTAACGATATGTAAAAATGTTATATGTAACACATTCGTATTAATATTATTGTTTAGAACATAACAGAAAATATAATATTTTAATGTATAGTTAACCCTCTTGAATTTGATGGAACCTATTTTGATTTAATCCTGGTGATAGCTTTTAATTTGAAATAAGTATCAGAAAGTCATTTGTTTGTACGTTTTCAATAATATTTAAATGCGTAAAGTGAACAGAAATGCTGCAACAAGATCATTATTTTCATTCTGTATGGAGCACCGGATATAAGATTCGAGAATACTAATGACATTGATCATCATAAATAACATCTCGAAGGAGCAAATTATAATATTTTCGAGTTCAAATCAACGCGAGACTCGTGAATGTGAAATATCTAACAACTATGCTTGAGGTGTTTGCCGACGTGGCATCGCCACCAATTTCACATTCATGAAACTTATTAGAGATCGTGTCCAAATTCAAATATTCCGAAATCATAGAACATAGCGGAGAAAACTTTACTCCCACAGGACACGATACGGTTGTCTGCAATATGATTAGACTAGATACAAATTATTATAACAACGATGGATCCGAAGAATTTAAGTCAGGAAACTAGATTCAACGAAGGTAACACTGAACTCATGATGACACCGAATCTATGAGCGATCACAGAGATCGCAGCAAATCTCAGGAAACGGATACAAGCGACGATAGTGTAATGGAACTCGATACAAACGATCCGAGATCCCTTAGACTAGATAAGAACGAGTTCGTACTAGGGAAACTTAATACAGATGCTATCGGACGTGTGGAAGGTAGTGCTGTATCTTAGTGCAGTAAAAGCGCCTACAAGGTTCCCAAAGTTTAGTTGTGCTTGGAGGATCTCGAATATTACAGGTATTATAGCGAACTGGAGATGCTTCTGGAAATATAAGTGGTTTCGGAAATATGTAAACTTAATAAAGAAAAATTATAAATATGGAATATTCAATAATAAACATGTATCTTGAGGAATTCTTTGGGTACTAGAAGTGTATCAACTGCGTCTTGAGTTTTTTGGATATCTTTAAAATTACGAATTCTTCTTTGCTGTTTCCTATTCTAGTATGTACTTTTGATGATTTTGTTTTATTTGGCATATTTATTTGTACATAAAAATTGAAAAAAATGTGGCATTTTGCTATTATCGATATAAATATTCTGGAAATAAAAGAACGGTGTATTTTTTATTATACATTTACTGTACTAATACATAGCAGTTTACAGAATATTATGGTCAAAAATTGCAATGACCCTCGTATAATAGAATATTTGAATCGCATATTATGCAATTATCTATCCGTGTTTTCTGTAACATGAAACGCAATCATTACATTAGTGTGACTTTTAATTATAAGACTCGTAAACAAGGTTTTGAATAATACGGAACCAAATAACAGGGTTATATGAAGGTTGACTGTCTTTAATTAAAAATACACCGTCATCAAGTATGCACCTAGCCAGATAAGCGAATAGTCGGTCCCAGCGCTGAAACCTAGAGATCGCAGTCCTCGGTTCAACGTCGTAACCGTGTTCCAGCGAAATGCTCCGGTGTGAGTCGATGCGTTCAAGCTAAGTGCGAAACGCGTGCACCGTGGCCCCTAATTTCGAGCCGTAAACTCTCGCCACGGTAACAATATGCTTGCTCGATGTCCGACGCTTGATACATTTTCAGCCGTAGCTCGCCGAAAGGGAGCTTGCTCGATGGATTCAATTTCGTCGTCCTTGTGTACATGATGGTTCCGTAATCTTGGTACGACAGGAAAGGGAATTAGGTACTTTGTATAAAAAATTAAGTGGAAAATACACAACAACAATTTTTGTATTAATAAAATGAAATGAATGAAATTATTAGCATGTTTGTTTATAACTTATAATTTTCACTTGTGAATATCAATGCATTAGCCTGAACCTAACTATCACAATGTTTCGCCTAAAAATGTTACTTCCGAGGTGTTTTAGATTGTTATAGGTAAAATAGACAATTATTTTTATGGAAATAAACAGTTTAAAAGATAAAAATTAGTTTAAAAAGTTGATTTGTGATGTATACTTAGATTTGTCATTATTTCGTATTAGATTTGAGTAAGGCTTAACATTTATTTTGGTTCTTCTATACAAAGGAACGTAATTTTTAGGTTTAGAAATTCATAACACCACTGAAACGATAAATTTGAACCAAAAATGTTGCTCTCTGGATGCTTACTATATTCTACATTCAAAGCCCAGCATCTGATCAATAAAGTCTCCTAAGAGAAAATCTACTTTTGTATTTTCAAATTATTTAGTCATGTACATTAAATTCCTCCTAGGTGAAACTTATATTTATGAAACACCCAGTATACGGTGGCGCGCGAATGAAAACGTGGACCAAGTTCGATTGTCCTATGTGACTTTTCTCTAACAATATAATCAATATTAGCGACGCTGCGAATAACGTTCAGCAGAAACGAACGTACAATTTCGCGAACCTAGTGTAGAGTTTGATCCAGTATATCGACTTCTCATGTCTACTTTCCGCGCTGCAAACTTTCGACCGGTTTTCGTTGGTTCGATTCTGTCGAGCAACTATGAAAGGAACACAAAAAGAGGGGAAGAAAAAAAATCAAACGCGACTCCATGAATATATTTTTCTCTCCGCGCGCTAAACCTTCGGTACGAGCGCACAACTCTCTCGATTGCGTTTAACTGTCTACATCTTTTGTTACCTCATGCGTCAAAATGGCGTTCCACATCCGTTTTTCCTTTCTATAACGACTTCGACTACGAGTTTTCCAATAAACGATCGACTTGTTTCGGTTACGCTGGTGAAGGAATATTTTTTTCGGTGCGTTTCCACTATGTTTTTACTTTGAGGTTTTTTCGCTTTAACCCTAGAGCCACTTGGTTCATTTGAGGTACGCCGATCTTTGTAATGGGTTTCAGACATTACTGTAGGAAAATAAATATAAAATAAAATGTAGAAATACAATACGTTCTAATAAAAATAAAAATATATGTTGGATTGTTTTTCCAACGGTTGAATAACGCAACATTCTCTAGAAGATTTGTCAAGCTAATCTAACTGGGTATTCCATTGTCTCGTCTACGATCATCGGGCGACTGTCTTTTGTGTTCTTCTTCGTTGTAGTTTTCCTTGCATTCTCTAGAGTTTCTACGTATCCCATTTCACTTGCACGACTAGTGATATTGGGTTGGTCAAAGAGTCTTGTACTTCTGAAAGAAGATTGAACATACGTTTTGCTTCAGTAAACTTCATTAACCCTTTCGTTCCAGAATATGTATTTTTTTAATATGAATTTTGTGAAGAAAACTTAGGAAAAGTTGGCGCATTAATCAATCAAAACACATGCACTAACAGCTGATTAGCACTTAAGCCGTCAGCCATAAGCAGATTTCCCGTGTGGTACAATTTTCCTTTATTTAGGCTTTTTATAGATTTCCGGTAATTTAAAATGTTCGTGGTACCTATATGTACTATCCGGGACGAAAGGGTTAAACTATATGTTGCCCATTCTGTTTAACATTACTTCAATCGTATTTTAATGTATATAATTATAATATTAATATGTGCTACAGTATGAACGTCACACTAAGAAGAAAAATGATCCGCTTTAATATTTTGTCTTTCGATTAAATCTCGCTCGAAAAATAAGAGAATGAGACAAAATCGAAGGACATCATTTGATCGTGTCTTCGATTAAGAAAATGAAATTTTTCCACCGCGTACAAAATATCACGAGTAGTTCTCAATGAACTTCTGACATTCTCTGTAGCGTAACGTTCTCTTGCGGAGAACATTGAGCATTCATTGGTTCTGAAGTTCACTGACGTATCTCGTGTCTCGCAGACGCTTTCCAGTTTCTCAGTAGCAGATGAAATCCGTATTCCGATTTTCTTGGATGGTTTGTGTATAGACAAACTTTGCTCTATCGCATGGTTAGTGCAATTTTATTAAAGACCTTTGCTTCTCAAAATAAACTCACAAATAACAGTAAAAATTGTTTTAAATATAAATTACATTATATAGGAACATAATTTATCGCAATAAATTATGCTCTCACTAAACTTGAAAACTAGGTCAGCTTTGAACAAATTTAGATTAGAAAAACGTGCAGTACCATATTATCAGCCACAACTATGCACAGTACCTGAACACTGCTAAAGTACTCAAACATCCAAACATGAAGCAGCAGTAAAAATGAAAATAATCTAATTCAATATACATATATCTACGAAAATATTAAAAATATACATTAATAATTAACCATTAACCTAATGAAATAATTCTACCTCAGGTATATATTGTTATTCAATTTCAATGAAACACACATATCATCATACACACAAAAATTCCAAAATATCCATCATTCTGAAATACGAACGGTAATAAGAGTGATTATATAAATTTTATTCGTAATTTACGATGTATTGTATATGATACAATAATGTAGTATCTAGAATTTTTACCGTAGGTTAAGGTATTTTTAAGAAGAATGAATGTACGAATGAGTGTGCGTGAAGGACAGGCTGTAAAACGGTCGAGGGAAAGTGGCCTGCACAACGTCGCGGACCCAAGACTGCAGGGCCAGCTTTTCAGGGGTGCATCCGAGTGTTTATGATGAGTGCGAGTGAGAAGAATGCTTGTGGGGGAGAGAATGATTTTTGGGAGAAAATGCTTGTGAGAGAGTGGCGAGAGCAGAGTTGTGTGTTGGCCTCCGTGGCATTGAGTTGTATTTTTACGTGTTGCCCGTGTTGCTTCCATATTTTATTAAATACATATATTTATTCCTAGTTTTCGATTACTCAAGATCCACCTTTTCATTATATATAACATAGTAATCACTATAATAATTGTAGTAAATGGACATTTTTTACTAGTTTGAAGTTTTATTTATAATTCATGTTGCATAAAGGGAAAATGTTGATTTAGTAGAAAGTTTTATTCAATATATCATATTTTAAACACTTCCACGGAATAGTGTATAAATTGGTAATCCAACGCAAGACCAAGTTCTCGTTATCAAACTGTTACTAGAACCCGCGTCACCGTCATCCAATCTACGGATGTAATGATTCACGCATTCGGTGGCTCCTCGCATGGTATGCGCGCGTTACTTTGAAACAGCAGGATCGTCAAAGCCGCGCGCGTTACGTCCATTAAAGCACTGGGAATCAAAGGCGAGCATAATTTAATGCCGTAACCTGGCGACGACGCGCCGCGGATTGGTCACATTTCGCTGGAACGGCGGACAGTGTAGTACGCGCGTATCTGTCGAATACCTCGCCGAGGGAAGGGCGTCGGTTGCGTTAAAACTAGTTAGTCGCTGGCTTAATTACCCTGTCCCCGGGATCGATGCCGATTGTGCCTCGATATTACGCAAGAAGTGTGCGTGACACCCATATGCCGACCGGCTTTCTCATTATGTCGTCGATGAACGGTCCGTTTCATCCCGATCCCGTGTATTGTGTCAGACGTTTATTGTACACCGTTCCTCTGTTTCCGTACAGTAGTCTTGTTCCGGTCCACGGACGCATTTATAGGGATTAGAGAACGCGATTCTATAATCGTTTCATTGCTCGGCTTCTTGTGTCCGTCTTGTTCAGCATCAGACGTTTGTTGCTGATTCTGTATCTCGACGACTGTTCAGATGAAGAGTGAAAACCGATTACATAAATTTAATTTGTAATTTACGATGTATTGGATGTGATATAATAATTACAGTACATGGAATGTCTTAATTAGTTTGAAGTTTCATTTATAATTCATGTTGCATAAAGGGAAACTGTTGATTTGGTGGAAATTTTTATTAAATTGGAAATATTATTAATAATTTATAGTGAATTACGTATGGAATTTTTATTTAACAGGTCATTCGATTTAATTGAACATTCTGTTGCAAGGGTTATTGTACATTGTTTAATGAGTAATTGAATCATAATACTCATAAGTGACAATTACCATCTCGCTGTAGAATTTATATACAGCACTTAGCAGAATTACTTTATAATTTTATTTACTTAAAAGACAAAGCAATTCAATTTTCATTGCACATTACTCTGCAGTACATTCATTTCAATCACCTGCAAACCGACCACAAAGAAACTACCAAACTCACATTTACTAAATGAAATTCAATACCGTCTCCACGTTCCACTTAACATCGTCACACGAATAATTAACTTCAAAATTCCCCACGGAACTCCTTTAACGCCGCAACGTTTGCAAAATATACTTATTTTTCTGCACAATTACATCATGCCGGCAACAGTACAACTTCTTCGTCGGCTGTCCAAGAAGTTCCAGCGCCGACGAAACCCACTTCGCGATTTCAAAGTCCTCGGCAAGTTTACAAATTAACACGACCCGCGACGCAATACGGCCGGCGCACAATTCCCTTTCCCACGGAAGCACTCGTAACCGGGGAGCGTTGGCCGCACAAAGAGCGCAACCAATCACGTTGGATCCGGCCGGTAACACGTGCGGGCCGCGCGGAATATCGCGCGGATCGTTCGCGAACGGTTTGACGTCGGGAATGATTCAAGGGGCGACCGTTAAGACAGCTCCTTTATTAATTTCCAACGGGGTTCCAGGAGTCGTGGATGCATCGCGCGGATACTTCGGACAAGTTGGCTCCGTCGGACAGAGACAGAGTCCCGTCCCGCGGCTCGCGCTCCATCTTCCCGACGTTTTCCTCTTCATCTTCCGTCGGCCGCGTATAAGACGAGTTAAACATAACTCTCGTCAACTGTAGCCGGAACAAAACAAACAGAAGTTACTTCCTGGGGTTGGTCTCCGCGACGGAAGTGCCCAGCCCCTTTCCAACCCCTTTCCAACCGCGCCTCGCTCCCCATCTAGCCGTCCCCAGCCCTGTACTACCCCCATCGTCAGGCCGAGATTAACTTCCTTTGCCGGGTGAAATTAAATTATCAAGTTTTCAGCCCCGGAGAAGGTCCGCCTATCCCGCAACTGGCCCCTCACTGGGCCGGCAGGCTTTAATCCGATTGCTTATTTAAATCGCCGCGGCTTGCGAGTATTACCTCCGCTTCGACACGGAGCGGAGGCTCGTTCGGTTCTCGTTCGTGGACACTGGTACGTTGCCTGTACGTGCCCCGAGATCATGTCGCGAGAATTTCATTCAATTTCGACGTTATAAACTGAGGCTCATACGTGAAATCGAATTATTGTATTTCTCTTGACTTTTCAGTTTGGGTTATGTTGGATTTGGGTTATTTTGTTTGGACTGTAGGGCGGATGAGATTGGGATATATGTGAGGGTGGATTTTTATTGTCTTTTTTATGAAGCTTTTGAGGTAGAGTGTGCAAAGGTTGGATATTAGTTGAGTTGGTTTAAGTGAAGGCTTGTAATAGTTGGTAGGATGGATTTTTCTTAGTGTTTGTTTGCGTATTGATGAAAGTAATTCTTTGTGAAAGATTTATATTTGATTTGAATTTTTATGATAAACTTGTTTGATTGTTTACGAGAAATTGATTGTAATAATTGATGTGAAAATAGCGGAACTATCAGTGTAAAAGTAGATAATTATGTTAAAGAAACATATTGTAATACGAATTCTTAGAGTAACAAAACATTAATTATACAAATTTCTATTCGATGGAATATTTATTCAGTAACATTGGATGCAGTTCTGTTCGAATAAAATGAATATTGTTATTTAATACAGGTACATTAACGTAATTCATAAAATTCATTTGAATGACTTTGGATTCTTATCTTTCATTCATTACCTATGCTGAGTTAAAAGACTGAAGTACAAGAAGCCACCGGTACAATTTTACTGAAAGAAGCAAAGAAGCAGTAAATTCAAGGGAAAACTTTACAAAAAACCTTTGTCCTGTACTTATTACGAAGTCTTTAAATACGCTGCTGAGTGAAATTCAAGATGAATATTTTAAAGCAAAGGAAACAGCCTTGTTTAATAATAGTGCACAACTGTAAAGAAAAGAAAGGCAATGTGCATTAATTGATGTTAATGTATAGTATATTTCAAGAATAATACACATTTGTGAAAGATACGTATTTTATAAAAACTAAATTTTTCGACTTAATCCTGTTTTTGCACTGATTCTTAGTTCCGCGACACAGCAATTTACATAACACATAAACTTTGGGGAACATAAGTCCCATGTTATACTGGGATTACCAGCAACTACAAATAATTTCATCACTTTATGAAAACTAATTTCAAAGAATATCAATAATTATCTTTATAAGTAGTAACTCTGTTTCGGAAAAAAGTTTGATATTCAATATATAATAATATTTAAGAAAACGAACAAATGATTTGAATCTTTTGGCTGATAATGAATCTAATACAGATTTTAACAGAGATTCTAAAGAAGATCGGGATAACATTATTCGAATGTTAATATTTTACCATATACCCTTAATTGCTACGTATACAAGGAAAAAAGTTACGGACCGATTGTTCGCGACTACATCTGATAACGTTAGTTTGGTAAACGTTGACTCGTGCGATTACCTATCATCGTAGAACACCGAGTATGATAATAGCTTTTAGCACGAATAGGTCAACAGGCATTGATTGACACGAAATGTCAGGTGTTGTGTCGTATCTGTCTGCGAATCGCAAACTTACACCACGACAAGGGCATCATCAAATATCAGGTTGGCTTTTAAGATTGATACTTATGTTTTTCAAATATTTACTTCCTTGACCTTCCATATTTCAACGTGTATCTACTAAATATACAATATTATATAAACAACATCTAACGCTATTCAAAGTCTTTGATTTGTTTCGTAATATGTCGCATTAGTATTACAATATTATTTTTTATACAATATTGTTTAACTCTGTCTTTCTGAGTCCCTATAGTTAATTGTTTTCAAATAAAAATTTGACACAGACACTCTTATAAATTTAAAGAAAAAGAAAAATAGTTTCTATTTGATCAATAAGGTAATAAATAAAATACAGTTATTGACATTATTTTCTGTTTACAAAATAAAAAAATTAAACCTAATATCCGATTTCGATTTTTTAAACAGAAAATAATGTCCATAACTCTGTCTTTCTTTCATCACCTTATAAAGTGATTTGATGTATACATGATATAATTGACCTGGTTGTCAATGAATCCAATCGAACATAACAAACATAGTCGCGAATCGCTCAAATAAATTTCATATACTAATTAAATTTAATTAATTTCAATTTAATTAATTAAATTACAAAAATAGCATAATTTCCAAACGATCAGACCGATCCAGATGCATTAAACTTTCCAATCGATGACAACGCCTCCAGATAATGTCAGAATCGGGGCACCTAGGTTCCAGGGTTAAATAATGGTTTTCGGCCATGGGGTGAATATAACTTAAGGGCACATTCATCCTCGTAAACGTTGGACTTTCAGCACGATCCATCACATTGATGAATCGTTCACACCAAATGGATTTACTACGACTAAGGGTTACTCGACGCTAAGAGTGCTCCAAGTTGGAGAACAGTCAATTCCGCATAAGTAACCCATCGGAAGGGCATTTGTTTTAACGGGGCTTAATGAAGGATCTTCTTAACGATCGTCATTGTGCCTCTCAAAAAGTTGGCCTCGTTCTTAACAAGCGCCGGTGAACATTAATCATCAAGTGTCTGTGTGCTTAAGGTAATTTCGTACCACTATTCGGTCCATCATACGGAAACTCTCGTAATTGGTCAATTTTAATCGGAAATGTAGTGGTCCCGTACAAACAAATTAATTTGGTATTAAATTAAGTTTGCACGTGGTTTCCGTAGAGAAAGATTAACTTTTATATTGGAAATTCATATGTGATAATGAGTAGAATTTGAATACCTGTTCACTATTTACCGTTTCTATTTGTTGTAGCCAGGTATGAGTATCAGTACGGTATTGATATTCAAGATAATATCACATTGCTAATATATATCTTCTACAAACGACGATGAATAACGATGAGTTACATAACGATGAGTAACAACAAATGAATTTTTTCAAATGGGAAACTGTCACAGATGACAATAAAGATCATGTAACTGATTAAATGTAATTGGAAACTTGGCAAGCAAATAAATTCAGGTGAATACAACCAATATTTTATTCGATGCAACGGACCAGTTATTCGCGAACGATTCATTTAATTCCATTACAAAATTACTTCACCCACGTTATTCGTGAAACAAGGATAATAAAATATAAAAATTCGCCAAACTGCTATATTCTATCTCCATTTTAAGTAACGTCAACTCTAGCTTACTACAAACTACCTCCTCAATACAAACGAAAAACACATCTATTCCCTCTAAATCACAACGTTCAAAAGCAAACCCTTTTTTCAATCATTCGTCTGATCCCACACACTTACACCTCAGGGTGTCCTCCCCCACCGCACACCTGAAAATTGCTAGTCGACGTGGCGCAAGGCGCGCGTTACACCCTCTGTCACTAACGAAACTGCTGAACAACTTCACTCTATTCTCGGCGGCGAACTAGCGCGCCGCTGGATGCCTAGACCTGCCGAGTGCAAGGCACAGTCCTGGATAGCAGATACTGCACGACAAAGTCAGGACTCCGCGCGACAGTTCAGCGGCTCGTGTTGGAGATGTGTCGCGGCTCACGGCTATTTGGAACAAAGGGGTGCAGCTGGAGCAAAGGAGCAAGAGGCCGGCGATCTGGCTCGGTTGACGATGGGGGGGGGGGGGGGGGGGGGAGACACGTATTACCTCGACGTGTCAATTGTTCCAGAAGACCGGAAACTTATTGTCCGTTTCGTAATCCTCTGCGCTGGACGTGGATGCGGCTGCCCGTGCCACGGCGGCAGCGGATAGTTTCAAGGACGCCCCTTCTATCCGTATCCCCGAGAAAGTTCTCCAATAAACTCGTGCGTTCCGTAACGGCTCTACCCTCTTATTACACGCTCGTTTCCGTCACTTTCGTGGCTGACCCGGACTACTTCAAAAGGGACGATCCGATCCGATCCTCGGACACCACCCACCCTCGTGTTTCGTTTTGGCTCTGTTCCGCTGGATAGGTTCTCTGTGGTTGTTGATGGAGCGCGGGTGGTACAAGGTAATGACGATTGTTAAAGAGTTGCAAAACGTGACCTGTGAAAGAGCGAGGGTAACGAGGACGGGAAATTATAGACCTGATGGGGACTTGTAGATCTGTGGAGTTTTTGTTGGAGGAGGGTGAGTGATTGGGAATTGGTTAACTGTGGAGGATTTTCGTGGGTCTTTTAGAGGACCAATTTGGATTTCAATAGTAATCTTTTTGTTGCGATTGTATGATGTGTTGTGGAACGGAGTGATTTGTGAGTTTATTAGAAATGAATTTAATTCTCGATTCAAGTTCAATTAAATTCTTTCTTATGTGGATATCTTTCTAAGGAAATTTAATTGGATTCTTCATTGGTGATGTTATTCACTGAGTACAACTTTGCAAACATAAAAAATACTGTTATCAAATTAGTTATCATTTAAAACTTTTTTCCCAATTCGAGATTACTATTTCAGAAAAGCAGTTTCCAATTACAACTTGATTTATCATTAAAACTTTTATTCCTTTCGATTCACAAAGAACTTGAGACTCTTAGCTATCTGCATATTCCAATTTTTATTACAAGATTCTACCGTTCATTCTCATGGTTGAAATGCCTCCAAGTAATCATATTAAGTTTAATGCATCTTCGTGTTTACTTGCTCACCGTCGCGTAAGTATCCCCCACTGGCATCAAAGTTTCACATTTTCATTTGGCATCAGGCAAATTAAAAATATTGATTGCAAACTGAAGTAATTTAATTTGAGCTTGTTACGATAAATTGAGTTGGCGAGCGACCGTTGCATCAAAGAAAGTTACATTCCCGCTTCAAATGACTTAAAATCGGTCGCCGCTGCGGTGTATTGTCGAAACAACTTGAAATTTCTCGTATTTATCGATAACCGCGCGGAGCGCATCAGAATTTGTCGGAGGAGCAAACATTTTTTTATCATTCAGTTGATAAATTTAATTTATGTTTCGTTCCGCAACGGTCCACTTCAAAGACGCTGCCGTTATGTATTTCCAATCATCTTTCGAAGGAAAGGAGCGTTCCTTGCCGCTCATGGAAAATAAAGTTGTGCTACTGCTGCATAATTCCGGGAAGCAGTACGCGCGACAGTTACATAAAACATCGTTCGATGCTCTCGTCTCGACGCCGTGTATATTTTTTATCGAGCCTCAAGATTTCACCCCTTAACCAAACTCTGGTTTCCGAACCTTTTTGGTTCATTTCGGAACAAAATTAGGTAACTGGTAATAACTAGGAATTAATTGTAACAAAATGTTCAAATAATAGCATAATCCTCACTTCTAAATTAAATAACTAATTGATACAAAATCAATTGAAATTATTGAAAATATTGATACAGAATTAGTTGAAATTACTGAAAATATCTATACAAAATTGAAATTTTTAATTACAGTCATATTGCCCTGATGTTAATCTTAGGGCTAAAAGGAGTACTTCGGTAAACATAGCTGCATACGATGATACTATCAATATTTTGCGAAACGTCACGATGTGTTATAGACAATCTCGAAAGTATCGAACAATTAAAGTAGCTAATACTTATTACCATTTTTGTACAAGAACAAATTACAGGAAAACGTTTTCCTAAATTTCCATTAGCTGATACTGTAGTATAAGCATAATTAAATTAATTTTAATAATTTTTCTCAGTCGTATTTTGATATTCTTGCCAATTTTGAGAATTGAATTTCAAAGTGAGTAAGATTTAGGTTACATTAATTTGATATATTTTAATGCATCACTTTAATATAGTGGTAATTTTATAACTGACTCCTTGTCCTATAACTGATGTCGTGTTTCTAATTTATACATGACTTCTGTTAAGTTAATCTAAGATTGCTTTTAAAATATGTGTAATTGTAGCTGTTAAAATTAATGTATATCAAATATTCAAAATCGTTCCCTTTTCTTTAAATATTTACAATTTGATAAATTCCTATAGACTTGTTAGCTGACTATGATATTTAAATATAAAATTTTTCATAGCTATAGTAAAAAATTTACATATTTCTATTATTTTTTCGTACAAAGATATATTTTTTTACATAAAACGTTTAAATAAGACATTCTTTATAAATAACTGTAAAGATATTTTATATTGGTTATTATGAAAAGTTTAAGAATTTAGAAACATATACATAGTACTGAAATTACTGAACGTTTAAAAATGGAATGTTGAATATTATCGTGACACCTTTTTTTAAAGCAATTTAAATGTATTTTAGTGTGACGTTCGCGAGACCGAAAACACAGAATTCTTCGCGTGCAGAAGCACTGGAATTCCAGTCACGCATAATCAGCTGTAGTTTCAACATGCCGGACTCTTGTTTTCAAATTTATGAATATTCATCGCAACAGCATTAATCAAATTCCAAAGCTCATTCTGCAGATTGATCATTCGAAGAGACATAGCACGCGAAAAATGTTACCTCTGAACGTTCCATTATCGTAGGATTCGTGTCACAGTTCGAAATTTCGTGATCACTCTTCACTGTATGCAACGAATGTTTATGCAGATTTATATTTTTTATGGCACGCTTTTAAAATGGTATTTAAATGGAAAGTGATCTCCTAAATTGGAAGCTTTGTTCAAATCAAAATGAATAAAGAATGTTTTACGTTCATTTTACACGTTTATAAAATTACATAACATATTCTCTAAAGCATAACGGAATGAAATTTGCAATTTATTTATAGTAGATAAAAATATTTAGTATCATTTCTTATGAAATGATACTAAATATTTTACAGAAAAAAGTAGCGAATTTCGTGTCCCTTAAAATAGAATAATAAAGAAAAGGCATTTGGAAATATGAAATACATCTACAGTGTGCTGTAAAGCAGATTCATGGTCTTTTTAAAATAAAGTATTAAATCATGCACTTTATACGACTTTATGCAGCTTGCAATGTAAAATAATTTTACTTTAAGCATATACGTCCATTTAACATTTACTTCCATAAATTAAACCAACGGCGCCATTTAAAATACATGTGCGCATATTTAATCATTCAGTTCTATTTATTTTACTGAAAACTTGGGATAAATTTTGTGTGAAATGTCGATTTTAGAGGTTGAAAAGTAAAATTTTATTGTGAAACTGGAGAATTATTTCACACGAAGAACTTGAAAGATATACTATAATATTGACTAATTCTCATTTAATTTTATTCGCCTTCGTTAATATATCATGATTTTTATAATTTTCTTCATGTTTCCTCTTTTCTGATATTATAAAACAGACACAGTTTCACATTTGCATCAAAAGATACATACAGGAATATACTTACTTAGTTCTAAAAATTATGAGAACCGATTAATTGCAAGTAATTTATACATTTTAACCAACTTCTACATGATTTGACAACATTTAAAAAATCAATGAATTTTCTTTCCCGCATTTTTCAATGTTCCATGAATAAAATACAACACATTTATTAAACCATTACAAGTTTGTAAGCAATTTTCGAAATATAAAAATTCCTACTAATTATGTATAAAATATCGATTGCTCAAAAAGTCTCCCGAGATAGGCACGATTCTGCAGAAAAGTAGCTTCGCTTTAAATCCCGACGGGACATCTATCGCGTTGTATCGCGGTCTCCTTTAACACGGGTGCTCCGAGACGCTTCGCGTGCGCGTCGCATACGAATCAGCAATTAATCACCGCTGTCGATGATCGATTAAAAGCTGGCGCGACGGGTGCTTGTAAATTGAGGATTATGGCGGTCGCGGATGTTTAAATACCTCGCAAATTGGCACGCGTAACGCGCGCGTGTGTATCGTTGCTCGGTTTGCGCGCTGCGACGCTGATCGCAGCTACTTTGACAGGTATGCGGAGGATGCGCGTCCCATAATTACGAGGAGCAGCGCGCAGTGTCCCGTTTACGGTGGTCCGGTGTTAATTAAGTAATTTCAATTAAAATTCTTCACGGTTCTTGGTGCTTTATATGCTGACACGGAGCCGGGGGCCGGGCTCGCAACTTGGACGAACACTCGTCATCGTAAACAAGTTCCGCCCATCCTCGGCTTCCGGGGCCAATTTGTATGCAAAACTCGCGCGTAAGGCTGTATCCATGGAAAACCGAGGTCGCCCGACCACGGCTGCGCTTGACAGGACACACTCCTTTGAGGATCGTCTTTAAAAATTTGTGTCGTTTATCAATGGAGATTTTCCTTACGCTCAAGGAAAATCTTCCGTTCTTTCCTTCTTTTTTCTTCTTTGCCTTCAGCGTCGAGGTAATGGTTGTCAGTCGCGCGGTTTGCGTTGTAGGGTAATTGCCTTGGTACGATTGCTTTATATATTTCATGCTACATGATACATGTTAGAGGCGAACTGGGAAGAAGTTTTTCTGATAATAATAATTGACAGAGTTTTGGAACTCCGAAGAGAATTGAATTTATTTGAGAACCGAAGACGAATGATGCTTCATTTAGAGATTCAAAACCATAACAGACAGCGACGATTTCCAAAAGATTCTTTAATTTCTACAATACAACACGGGGAGTCACAGCTTATCTAAAGCCGTGTAAATTTCTATGCATTCTTGTACTGGCAGGGACCGTTTTATTGTTTGTACTCGTGACTTTGTGTTTATTACTTCCAAGAGAATGGGCTATGGCTTCTCATAAAGTTATCTAACAGGTGTCGCGAAATATTAAATCATCAGCTAAAACCCTTTTTACCTGCGGGCTCCGTTTCTCCAGGAGCATGGTCACTCGCGCGCCCGAAATAAGAGACACGCGGCAAAATAATGTACTTGGGCGCGTATCCCATTTGACTAATAACAGATCTGTTTAATTCAACCATCAATAGGAAAATTACTCAGTTCCAAGATTTCCAAAAGTCGCCGAAGACGCCCACATCTTTCTTTTTGTCAATCGCGAGTTTTCTAGAATCTAGCTAGTCAGTCAGCAATGAGATTCTATAAGCTTAGGAGTATCTTTAACTTGTGTTTGTACATTTTTCTGTGTATTAATTCTGGCGATAAACAATTTATTTTTAATAAACAATTCAACTGATTTGGAGTTTACATTTAATATTTCCTGCAAATAAGGTAAGAACCGTAATGATAGTTATTCGTGTTTTATAATTGACTATTCAAATTTCCTATGTCTATTTCAAAACCTTCATAGTTCATTGTTACACGTGATTTATTATAACATTAAAAGATTTTATCCGATCCCAGTAATTCACTCAGTAATAGCACAAATAGACGCAAAAGGATGCTGTAATACCATTATCGAAGTGTTCCACGGACCAAGGGAACCTAGGAATATTTTTATCCCGACGAAAGTCGCTCGGCGATCGATTGATCGGGCCTAATTGAAATCCATAGAGGGCCGCAAAGCGAAAAGTGGACATTTCACAGACTACGCCGGGAGTCGAATTGACGACATAAAGGTATAATTAACGTGGAAAAGTCGATTAGAGAGGCCTCGGCTTTGTCAGTCGGTTAATATATCCCATCGTGTCGCTTTATGAACTTGCGATGCCAGTAATCCATCGTCGGGCGATGCAAGTTCGGGCACTGTTAACGATAATGCAAGGTAATAAAGCCGCGCTTTGACACGGTTGGAAATTAAGTGAACTTTAATTGAAATTTCTACCGTCGCTTTCAAAAGTGTCTCTTTTCACGCGGACACCAGTGATCGCTCGTAGCCGGCACGCAAAGGACGAACGACGATACACATCTAACGGCAATTAAACATACCTCGGTGACGTTTAAAATGACACTTTTTCGCGCAACGTTAGCTGCCTTTGAACCTTTAAAAGCTGCGGCTCTCGGACCGCCGGTCGTTCATCCTTCTCTGTGTTTGAAAAATGTATTATAACATGTTTATCCTTTTCTGCCTTCACGAAATAGCCGTGCCCGCTTGTTGCTTTTGTCCCGTTTTCGGCTGGGACAAGAAACCACGCGTACCGTCACGTTTCTGAATAAAACATTTTACTTGAAATTGAAGAACGGATTCTTGGGAATGCATTTATCGCTTCTAGACACATTTTCGAATGATTCATGGATTATAGGTGCGCGATATTCTTCAGAATTCTTTGCATTATAATTGAGCATTTATAGTATTCACAGCTTAAATAATTAAAGATGAGTTTAAGGTGTCGAATTTAAGATAAAATTAAGGAATGAATGGAATATATTGAAGGAAAGAACGAATAGGTTTAGGGTACAAATATAAGCCACAAATATAAGCCAAATATAGTATTAACAGTTTATATTAGGCGAATGCAAAAACAATTGTGGTTTTAATGTTCGAACTTTAAAACTATGTACCCTTATTTATAATGAAATTTTGTAATCAAAATAGGAAGCATTCAATTCTGTACATTTTCGTCAACATGAAGCAAATTTGTCTATTCCGCTAGCATAGGATTCTGGAGGACCCGAATTGATAAGTTCATCAAATGCCATCTCAGTCTTCGCTTGGTTTTTCAGTTCACGTAGAAGGTTGTCCAGGTGCTTGAAAAGATGAAAATTGATTGAGGAATGGACCAACGAATACGCGGAATGAGATAAAATTTCATATATTAGCCGTAGCAATTTTTGCACAGTAATTTGCGAGACGTGCGGCCGTACATTATTGTTGCAAAAGAATTGGACCCTTTCGGTTGAGTAGTGCTGGATACAAATGTCTTAGATTCTTATACATTTTATTAATTCCTTCTTAATATTTCAAAAGTGTTACGGTTTCACCAGGATTCAAAAAGTTGTAGTGAATAATGGCATGTCTTGACCACCATACACAGTGACCATGACCATTTTACTTCTGATACAAAATATAACTTATTATAAATACCTGAAACAAAAGACTAATTATAAATCAATAGAGCAAACTTAAAGCTTTAAAACAATGTACTACTTGAATGTAGTCAGACAAGAAAAACATTTTATTGCATTCACTTTAATAAAGTTAATATAAACATTATGCTACCTTCCGAAATTAGTTTTGTGAATTTTATGTTTGAATTTGATTTCTCAGTGACATGAAGTGCACATGACTGCAAAAAATGTAATTATAAGTGGATCAAGTTAACGTAGTTACCGTTGCATTTTAAGTAACTGATGAAACGATTTAATTTTATCATTATTAAGCTATATTAAATTTCCTATGGCTGTTCATATCATTCCATTTATAAGCTAATTGTAAGTTCATGAATCATTGAATAAGTGATTAACACTAAACGTATCGCGACCGGTTAAATGACCGGTTTTAAATTTGATTAAAAATTCTGTATTTTCTTTTGTTCATTTAACTTCATATTAGTTCTTATAGTGTCAGATTAATCATTTTTTAAAATTTTTATCTTTCTTTTTGTTTCTATTTTGACTAAGAAACATCTACCGTTTAATTTATTTATCCTTATTTTATAACCAGTTAATCGGTTACAGTAGGAATTGGTGTATATAAAGTGCCGGTATGTTTAGCGTTAAAGATTTTTTAGCCATACTGTGGGTAATGTTTCATAAAATAGTAAATTTACTTATATATTATGTTATACTTATTACACAGTTTATATTTAAACGACAATGCACAACATAAGTTAAATACTCAAATAAAATATCAACATAGAATAAATAATATTTCTTTTCAAACGGATGACACAATCTGTTACTAAAATTTTTATTGGAAGTAATATATTTATTCGTATCTAGTATTTAAAAAAGAATACAATCGGAATATTTATGAACTATTTTATGAAAGCATAAAAAGCTTCAGACTTTCAAATGAATAATAATTCCACTAAATCTTTTACACCAACATTCTTTTATTTTATTTTATGTATCAAATTTACAATTTAATCGACATATTTGAAGATCAATTGTGACCAAATAACGTATTATACCAAGCATATACAGGTGTTACAGGAATACATTATTTCGATGCGACAGCTTCTTTTATGCAGTGACAATTAGCGCATCAGACGCCGAATAAACTGTTAATTATAATTATGCTTGTGCCGGCACGCATAACGATGACTGATTCGAGTCGACTGCGACCGGCCGGTAATAACACCGACGACCGTAATATGGAAATGCACGGTCATCGATAAATTACAATAAACCGGGGAAGTCGACTTTGTTACCAGAGGGAAAATATCGGTTCAGTCTGGATCAGAAATATAGAGGACATGAACCGCGAGAATTAAATTGTTAAACATACGGCTGAGCAGAACTCAACCCCCACCCCCACTCCGTTAGTTGTCCAAATACTTCTGGCCCGTGTTCGCGAGGTTTTTTTCACGGCAAACTGCCCAATCGATTAACTCCGGATTGATTTTTATATCTCTTCACGCTTTTGCTGAAAATAGTAATTTTAAACCTGTTAAATTGGTAAACTAATTCAGAGAATTCTGAGATATTTTCAATCGTATTGATTATCGTATTTAATATTTTGGTTAGATTTGTTGGATTGAATAGAATATTACAATTGAGAAGATCGTTACTGAAACAAACACTGGTAACAAATGTGTTAAGTTATCTCATTTAATTTCTATCAATTTACAAAGGATAAATAATTGTTTAGATTAAAATAAATGTGTAATTTTGTTAAGCATATTAAGATTATTTACTATGGTTCAAACAGTGCAGATTGAAAGAAAATATGAGATATTTTTAAATATGCTTCTGTGGTTTATTGTAGATTCAAAAATGTTTAAAAGATGAAATAAATTATGAAGTAATTTTATGGATACTTAGATTCTTTAGTTTATTTCAAATAGTTCGGTGATGATAAATTAATATTTAGGTTAAACGTTAGGTGTTCGTTTCGTTGCTCTGATTAGAACATGACGGATGTTCGGTAAACGAAATCGTGTATGAATAGATCGATACTCTTGCATTAATTCAGGAAAACTCGATTGCACCGATTTAGTAGGACGGAGATATCGCCCGTGCGTGTAAGTGGTATGAATCGTTATATAGTCAGCCGATATACACTAGCTCGCGGTCTGGCGTGTTCACTTCTAAACCAATTTTCTGATGAATTTTCTACAATTTTAGATTCCAATTCTCGACTTTTACCTTGATGCCTACCTAAAATGAACCTTCTTCTTTTTTTCACGATTAAGAATTATATATTTGTACCGATATGCATTTTATGAAATATGTTTTTTTTGCACCAGGTCACCAAAAATGGTATATTATTTAAAAGTTTTTTCTAATTCATGACTGTAAGATTTTCTAAAACATATTTTTATTTCTTACTGAAATAATTTTGTTTGCTCTAACATCTGTTTGCCACTGATATCACAATTATGACGTCCTTTTATTGGCAGACGTAATGTAGTAAAGATTTTAATTATGTTTGAACGGAATATAATTAAGAAAATATTCAGCATAAGAAATAATTTAGAACTAACTGATTTTCTCTTTAAAAAATTAACGCCCAAATCGATAAATTTCTGCAAATATTGATAATATCTAAGAGATCTATTACATTTAGCTTCTAAAATAAAAAAAACTATTATTTATTGTTCTATTATTATACCGTTACTAAAATATTTAAAACCTATTTTAATTTTAAAGCACGTAATACATTCCTCGAATAAACAAATAAATCACAGAATAAACTTCCTACAACAATGAAACAAAAAGAATTTCAAGTACAAGTTATAGTTACAAATTATTCCTCCTGTAAAACTAAAATCAACAACTTTTCTGATGGAACTTCAATGAAAAACAGCACTATTGTTCTGAAACAACAACCAAAATCCTAGAAGAGTAAGAAAGAAGCAGCAGTATTCTTGCACGTTACCAAATTCCACAACGAATTCCGCCTTATTATTTCTCAAGGGCGAGTGTCCGCCGAGTCACGGACACCGTTACAAAATAAATCAACGCGACACCCGGTGAGTGCGCAACGGGGAGCTGATACAAGCGCGATTCGTAGGAAGTTTTCGCATTAACCGCGGCCCAGGGTAACGAACGAGTCCCGCCCTTGTAGGTCTTGGCAGTAAACCCCCGGCGATACGGCGTTTTATCCCCCGGTCGCTGGGTGTGTTGCCGGCTAGAATCGTTCCGCGTTGAAAAACGAAAAACAAGATAGGCCTTGGGAATAATTATCTCGGCCGAGGTGGACGGCCAGATATTCGTGTAAAACTGCAGATTACTGGGGATACCCCGGCCCGTTTACGGTGTACCGCTGAAAGTGTCTCTCCGTAGGGTTAACCGACATTAAACAGCGAACAAGAAAAAAGAAAGAGGACGGAGGGTGGCAAAAGAAGAAGAACAAGGAGAAGAAGGATGGAGGAGAGAAGAAAAAAAAGGGAAGCAACCGCGACGGAGTTTATCGTGGAATTTATGGGCACGGGGGCTAACCCTCGGCCACGTTATCGCGAATTGGATTAAAAAAGTGATTAGCACGGGAATCGGGCGTGTTAGGCGTGCGTGCTGTCCCCCGTTATCGGCTGGCCGGCTATACGATAGCGATCGGACATTTAGTACCCTCGATAGTGACGCTAATCCGGAGTTACGAAGGAAGGAAGCAGTGGTTGTCAACCGTTATCCCGGAGGAACAGACCGGGGTATCGTCCGGCCGGGCCAGGACACGCAATCAGAAGAGCATGTAAATTGTAGATTAGCACGGGACAGCGACCGGCAGCCTCTTCACCCCGATCGCCGGTCGATACCGCGATACCGGAATGGAAATTAAAACGTTTACGGTCGGTCTACGCCGCTGTTCCATGGAAATCCCGGAGGAAATTACGGATATTAGGTAGCCGGGGCTAATGCTCCTCCGGCAGGAAAAACGAAACAGGAGATGCCGGTGCTATCCTCGGTCCCGCCTTGTTCTGAAATTTTAACGAACCCCTTTTTCATCGATAATTTAATATGAACTTACGGGATGAACAAAGGATGAACGCTCCGCTCTGCTAGGATTAGCCGGGGAACTGGAGTCTTTATATAGGTGAATAATACATTTTTACGCCGACATAAAGACTGGACTTACCCCATGAATAATTTCATTGATTTCGTTTATTTAATCGTCTTAGTCGATGATTAAAGCGATATCACGGGTAATGAAGTAAAATATCCGCCTCGAGTCTTCCAGTGTTGGATCTAGTTGTTTACTGGATGTTTGAGTATGTCGAATGTATGTATTTGCTGTTCCATTGTTTATAGAATACAGTTGTTCATTGGGAATTTCACTGTGTTTGAGTGTATGTTTCGACTGTTTGATTGCTTAATAAGTGTAGTTGTTTATTGAATATTGGATTGTAATTGAATGTACGTGCTGATTGTTCGATGATATCTGAATAAATATATTGAAATCTTGTCCTATCATTTCTGTTACAGTTATGGTTGATAAAACTACTTTGTAGTTAACAATTTTTTAGAAAAAGAAAATAATTTAATACTTATTTTGCGACTACATTTATTCTAAAGATTAAAACTTGTAATGTAGTTGTAAAAACGAACATGCAAATCGTTCCGATAATTCTGCAATGTTAATGCTAGATCCACAATCTCAACAAATCCGTTGTACAATGTAATCCTTCTTTGATCGTGATTTATGGCGATCGGGAATCCTCTCAGCGGTAACGCCATGCCGGATAGAACGCGCGAAAAGAGTGGCGGATTTTACTAATGTGTCCTTAATGTAAGAAAGGGAAATCCATTTCGCTGATCAGCCAGCGACGTGATGTACGTCTTTGTGACATGCGAGTGTACCGTATTCTTGGGAGCGGCGTCGTTACTTTTAGAGCAGTGCAAAAGTTACCGCCACTACTAATTCGCTGAGACGCATTAACAATCGTCATTCATCAATCCGGCTTCTAATTTGCTTTTATCAGCAGTAGTAGCCCAATACCAATCGATCAGTACTTCGAATATACCGGATAGGTTAAACGGCTCGTTATAAGCTATTATTTTCAAAACCACTGTAGCTATTGATTTCGTTTTTACTTAACTTAATGCAGACAAAGGATTAATAATTTGGTGTGAGAGAGATATTTGTATTAATGAAATAGAAAATCCTATAATAGTTTAATCATTATCATCATATTTTGATTTTATGTAATTAAAGTTACTGAGAGTGTTCTTTAAAATTTAAGATGAAACTTTGGAAAAGTATAACAAGCTTTAGTTTATACGTTATACCATTGTTTTCGGAGAATACTCTAACGCTTATATTACAATATGATTTAGAGGATTATTTATACAACTTCTTTTGTCTCAGTTCATAAGTAGATTATTCTATTGTTCTTTGAAAATCGAATCACATGAAGTATTCTAAATGTTATTATTGACATACAGAAATCCGGGTCAAAATATTTAAATAATTTTTATCACTCCACGCGATACTTAATTTCAACTGAAAAGAGTCCCTACTGTTAAATTTATTACTTTTAATATCTCACACGAGATCATTTAATAAATTTCAAACTACGTGCCCTGCTATTTGCATTCAAAAGTGTCCCGCATTATTAATACTTCTGTCAACATCCAAGGCTCATGGTGCTGGTTTAAAAACATTTTCACGATCCCCGTTTCTCACGACAACGTACCTAAACGAAGAGCTAGCGAAAACTCGTCGACTGAAGACGAGCAAGTTCCGCGGCACGATTATGAAGATTTAAAGCGTCCATCTCGCACCGCGTTTTCCGTCCTCTAAATACCCGATATTTCGCGGACCGTGTATACATTTTCCAGCGTCCACTAACATGGTAAGAACTCCACAACAGTTGTAAATCCAATATTCACGAATCCCGGGATCGCCGGCTCACGCGGCGCGAGTTAAACAACTTCGTTGATTAATTAAATTCCGGGCTTCGAAAAATAGAATTATAGCGAACCGTTCGAGTCTCTCTGCGTTCCAGAAAATAACCGCAACTGTTCCGGCCGACGCAATTATGAAGATCCTTTAACACTAGAACTACGTTCCAGTAAAAATGACTGGTTTTGGTTCCCTTGTTTCGCAATTAGTGATACCTTAATTTGTTAACTGTGGAATTTAGTTTGAATAATTTCTCGTTTTGCGCGCAATAAAATCGAAAAATAAAGTGTGTACTCGTCAAACGCGGGATGTATGCACGTAGGATATATTTGAATGAAAAACCAACGCGAAACATGTTCATCTGGAAAAATAAATAATTCGTCGTGGTAAGAATTAGTATCATTTCAAGCTTTCAGTTCACCATTTAAACGCAATTAACTAGTTAAAAGCATTGAACATTCGAAACGATTTGTATGATCGCCTAATGCACAGTACAACCTTTACCACATTTACCATATTTAGCAATAAATTGATAGGCTCCTTAGGGTGCAATAAAGGAGCTAAAATTTACTGATAATGTCCGGTAAAAATTTGATAAGCAGTTATTGAAAGTCGCTGAAAAATTCGGTGAAGTAAATAATTTCGACATGCCCGATAACCTTCTAAATTTATTGCCTACGACCGTTAAGTCTTAAAAACCGTTGTCCATCCGACGGCCACGCGAGGCCATCAGAGCGAGTGGTACCTAGAAAAAATCAACGAGCGGAGTCGGACTCCTGTTACCCCTAATTTCACTAGCCAAAGTATGTTCTTCCATCTCCATCAAAATTTTCACCAATGAACGTGTTTTCCTAATCCCAGTAGCAAGTCCTTCCCCGAACGATTAAATGTCTTCAATGAAGCTAAAGCTTCTGGCCAGGACAGTCACTTTATAAATAATGAAACGACTGCATTAAACCAAATACGAACTAACTCACGGTGTTACAAGTATTGTGATTATTTTTACCATTAAACTACCAACTCCTAACTAGTCCTCACGACATTAACTTGCCGTCGAGTACACTGGTCATCGCGGTTTCGATTCATTGAAGCAATCTAGTCGCGAGTGTGTGACCATTCAGGTTTCGAAAATAAACTGTTTCACTTGAAGACTATTATGAATATCGGAAGAAACTGAAAATAATCTATTGTTACAATTTTTATAGGGATTTCATATCAACTACGTTAAATGCTCGGCAGTTTTAATATTAAACGCCTGTAGAATTTTCCCTCGCAAACCAAGAAAGTAAACAAAGTAGTGCGCAAAGGGAACGAGCGCGGTTGTGGCGCATTAAACCGGCAATTAAAACGTGCCAATAGGATCGGAACTCACCGGCAGGACTTCGTGTTCTTCGACGCTGGCGCATTCAGACCTCTGCCCTCGTAGAAATCTAAAGAGAACGCGGATCTCGACATTCAAGACTGCTACACGCCGCTGCGCCACGTTCCCGATACTTGAAATCCTTTTCTTTTCCAACTAAGAGAGGGATGGTCGTAAATTCCCTTGGATCGTTAACCCACTCTTTACCCCCCGCTGGCTGTTCCTCCTTTTAGTTAACTTCAATTAATTAACTGGACCGGCGAGCTGGGCTTCAAAGCGCGAGAAAAGGGCCGGCGCTAGCCTTTAAATTTGCGACTTTCTTGAATTCCGACGTAGTCTTGCTTTAGAATTTTTAATTCGGGTTTCTGTGGAACTAAGGAAAATCGTTAACTTGTGACACTGTAGATTGACTTTACAATGTAGATTTTAGGCATTTATTACATTCGTAAATGTATAAGAAAACTACTAAATACGTAAATAATTTAACGAACCCGTTTATACAAACTTGTATTTCCATATAAATCCATAGTCGAAAAATTACTTTACATTTCAAAATATCCTCTCTCGCAATTGTAATAAATTTCAATCAAACCAACTTCACAATTTACAATTACATTAACATACACAGTTCCACAAAATCAATGAAATTCCTATTTCCAATAAATTAGGAAATAATATTCAGAAAACCCAAGCACCCATTTTGCATCGCGTAACCTCAAACTCCGCTCAAGAGAGAATTGTAACTAACGAGTACCTTTTACGTCACGCGATACAGCTGAAAGTCCAGTTTTATGTCATAAACTGAAACTCCAAGCTGCTCGATAAACGCGAAAAGCGGACGGCAATAAATAATTTAAGAATCGTATGTTTAAACAAGATCATCTCGTATAATATATCCAAGGATATTCAGGGACAGAGAGGGTGACACGTAATTTGTGGCGTGTTTTACGAGCTCGTATTCGGGGACGTGGATAGAGGGTAGTTTCAGGGGCTCGAAGAGCAGGAAGGCTTGCTCCTCGCGTTAATAGGGCCGAGCATTAGGTTATCTCTTCGGAGGGGGGTTAGCGTCGCTCGTGGTGGTGGTGTGCAGCCTGCTCGAGCAAAGGATGGACGATGTCGGCCGCCGCTGGCCGTGATTCGGTTGGACACGCGTATCTCTTTGATATATTGCGGCCAGGGATGCGTTTTTCCTCCCCCTAACCCACCCCATCCCTTCGTTCCCTGCCCTCTTCCGAACGCCCGAACCCGTCGACTGAACTTCGGATCTCTCGTTCGGTTTTACTCTTTTTACACTGTCGTCTCCCATTCCCGGCTCGTTTTCTCTCTTGTCTATGAAGTTGGCAGCAAATTATGGCAGCCCGTATGCGAAAAATATTCCCTGCCTCTACGCGGATCTGTGCTCCAAACTTTTCTGGCCCACGATCATGCGGTGTCTGGATCAATTTTTGCCTTGTCGTTTAACATGTTGACCACCGTGTCGGTTGGAGTGGGGAGATATGATGGTTTGATAATAGGATTTAAGAATAGCGTTGTAAAATCATTGGAGATAGAATGAGAATAGAAGAATGGCATGTAGTTTTGGTGAAATGTGATTGTAACAATATTTTTTACATTTTTTTAATTGTTTGGGAATGATATTTTGAACCGTTTCTTTGATTATGTTTTCCGAATTTGAAATAGTGTAAGTGTTGTCATTAGGTATATAGATTTTTATTTTGTGTGATAATTAATATAATTATTAAGTACGGAAGAAATACAGAAAGATATGAAACAATTTCCTGTTTTATAGCATACATGTTCTTACTGTTATTTCCTATAGAACAAATTTTAAAGCAACGCTAGTTATTGGCGACACAAATAACACGAGTTATACAATAATTTGTAATTTAATTCAAATTCTTTATTTCATTCAGTTTTATACGACCATGAATTCTCCAAACGCACGAAATTAATCGAGCGAAGATTTCTTAAAAACGTTATCTGTGCAAATTCTATAAACACATCAAACTAGTTCGGCAGCTTGTAAGAACAAAATTTTCAAAGAAGTCCATCTCTGAAAATTTTATAAATACATCGAATCAGTCGAGCAACAGCCCATGAGAAATTCCCCAAAAAGCTCTATTTGTCCAAATTCTATGAACACATCAAATTAACTCAGCACCCAGCCACGATAAGAAAAATTCCAAGGAAAGTATCTAGCGAAAAACAAACGCCAACACTATAAAGGAAGAAAGCTTTCAGTAAATGAAATGAATGCAAAATCCCACCCGTCTCTTTTTAGATTCGCGTAACCAGTCCGAAGCATAACATTTCTAGCGCAGCCAGCCCGGAGCGTAGCATCTCTATATCAACAATACCCATACAAGATCCATCCAGATTATCTATCCAAATTCGAAATCACGAGCGGCAGACACGAGTATATCCTTTTCATATCCAATCAGACAGCTCCGCGGATAGCATCGCTCTCGTATCATCGGCAACAATGCGTCTTCGCCGCGAGCGCGTTGCCTCGAACTTTATTGAACTTTATTGAACTTCATCGAACTTCGCCGAGCCATCCGGCAACAATACATGGACCACCGAAGAATCCGTGCCACTTTCACGAAACGCGGGAGGACGGACGCCGGTAAATACACGGAGGCGGAATCCTAGCGGGCGTATCGCTGCGCGAAGCTATTTGCTTGTCGATATTACGCGCGGCCGAATCCTGCTCACGGAAATGAAGTAACCGTCGCGTCGCGCGAAAGCGAATCGCCGATTCCCGATTAATAGGCGCGATAGAGCCGGCCCAATTGCTTTCCGCGATCATAAATTACGGGCGCGGACCGGACGCGGCGAAATTTGTCGGCCTTTGTCCCGCGGACGCGCGCCGGAAACACGGCGCGCGTGCAATTTCGTCCTGACGACCCCTTTAAACTCCCCTGTGACGCAGTTTTTTTATCTTCCCGGACACCGTTTTTGTTTCTTTTTACCTTTTTTTTAAATCGCTCATCAGACACCGATTGTCGTGAAAATTGAAAGGAACATCGCAGCGATGTCGCAGCCGACTTTGGTAGCGCGTGTTTGTTCGTTATTGAGGCTCGATGAACATTTTTGCAATTTTTCTGCTGCGGGGAAATGTATTCACGTGTGTAATATAAAAATTTGGTATTTACACTGTGAATATGGAAGCTCGTGGGGGAAGGATTGATTAAATATTTTGATTTGGAAGTTTTTAATGATATTGTTCTGGCTTGTTTGGTGACCTGTGATGCTGATGTTTGTTTAGGAAATATGTTTCTTAATTGTGGGTTATGAAGATGGGTAAAGAAAAGGAATCATGTATGAGTAATTTTGCGTACTTTGGGCATTTGCTGTGTGTGCAATGATAAGTGAACATTTATTATTGGCGGTACTCATTTTTACCAGAAATGTTTGTATTCTGTAGAAGCAAGTTTAGTGTTTATTTTATATGAAAAGCCATTCGTTGTTTGTACATTACATGTCAATGTAATAATAATAATTATCTATCTTCTTTCTTTATTATTTAAATGTAATGTAAATACAGAAACTGTACGAGATACAATATTTAAATATGTAAAATTCAAAACAACTATCCAAATTTACTATACCAGCACATATTTCAATTAATAAACTTTTGATGACAATTAAAAGAGAAAGTAATTATTTTTGCCAAGGGAAATGGACATTGTGTACTAATTTAGTTCCTTTTTATTTTTCTACCACATTTTTATATATATCTCTCTATTTATCAGATCAATGAAGGCGTGCTATCATTGTTTGTCACCTCGAACTCAATAGCCAGAACCAAAGTTCACGATTCATTCCTAAACGACATTCTATACTGGAAAGCTTCATCCAATTGTATCCAGTAACGACTCCCCGAGCCAGTTACATTCTTTCTGTCTCCGACAATGTGTTTTTACTCTTAACCACAGTCTTTCGTCGTTTCGAATTACGATTCCACTCGAGAATCCGCTGCTATGTGTTTTACGATTACAATATGTTGAAGCGTTATCGCGAAAAGGTCAATGGTTGAACAGCCATCTATCGTTAGGAGATAATTTGATGTTTAGTAGGACGATGCAGAGGCAAGAAAAATCTTTCGTTGTGTATTTTGTTTATAGTTTTAATTGGTTACGTATAATCATATTGAAGAACAGTAAATTTCCATGGAAAACGAGATAAGAACAAATAAAAATTAACCAGTTAAACCCAAATTCTTCAGTCTAGCTGTTGACAAGTAAACTGCGTTTGACGAGTATACGCGTCTTTTTATAGCTTGAAATGATATTAATTCTTTCAACGATGAATTATTTATTTTTTCGAATAAACACGTTTCGCTTTGGTTTTTCATTAAAAAATGTCTTAAGGGCATTCGTCCTGCGTTTGACGAATACACACTTCGTTTTTTTATTTTGTTGCGCGCAAAGCCAATGATTTTTTAAACTAAATTCTACAGTGTACAGGTTAAGTGTTCTGTTAACTTTACCGTTGAAAGAAAATTTGATGTCTAATGGAACAACATAGGAGCAACGAGGGCACATTGCTGCGAGTTTTGTTTATAATTTTGATTAATTATGTATAAGAACTACCGACGAACAGCAAATTTTCATAGAAATGAGATGAGCAGAAATAAAAACTGATTAATAAAACCTGCATTCTTCACCCTAGTAGTGACATGATCTATTACCTTTATTATTGGGAGATGACTAGGTCTAGCAAGACAGCACAGAAGCAACAAGGGTCCATTGGTATGTGTTTCATCTATAATTTATAATTTTGGTTGGTTATGTGTACCCAAATAGATGAATAGCAGATTAATATAAAAAATAAGATAAGAACAAACAAAATCTGACTAATCGGATCAGCATTCCTCAGCCTAGCCATTAAGTGATCTGCTGACTTCATACAACTGTAAAAAGGTTTCCGCGTGTGAGTTTTCGCGAATCCGTAAGGCGTCGAGTGCACGCGGAACGCGAAATGAAAATTGAATTGTCGGATTTTCGCGAGTTTCATCAGGCTTTTCGTCCATTATCGCGGGATAATTCGAGAAACACGGGGATTCCCTTCGGCTTAAGCAATCCACAGCGCGCGGCCAGCATGTTCCCCGTTGGAGATTCTCGATTACCGGCTTTTTTCGGTGAACTTGTCCAGATTACCCCCCACGCTCGACGATTCTCTATTTTCTCTCACGCTTTTTTTTTCATTCTCCCCGGTAGCCCATCAACGCAGCTTCGCCCCGACGTTCGCATCTATCTGCATGCAACAGGCGATCCGGCCTCATTCGATTTGTATTTCGATGCGCCTCGATATCCTTTAATCCTCTTGCCGCATTTAAACTCCTATAGATACGCTTCAGACTCCAGCGCGGCCACGAGCCTTCACCCTCACCCTCCCTCGCGCCCCGTTTGTTCACGTTTGTCTTTGTCTAAACGCGTTTGCCGCGACACGACGGTTTCGGCGCCGAGGACGTGTAGTTTTAAACGAGTTTCGTGTAATGGCACGGGATTAAGAGACAGATTATTGAAGAGTTTATATTCTTCGAGGACGCGTTCCGTTGAGCGGTGTTGGTTGGTAATTTTTTATTCGGATTACAGGTAAGAGATGAAATGAGGGATTACGGTTGATATTGTTTCGGTGGTAATGAATGGTCTGCTGGATAAAAATTCATTTAAAGAATTTATTCGTACAGATATTTACTCGGGTAAATATTACACATGCAATATAATCGGTTAGCAAATCCATATTCCAATAATAACGCAACTTACATTTGAAATATTTGAATTGGCTATTATGTATACTTTCTGGTAGCTTCCCGCGGAGTTGCAATAGTGCTTTTGTAAGACTATTTCTTTTTTTTTCTTGCTTTAAATCGTGTTTGCAACTTGTATTTTCTTGTGAAAGGAAACTTGAAATATTAGCTTCCTCTTCCAAATTTGCCCAGTTTTAATAGTTATAATAGTTATAACAGTAATATTAGTTATAATAGTTATAATATTTATAATCATAAATTATCAAGGCGTTCCCATAGTATCATTCCTAATTCAAATCTCGTTTATTCGCCGAATGCTTGTTCCTCGTGCAGACGCGAATTGCGTAGGAAGGGGACAGATTTCGTTCAAGAGGAATTTTCGGCGCCCCGTTCACTGGGCTCTTGGCGGGGCCACTCGTTCCTCGCGCGAGTGTCGACCTTCCGCCCGATGAAACGTGAAAAGTTGACTCTCGATAATCGGGTTTATTGATTGTAGAACGCCCGGCGACACGCTTCTTCCGCTCGGCTGTCCCCGACGAGCTGCAACCCGGCCCGGGGATATCTTCGCACGGATCTCAGATCGCAGCTCCGGGGCGAAGATTTAAAAATTCCACGGAACTTTTCCGCCGCTGTCCTTCGACACAGAATTCTACCCCGGGGACCAATTTTTTCAACCGGATGGAATCTATCTCCGGCATAAATTCTCCATGGCCGATGCCGGTGTTTTTGTTATCAACGTTTCCCGTATTTGCGCGAGCCTGGAGATCCATTCTTTATGCCGGGGAAATACGTTGAAATGCATCCCATAACACTTTACGGCGAGGAACGTTCGATAAATCTCGAGCCGGTATAAACGACGCGAACCGAACGCGCCGTAACGGCCACCTTCTCGCGATACGGATTTATTTTAACGGGCCCACGCGAATTAGTGTCGCATAATATTGATAAATGCACTCCCTCCACGGCGGAACGGTTAATTTCGTGGATCAAATTCAATAAATAGCGAGCTGATTCTTATATATATTATTACGTTACATCATGTTTTAATAAGGGTTGTTTTAACACATCGGAATTGGGAGATTAGAAACTAAACAATTTTAAATACTGTATGTTTTAATATACATTTGTAATTGAAAAATTGAAGGACCAACCATTCTAATGAATATCATGTTTTTCACTCGTTCTGTCTTTAAATGAGAAGAATAGCTTTTCATATCTTCTTTATCAGTAGTTTTGTATATGCAGTGAAAACAACCAACGCATATGGGATTGAAAAATATTTCATCAAATACTTTTTGATAAAAACTTGCAAAAAGAAGTTTTGTACAAACGTTGTATATCATATAGTGATAGATTAGTTGAAAGAAATATATTGAATTCTTTAATCCTTTGTACAAGAGTGAAATACTTCACTTCGAAGAAAGAATCAATACTTTCCGGGCGTATACAAAATGGAATATATTCTTTTTAAAATTAGAATTTGAGATTACATTTCGAAATAAGAAGTAAAGTTAAATTACGTTTGTCGATAATTGTCAATGTACTATTACCTTTGTTATCAGAAGCCTACACTCGAGACACGAAGATCGTTTTACAGGTTAGGGACCCGAGTCGGCTTGAAATAAATTACGAAACTGATCTCCTTTACTAGAAAGTGTCGCGAAGCGGAAGAGATAAGGGACTGCTTGCTTAACGATTCTTGTTTCATTGAACTAGCACGCAACATTCCGTCAATTTAGCCATTAGCAACCCTCGTGTACCGATTAGTGTCCAACGTTCAGGGCTTCGCTATCGTCTGATAAAAACTTTCTCCCCTTACCTTGTATCATTTCCTTCAAATTCTGATAATGTTTGTCACGCTTCATTTCTTTTTGTTACCTTGGCGCACGCAGCAAAACAAAATAACAGTATTCTTTCAGTTTGAACAAGCATTTCATGTGTCTATCAATAGCTGCGTCTTGAACACTTTAGAATAATTTTTAATCGTATATTTTAAATAATATTTGAATTTTGGAGAATATGTTGTTGCAGCTCTTGTTAAAGTTATTAGGTAGCTAAATTGTTAAAGTGAAACGTTTTCATAATTAGAAACACTTTTAACTGAACTAATATTATTCAATTGACTCTGATAAGGTACTTTTCCAACCAATATTGAAGTAAAACAAAGTAAATATTAAATAAAAGTAGAAAAAATATAATCTAAAGTGGCTTCATCTGTATTACACTTCAAAATTTGAAATGATGCTTGAAATATTAATGAAAACCTGCAGCTCTGAAAAGTTGTGTGTAAGTTAATTCATTTACTTATCACTCAATCATGCAGAAGCCAGTTAATACATGGATTAAAAGTTTTAGAAGTCGGCGAGATTAATCTTTTAACTATGTATCTTCCAAACGTAAGTATTCAGGGAATCGCAATTCGAGACGAATTAAATTAATATAGTAAACACTGTACAATTATACCCTACAATATTGCATGGTTTATGCCAATACGGATACTATAGTTTGATGAAACATAAATACTACGCATTAAATGAACACAAGAACTATTGAGAAATGAAGCTATACTTGAATAACGAGTCACCTGGTCATTTCTATTTCTGGAGTCAACATGTAACCCATTAAATGTCCCAAATTTCCAACACATTCTCCAGAGAAACCCAGAACACGATAGCCTGACAACAAATCTTGACATAGCGCAACTTCTTACAGAAAAGAAGAATATGTCACGGCCAACACAATCGTCCAAATAATATATTTCAACTGCTTCAGTTCCAGAAGTTCGACTGTGCTGAACATTTCCCATACTTCCCCGGTTTCCGGCGAGCGGTCCCAGCGCAAATTAGGCATGCATGGCCACACCGGAAATAAATTTTTCTTCGTCCATGAGAGACTCGCGGCCCATGCCCGTGATTTAAAGACGAAGAAGAAGTTCGAATTTTCGCGAAAAGGGCTCCCGCCGGTGCGATTCGTTCGCGCTTTGTCCTGGTTCACGTCTGAACATTGGTGCGAGGCGGATAAGAGTAGTTTCGGACTAGAAAATGGCCGCGTTTGTATGCAAGAAGTATCGCGCTGAGAATAGATACAGGAGAATATGGAAGTGATAGAAAGATGTGAAAAGTGTGGAAAGTATTGGACTCCGGGATAAAGGAAGACGAGTTAAATCATATCTGACAAATATTTTTTGCACTGACATTGGTGGAAGATCAGAATTTCTTGACGCAGTTTGTTGAAATGCTATGCCTTATATAAAGAGGTCTGGTAAAAATTTGATTTTCATTTACTTAAATTTGAAGGAACGAGGATCGTTTATTCTAATTATCATTTGTTTATTGCAAGTGTTGTGGGATGGTTGAATATTGTTCTATAAATCGAAAACGTAGAAGCAATATATGCTTACTCACAAAAGCATCTCTCATTTACTTATATCATATATTTCATATACATTAGGTCGCTCTCCATGAATTCGTGTCGTTTACTTTTCTACCACATATAATAATATTTTATTAAATATAAAATTTTAATAACTTCACCACCTGTTGTTTTCGGATGCCTTCTACTGACTAAACTGAAGCATAACGGTTTAGTCACCCAAGTCCTTGTATCGCTCTGCGACTACAAAACGTAATGCTAGAAAAATAAACACATCGTAGCATGAACTTGTGGAACGACCTAATATTAGCGAATATTAAAGTTAAAAATACCATGTATAATTCGTAATGTGAGTAACCTTGACTTCTACAGAGTGTCCCAGATGTTAATGTTCAAACTTTGACAGTATATTCTATGACACTAAATAAGAAAAAAATGTTATGTAAACATAGGTTACATAGAACTTTATTAAAAAGTTCTAACAAAAATAAGTAATATAGGAATAGTATCCGACTTGCCGTTACTGTGAGCATTGGCCCGAATACATCAACAATATTTACATTAGACATTCTGAAATGTAGTATTAATTTACTCTGGAAGTGACGATGTCAAGTAGTAAATACAATGATCTATTCGAGCCAATGGTCGCAGTAATAGCAAGTCGCTTACTATTCCTATATTACTTATTTTTGTTAAAACTTTTTAATAAAGTTCTATGTAACCTATGTTTACATAACATTTTTTTCTTATTTAATGCCATAAAATATACTGACAAAGTTTGAACATTAAAACCTGGCACACCCTGCATATTTTAATCCTGCAGTTCTACAAAGATCATATAAAGAATCCATGTTGCGTTGGATTTTTAAAATTCTAATATTGCTTTATGTCTGGATACATGTTTCGAAATGTAGCACGTACGAAAATACTTTTATTAATAAGTCTAGAAAAATGTAATACGTACAGTTTTAATTGTTACGTACAAACACCTTGATTACGCAATGGCGTACGAAATATTTCGAAACGGAAAGAGGAAGGACCATTTGGCTGTTGCTGGCTGTCCAAGAAGATACTCTTATCCCAAAGAAACACACCAGCCACTGTTTACCTTGTGCGCGGCTACAGAGTATTCATACGGCAGCCTGCAAAACACTCGCGTTGCATTCTGCCTTGCTTTCTCGTGTTCTTCATGCACCGCGCCGGACTTTTGTGCTTGGCATTCCGTTCCTCGCGTAATTGAACGTAACATCGTATCTCCTCCTCAGATCGTTCTGTAGTTTGCGTTCCTTTTATTTGACCTGTTTTTTTCTGTCGCTTTCATCCCTACCGTGTTCTCCTTCTCCTTCTTTTTCTTCTTTTCTTTCTTTACTCTCTTATTGATACACCTGAATAGGAACATCGCCATTGTTTCGATCCGTCTAAGCAACCGCAAGATGCTTTCCGATAAAGTTTCAGTCTACTTGAGAAAAGGTTTGTGCAGTAGGAAAAGCAAACTCAAAATTCAGATGTTTCAGTTTGTTTAATTATTTGGTGAAATAATGTACCTATGTCCTTTTATTTAAGTATTATTTAAATATAATTACTGTATTTATTTTAATCATAATGTATGTAATAATATACATTTATTTTATATTAGATTGCTCTTTTCAGTAGAATAATTCATGGTTTTGAGATGTAGGTAATGTTGGATTTTGGAGAGTGTATTCTGGACGTGTTGTGAAGAAAAAGACTTATAAAAATATATTGGATACATTATTATTAAATTAATTATTCAATTATTTTCTCTAAGTAATAATAATTATAGAATAATTATCAAACTATTCTCTCGAAGAAAATTATATCAACAAAACGCAAAATTTGTTTTCTGTGCTTCTTATTGTAGAAATAATTTATTAAGATAATGGGTCTTGTTATATTGATTAGAAAACAATTACCGAAAAAATTATAACATTCACCACAGCGATTGTATTATTGCATTTATTGCTCAGCATTTCTGGCTTCAGAGAAGAAAAAATTACTCTTTGCGTGTTTAAGTGCATTTAAGAATAATGTGCATCATCTTTCATATCACTTCCTCGTATTATATACTACGTATCCTATTAAAATTCCATATAATTTACTTTGAATGTGCTTTGATAATATATTTAGTCTTTCAATTGTAAATTCCATACTAACGTAAATTCAACTTGTAAGCTATTTCTTAAACTATCTGCTATTCCATCCGCCATAAAACCCTTGAAAACCTGAAAAGGTTTCGAAAAGAGAATATTAAAATTTGTTGGGTGGCCAGTCTTTTGAGAAACAGGAAAAATATTTAAACATTTCCACTAAAGTGCCTCACTCTATATAGCAGACGATAAATCGTCGCCGATCATTTTTAACAGTAAAAAACTTTATAAACAGCAATGAAAATGATTCACGACCCGATTCTACATTCTATCGGATTTAAACCCCTTTTATTACGTCGTCACTAAGGTCAATACGATTACAATACATGTACATACGCTCAATATAAAATATTTATTGCAAATGGAAACATGAATGATCAAATTTAGGAACGCAATAATAGATGTTCGAACTATAAACTCTGAACAAAATTATTTGTTCCTCGTTTCTCCATAAACTCAAGGCGTGTCTATATTGCAGAATTTATAATATGTACCGAAAGTATCGAACTTTTATAAAGGTTGAAAGAATATTTTCGTGCTTACTTTTGTCTTTCGGCTTTCGCCGTCCGCATTCAACGTTCATTGTCCGGCATCGACCGATATCCCGTTTTTTAGTTTGCTTCTTCCGGACTTCGTTTAGAACTTCGAGTGTAACGCCGCGCACCGCAGTGGTAAACGAACTTTTACCGCAATACAAACTGGACCAACAAAACGCTCGTAAAAGTTAAGAAGTTAAGAGATTGCGGAGTTTTTCAAGGCCGCTGACACCGGCCCCGTTACCCTGTCCACCAGCAACGAGACCAGATTTTTCACCTGTCCACCGATAAATGAGGGTGTTCCACGGGATAATTCGAACCGTCCACTTTAGTTCGGATTAGGATCAAAAAAAGCTTGTAATTGCACTAGTGTTTTGGTGTTAGGAAAGTAATTACATTCTTTTTCTCATTTAAGTTATCAATTTCGTTGTGTACATTTTGGGAAAGTAATTAGAGGAGGTAGGGAAAGTAATTTTACTTTTTTTATTTAAGTTAACGATTTCTTATGTACGTTTTAGGAAAATAATCAGAAAAGTAATCACAAAAGTTTCAATTTTCTTATTTAAGTTGATAATTGTTCATGTAACAATTATAATTAATGTAATAATGAAAGGAGATTATTAGAAATATTTGACTTTTACATGTGGTTATTAATATGTTGTAAAGCAAGTGCAAGATAGAAATGTGGTCACTATTAAAATTCTGTATTTCTATATAAATATTTATTTAATTAGAGTTTAACATGTCATATAATTAATTAAATGCCAAAGAGTGTAATTACAATTGAGAAAATATATTGTGAAAAAAGTACAATGCTTTTTCCCGTATAATCATGTTTCCGTACGAATTGACACTGTAGTTGATTATAAGTAAATATTTCTACTTATCAACAGTTTATAATTATGATAATTAATTATACAGAATATGATTGGAATTCTATACATATTACTATACTTTTAGTTTATCAAAGGAAACAAGTAATAATATATCGCTGACGATGGGTGTGCATATTAATTAAACCGACATATCAACGAGAAATGTAAACGTATGCAAACGTCTATCATTACTTTAAATAAGAACAGTAAGCTTCAAACGTCATCTCGAAACGCGAGATTTACAATTAAATACCATTCACAGTATCATCGAATTTTACATTTTCAATACATTTTGATGTACGAAATTAACATTTCCTGTTAACATCATTCATGTAACATTAAAATACATGAAAGGTGTTTCATGTTTCTGTATCCACTTTCAATGAAATTATTCTCGAAACGAATATAGCTTTCCTTAATTAAATTAATATGTTATTGAAAATCTTTTCCCATATATTTATGGAATGCCGTTTCATTCTTATTAAAACTGAAACTTATTATAATAATGTATTTACTTTTATAGAAACGTGATATAATTTAATTATAGAAATTAAAATGGGTAAGAGTAGTTCAGTTTTTATACGACAGAACACCGGTTGCAATATCACTGACAAATATCAATATAGATCTCTTTTTCTATTTTTTTACCAATAATTTTAATTACATATTCCGTTATAATTATCTTTGTAGAAGAAAATAAGATAGGTTAGATATTTTCACAATAGAAGTTGAACATTTAAGACATATGTTCGATGTTGTTGACTTTGGAGCTATTACATTCGTATTTATAGAAGAAAGAATTTCTACATTTCGTCGCTAAAATAGGAACAACCTACTTCTACATTCATTCTGTACGCACAGATCTACAAATCTACTTCTTCCTACCAATTACATATTCCCGGTTTATTTCCAATTTAATGTATTCAAGAGTAAGTAATATCGGTGACATACATTTTAGGTAAAAGAAATGAATTATAATTTATACTCATTAAACATATTTATTCAATTACGAGATTTTCGTGAGTTTTAGATTACTTTCAATATTAAATTACTTATATTACAAAATCCATTATCCTCATATAAATAATTAAATTAAACGATTAGAATCAAAATAAAGTATTAAAAAACATTCGTAACACGTTTGTTACAAAATGATTATAATTATGATTGTGATCCACAAATTTTTTTTTAACCACTTAAGGAGGCGAATTAATGAATATGGAGGTGAGATACTTAACACTAAAACTATCCTACCCGCCAAAACGATATGTTTTCGCTTTCTTATTTCGCAATTACTGATATCTTGAAAGAATTACATATCCAACATGATTTTAAAAATAAATAGTTTCAATTGAATATTACAACGAATATATGAAGCAACCGAAACAAATATATTGTTACAATTTTTATAAGAATTACATATTAATCACATTATACACTCGGTAGTTTTAATGTTAGCTACGCAAGTGACTAAATCCGAAGCAAAATCATCTGCACTTTCCTTCTTAAATCCTCAGTTAAACTCTAAACAATAAATTTTCGCAACGTCAACAGACACAACTAGCTGTACTAACAATTCAAGAATAAAATCTTTAGTACACTATACACGGTCCATCATCCACACAAAAATTTCCAAAGCTCCCAGCAAAAATCACCAACACCTCCCCAGTCACACCGCCAATCCCGGCGAATCGTTGAGTCGTATTTATCACCGAAGCCACCGAAAAAAGTAGCTACTCAACGGTTCCCGAAATTGCTTGCATCGGTGGACGCGAAACACGGTCGCAGCTACTTTAGCTGTTTCCCGCGGTCCCCTTCCTCCGTCTCTTTCCGTTTCCTCACGGTAACCCTTTGTCCGCCGCGAAGCGATCGTCAAAAGAGCGACCCCTCGACTTTTCCCACGTCTGGTCATTTACTCACAGCATGAAAAACGCGGAGAACACGTGAACCAGAGGGAAACCGGTGAAAAAGGGGAAAGGCGATGAGTGGACGCGAAGGTAAAGTAACAGGCTGCGCGCGGCTGGCCGGGGTCAGGGAGTGAGACGAAGGGTGGCGGCGATAGCGCGGGACAGGGAGGAGGGGGTGGGAGGAATAGAGAACCCAAGGGTTCCATTTCAGGATGCACGAACTCGGCCGTGCCATTCCGAGAAATAATCTTCGCCGACCCTTTTACGTGCCGTCTCGTGTCGTCTTTCGCCCTTTCGACCTTCCCGAAGTAAAGCCCTCTCTCCGCCTTTCAACCCTCTCTTTTTCATCGTCCACGGGGACCTCCGCTCCTACTCACGCTCTCCGTCTACCATCTGCCGTTCCCCTCTTTCTGCCTACCACCCCCCCCCCTTTCTTCCCTTTATTCGGCTTCTCCGTCACCCCGCCCACTTTTGTTTCCTACCGTTTTTCCTCGCGTCTACGGTTTCTCTCAGTGCCTTATTTCCAACGGCCTTTATTTTTCGTCGTCCTTTGTCTCGCGCATACGCGAGTGCACTTCCGGGAGCCCGACGCGCGCCGGAAGGTGTTCTCCGGCGACGCGGAATAATCGAGGGCGGCGGTAGCTCGCGATCATCGGGCCTCAGACGCGCGAAACGCTGCGCCGCCCGCGTAATCGCGCCTCGTGAGAACGGCTCGTGGCCATCTTCCGCAAGATGCTCTCGTCGCTGTTGTCTTCTAGATGTTCCCGTTGTTCGCTTGTCTCTTCCTGGGCTTTGGGTTTGCTGAGTTGGGAACTGTAAAGAGAGGAGGCTTTTTGTCAGGTGTAACGGGATTTTTTTTGGATCTTGCTTTTATTCGAGCGCAGCTATGTTTGGATAAATTGAAATTGTAACTTGATGGATTGGGAGTGAGATAGAGCGGATGGAATATTTATGAAATTCGAGTCTTGAACACTTCCGGCTAGAAGTTTTTGTACCGATCAATGTGAAATTTAAGTTAATACGTATATTTCATGTATTTTTTCTATATTTGTGATAAATATTTTATTTTCATTCATTTGTAAGTGAAAAAGGAATTTTCGTCACATGATCTCCGATGATTGCGAAATAGATTTTCGTCTAATTCTCTTTGCATTTATTACTTGGACAATTAATTTGTACTGTATCAAATCAGTTTTAGAAGTCCATGTATTCACACTTTAAAGTTTGATAGGAATATACTAAACGAAATTTATATTCTTTAAAAGCAACTCAATAATAAACATGCAATTTATTTTTGATTACTTTCAATTTAAAACCTTAACGAATCCGACTGGTTGTTATCACTGAAAAAATTCTAATAAGTAGACAGCAGATCTCTATGCAAGTTCAAAATTTTAAGAATATAATTGTAAGCACAAAATTATATTACATCAGAATTTTTCCTAAGAAACATCATAAAAAGCACTATAATTTGGGTATTTCTTTTCATATACATTCTGTAGAATTGTGAATGTTCAAATTTCGTAAAAACGCGTAATGATCCTTATCAACCTCTTGCCTTAGTAGACTGTAAAAATAATATAAAAAGGATAAATCTTATTTATTCTTTTGAATTTAAATTAAACATTATTCTTCTGTTGTCAATAATTATACTTTAGAGCAAACATAGACGTAGAATATGTCTAGAATTTGTTCTCTTTTCTTAATAAACTGTTAATGCCAAAGTAATTGTATCGACCGTAATTGAGATCATAGGGCAAGGGATTAATAAGACTTCCGCTGGAAAAGTTCCCACGCCGCTTTCATCGAGCACATCAGCTAATATCGCTGAGTGGTAGGCGGTAGCAAGGATCATTTCAAAGTTAGGGCGAACAATACGTTCAGGCGGCCGAAATATGCTCGATCTCGCGTGGCATTACAATGGAACGATGTATTGGCCCGTACGAACATAATATTAAGCATTTACCTTCAATAATACCGGGAGAACAATACGGCGTTTGCTGCGGCACGCTTTCCGCCGTGTGTGCATTAACCTTTCCTAGCAGCATTGTTCCTGCAATTTCCGCGCGAATATCAAGAGGAATGCGCGCGAACGCGCGTGTGCTCGCCAGGGTTCCACGGAAATGTGAATAAAATTACGGGCCACTGTGCATGGCAGTCGGCTAGGTATTAGTCTCCCCAAGACATTCTCGGTAACTGTATATGTCAGCAATGATCGGACGTGACTCGACCACGTAATTAGAGATACAGATTTGATCGGCCGACGTGCGAGCATGTTACGTCATTATGTTTTCTTTAACGCTCGTCCCCCGTCGCTACTAATCTACATTTAAGGATTTTGTTTCTGTTACTAGGACATTAAGTTTTATTTTCATGTTTTATCCGCGTCGCGAGTGAAATATGATTTTATGATGAAGGACTTTGTACACAGTTAGAAGATTGTAACTCATTGATTCGTGATCGAATCTCAGTTGTGTAACAATTTTTATTCGACCGAAAAGATTTAGAGGTTATAATGAATTCAAGAAAATTTTTTAGTATGTTATTCAGTGTAGATAATTGTGCCATTAAGCTAGATTATATTCAGTTTGGAAATTATTATCAATTACAGTTTTTGTTATGTGAAATGTTCGATAATGAAGAATTTAATTCAATCGAACATTCTTTTGGTACGGAACGACAACTATGATTAGCTTCTTGTCTTACGACTTCTTTAAAATTATTTTTTCTAAATCAAATTTTGAATCATTTATTACGAAAGAAAAAGAGTTTGAGATTTATTCTATGTTTATGTCTACTCCACGCGTTAACGGTTGATAATAGAAAAGTAAAATTTAATTTATATTGAATGAAGGTAAAAAAACAGATTTGTCAACTTCAGTTAAACATTTTCTTGAAGGGTCTGACACGATACAATAAAGCAAGGAATCAAATATAACACGATTGGTGATAAATAAGTATCACTTAGTTTATATTATATCCAGAGGAAAGTAAACATTTAAATTTGTGAAATACAGTTTAAAAATTTCATCAAGTATTTGACACGATATAATAGAGCAAGGAATTAACCATAATACGATCGATAATACATAAGTAATAATTGAGTTATATTTTTAAAAAATGAAACATTATTTACATTTGTCAAATTTACTGTAAAATTTTCATGGAGAATCTAACATGATCTAATAGCGCAAGGGATTAAACATAACAGATTGACAATAGAAAAGTAATATTCGATTTATATACTATTTTTAAAAAATGAACGTATAGATTAGTCAAATTCAGTTAAAATTTTTTACCAGAGGTATGACACGTTATCACAAAGGAAGGGAATAAATATAATACCCCTGAAAAAAAAAAGAAAATACGCGTCAGAAGTTCTTGAATTCAGCACACCCAACGGACACAAACTGCTCCGGAATTCAATCCGTCTTGTTGCTACTACCTCGTTATTTTCGAAACTCGGCGTGGGCTTTTTTTTTGTGTTACGGTCATAACTTTCGGCTTTCACGGCGCGCTGGTGCCCGCGGGCGTGGCGCGTCCTTTTAATACCGAATCCGAAATGTTGTTTCGAGTTAATACATCGCTGTCCGCAGTGAACGGGTAAACCGACGGCCGATCCGCCCTTAATCCGCGGACCATGCGTTTTTCCGGGAGCGTAAACCCGGCGTACAAAACCAACTGTTGCAAACAGCACCGTTTCAAGCCGTTCCTGTCAAAAAGTTTTGTTAGCCGTTCGCCGATCGTCGCAGATACACGCAGCGCGTTCGACGAATCGTGGCCGTTTCCATTTGTCTAATTGGAGTCGGTGGTCAATTGTTCTTGATCGATTGCCGAACTCCCGCGGACGAGTCTGTTCATTACCAGACTGTTCATTTTAGGAAATTCTAGCTAGCGGTGTTTGACAAATAAAGTGTTGGAAACGCGCTTTTGTCGGGCAAGTATGAAATAAATTGAAGAGATATGTGTATGGGATTTATTTAACAATAGTTTAACCAGTTAACTGCGTTTGACAAGTATACGCGTCATTTTAAAACTCGAAATAATACTAACCTTTTCAACGGGAGTTAGTTACTTTTTCAAATACACATGTAATTCTTCTTTGTTTTGCTGTAGTTTTTCGTCGTAATATATTATAGGTACACTTTCACTGCGTTTGACGAGTACATACTTCATTGCTTGACTTTATTATTAACGCAATGAGAGGTTTTTCAAACTAAATTCCACAGGTACTGCTTAATTAAATATTACAACAATTTTTAAAGAGTAAATAGTTAATAAACATTCATTAAGAAACATTCAAATAGATTCATATCATTTGCACACCTTTTACTATATTGTATTGTTTCCATCCATTACACACATTACATACTTTAATTTGGAACATTGTGGAGTTACTGATTTTTCTAAAATAGTGATTTTAACTCCTTGGTGTATGATTTATTTCATAACTAGCATCGATACAACTACTTCATCATTAAGAATTTATTAGGAAAAGGAAGAGCTTTGATGTTTATTCTATGTCTATGTTTACTCCGAAGGTTAACGATTGATAATAGAAACGTAATATTCAACGAAAATAAGTAACATTTAAATTTTCCAACTTTACTTTAAAATCATTCTCACGAGCCTGACACGATATTGTAGGTCAAAGAATTAATAACATGTCACGTTTCTAAAATATTCCAAATGTTTCACACGGTATATACATATACATTCATTCAAATACTTATACACACCGAGAATCACCGTCCCTAATTTTGTTTTTAGAGACGCAGTATATGCTGCCAAGAGTGTCATTGTAGCATAGTTTTGTATAAAGGTGCTCCAATAGTTGTTGAGTTATAATTTCAGTTATAAAAGCCTGTAGTATTTTATTACTAATAAAATCATTGGGATCGACGTCGATATTGCTGATGCATTGAATGACAGTTCACTGTTGTTAAATATGCGAGCATAATTTTGCACAAAAGTCAGGTCCGAAGATTAGAGAAAAATCAAAGACTTCTTTTTAAAACTACGTCGCAGAAGTTGTCATGGGAGTCTGTCTCAGTTAAATATAATTTTTTATTATCTCGAATCTTAGTTGGCCCACTGTGCGTCGCCGCGGAGGATCATAAGATGAAAAATTGGTGGCGCGGGCGTAAAAGCGAAATCCGCGGAGCCATAACTTAGCCGTGCGAACGACGCTTTACGACGCCGTGCGTTGCGACGCTCGTCGCGAATCTACGCGCGCGTACCGATTTACGATTCTAATGTCGACGAGTAAATTTTTATGCCGTCGACGACCGACGTCTGGCCGACCGGCTCCATTCCAATAAAATTTTCCTATCCGCTGAGCAGCCGCGCCGCGCCGCTCTGGAATGACGAAGACGGGACAGAGGAACAGGGAAATTGAAATACAGGATGAGAAAATTCCGCGAGTTTTCAGTGCCGCGAGCCTGCCCAGAAAAAATTGCAGCTCGGCGCCGCGAGTGTTGTAACGGCGGCCGTGTTTTCCGCGGGACGTTTGTCGTCCCTTCTTTTAATTACGCTGTAACCAACGCTGAAATTACAAAACACGCGGCTCGGAGATCCGCGTGTTAAAGTAACACCGATTTTGAATGCAAACTCGGTCGGTTTCTTGTGCAAGAATGCGATTTTTCGAACAGCTTTGTAGTTAATATAGATACCTTGTCGAATGGAGCGATTGGTTGTTAATGATTTGTAATCACATGGGTTATTTAGTTTAATTGGTGAGAATTGAAACCTCTTGAATATTTAGTTATTATTATCTTTATATTATTTTTTTACTGGTTTTTTGCTTCCGCAGTATTTCAACTTTTGAATCAGGTTTGCAATTAGTATAGATACCTTGTCATTGTTGGATCGATCGATTGCTTGTCGAGGATTTTTAGTCACACCGGTTATATATTATAATTGTTGAGAATTGAAACCTCTTGAATATTTAGTTACTGTTATCTTTGAATTATTTATTAGTTTACTGTGGATGTTTATTAAAGTCTTTATATGTGTGTCATTTGCATACAAAATTTTATTCTCTGATAAAATAGTTTGGATAAATGAAAACTATGCTGAAACACATTCTATTAATTATTAATATATAATTTATTACTATTGTCCTGTTTAAGCGTGTAATTATAATTGTGTGATTTATTTTATGATTTACAGAGGTATCGCAATTTGCTTGTTATTTGATAGATAATTATAAATGTCATATAATACCTATTATTGTTGTCATAAATGATTCTGTTATAATAATGGCACATTATTAATGAAGTGATATCAAATGTATATAGTTGTAATAAAGCATATAGCATAGAGCATATTCGAATGAATGCGTTAATATATTTTTAGCAGTGTTGAAAATTAATTAAGTACTTTAACCACATGTGATATACTCGTACATGATTGGTACTGTTTCATGGTCATTATATTTTCAAATTTGAAACTAGAGGTATGAAATTCATCAAAGCAACAAGTTTCACAAATATCATATTAATACAGTTAAAAAATTTAGAAACCACTTAAACGAATATTAATAATCCCTTAACAATATTGTAATTTAATCTAAAACATTCAACGTAAACTAGTTTTATTTTCTTAGTCAAGAATATAACAGTCAACATCATTCGAATATTGATGTTTTGTGTAGATTGCAAATCTTATTCAGAGTTAAATTTTTAATAATATTAAGAGAACACAATGATTTTATATATTTTTCCAAATTACGTGCATTCTGTGTAATTATACGTTTTCAAGTTTCTTATAAATGCATAAAAGTGCACCATCTAATTGTGAGCGACACATCATCTCATTACGAAAGTAACTAATTATCGGACAATAAGAAAATATTCTCTTTTCGGAAGCATTTGTTCACCATCGAATTTTTCCCTTACTAAATCACGCTCGCCCCAATTCTGGAACATCATTCCCTCTCGGTTAGACGAAGGATAGGGGATTAAAGTCTTATCGGGGGTAGCAGCGGCCCGTGGAGGTATAATAATGTTCAACTTCGATTAATATATTGAGAATTGGGGATCTACCGAAGTTTCTCGTCCCTGGTAGTATCCCGGGCTCCCATATTCGGGTGGAGAAGTTCATTTTTTCATAGTTGCGTCATAATATCTGCAGCTAAGAGTTACATACTACAAGCGAAATTGGTTTCGTATGTTTGGACACCGAAATTTCTCAATTGGATCGTCTATAATGAAAATAAAGGAGCCTCAAATATATGAGCATGAATAATTCATTCAAAATCTTATTTCTGATAATATGCAGGATCGTGGCTTAAAATTTAAGCGAATTAGAAAAAATTTCAGTGTGAAAATTGGCCAATTATTGGAAGAAGGAACTTGAACTTTTGGTAGTAAATTTGTAATAATATTTCTAATAAAATATGCGAGATGTCATTAGACATCGGTAATTCTGAAGTCTTGTTAAAAAGTAAGCTTGAAGAATGCTTTATTTTTAGCTTTATATTTATCGAGATATTTTAATTCTCACTTATTTCACGTTTAATCCCCTGTCTTACGCTTAGTTACAGTTACGCTTGTTAAAAACAGTTAACCCTTAATAATCAATTAAAATCAAGAGATTTTGTGTTCATAGTGTATCTATATTCACTTTGACTGTCAAATATTGATTAGAAAGAATATAATATTTTTTTCAATATAAGGAAGTAAATAACATTCACATTTACTAAATTCAATTTAATTTGGATTTATAGACGTTTATTGTATACTTTATTGTATTGTACCTGGAATAATAAAGGTTCATTCATACACATAGATCTTGAAAATTAAAGCTTCAAAAGCAGAGAATTAACAAACGTATTCCCGTAAGTTTATCAATAAAAATAAAATTTACTACATAATATTTAACAAAATTACCATCGATTAAATTAACGGGTTTTATAAATATAATGTTAAAAATTTCACCACGTGTCTAACTCGATGTTATCGCTAGGCCTACAGAATGTATTAATTTGACGTATATTGAGTTTTATAAATATTTTTCAATAAATGTTTTCGTCAATTTTTAGTACAGCAATTACACGAATATACATCAAATTGTCTATTTTTAAATCTCTCATTTTCAACATCCAATTGACGTACATCAATTTTTCTAGGTACAATAGAACAAATTTTACAAATTTCTTAGAGTGTTAGAGTTAGAGTACTAAATGTAATTTATATACATAAACGATAAGTATAATCTTAATTTTGTAATACGTATAATTATATTGATAAAATATTAATAATTATATTATTAATATAATAACTATACGTATAAATGTAATTATGAATTATCTTAAATTTATAATGCCTCACAGCCATTAATTATTCGTAAACAAATAAAACAGGATGAAATTAACGTTCGGCAAAACCTCTCACTGAATCATGTCGGACGGTTCGCGAGGATTCGAGATTCGACCACGGACAAGTAATCCGATTACCGAGCACACTCACGATCGCATCCGTTCGACTTCCAATGGAGTAAAGACAAATCGAAGCGATTAAATAATAGCCCTTCCGGCAAAAAGAAATTTATTAACGCTCGTGACCGGTTGGAGCAGCGTGTACGTGATCGAGGCCATCGGCCGACCGCAAAGTTGAACCGGTGAGACGAAGCTTATCAGGGCTGCGCGTCCATCCGATTCCCAACCCTCCTTCGGTTAACCCGGACCTCTCTGCAGCTGATTATCGATGACCGAATTTCGACCTGTGAAATCGCATGAAAACGATCGACGTCGATCTTTCCGCTGAGAAAGAAAAAAAATAGAAAATTCGTTAGGTGAATTCGAACCGTGTAACGTGATTACTAAATGCTGGTTATTAACATATTGGCTACCACGTTATTCATATATGGACGACATGATCCTGCATGTAAAACTGCGTAAATCTTTTCTTCGGTGATTTTGTTATTCAAATGTGAATGACGATAAAAAAATGTGTAAAAAGTATTTAAAATATATAGTTCGTGGAAAACATATTAAAAGGAGTATTCCTGTAGTTAAATTATGGTAATATATGGAAATAAGTGAGTTGACTTCTGAGCTTAATATTTTTTACATAATGATAGTATTCAATATGTTAATATTTCATAATTACCAGGCTCGGGTGATGAGTTTTTTTCGAAGCTGCCACTGAGGATTCACATGTCTTCTTTTCTTTTTTAGTTTGGAACAGATTCTGAAAAATTTGATTGCTATCAATGGTTTTAATAAAAATTTAAGTATGAACTGTATTCAATGTAGTTCTAATTTTACATACCTGTGTGTTGCTTAGATTTAATCTAGTGATTAGACTGCGAATTTTGTGCATTTGTTGTATTTGGAAATATGTCATATATGTGTGTGATCGGTATTTGAAGATTCTACTTATTTCATGCGAATCAATAAGTATCAAACATGACTTTGAAATTCGATTTTGTTGATAATATAGATTTATACAAACAATTTTCATTATATATTTTCGTTTGACTTTTCGTAGGAAATTACCTACACTGAGGTTACATTAATATCATTAGTACACCCTGTGTAAATATTCATCCTTAAAGGAGCATATTGACTAAGATGTTTCTTTAAACCATCGTTCTATCATTACTCCTTGAATATTACATAGATCCAAGAAACATACAGATACCTAACTAATAAGGGATAAGATATCGAACCAGAAATTCAAAAAATTACGAAACCTTGTGTCTAGGTAGAGTAAGTCAAGCCTAATACATTGCAACTTTTTTCTGTGCCGAATTTCATTTTGAAGGGGTGAAACGACCTCTTGAAGAAAATGCAAATTTTTCTATCTGATAGATTATCTCGAGAATGGCAAGAGGCAGCAAAAAAAAGTTTAAACGAAAAGTACATTTCCCTTTCACATCTATAAAATTACAAAATGAAATTTTCAAAATTCAAATTCAAATTCAGAATATTGTAAAACTAGAACTATTCAAGAAATTTTGTTTTACAATTTTATACACGTGAAAGAACAACGTACTTTTTGTTGCAACTTTCTTTCGCTATCTGTTACCATTCCCTAGATAATCCACGAGAAAGAAAAATTTGCATTTCCTTCAAGGGGTAGTTTCATCCCTTCAAAGTGAAATTCTGCACAAAAAAAATTGCAATGTATTAGGATCGAGTTACTTTACTTACACACAAAGTTTCCTAGCTTTTAAATTTGCGGGCTCGATAACTTCCATGTAAGTATGACTGACCTCATACGAACTGTTTTCACTTACAATATCCCAGACTTCGCACATTTTACTTACGAGATATCACAAAATTTCTAAAAATAACATTACATTATCTGATACACGAATAAGAACATTTCCATAAAAATAAATTCTAAAATCAATAAATTAAAATCTATAGAAAAATACGCTTCCCATTCACATTCTTCGCGAACCGCGTCTGACTATATATTGACCGTTCTCTCCAGCAATAGGTTTTCCTGCCGCAATACTCTAATGGAAAGAAAATCACTGTCGTGTCCACCGTAGGATGGGGTCAGGGCGTTTAAAGTTTCATTTCCGCGGACATAAATTCAGCGCGGTAAGTGGAGGCCAACTCGTATCAACGAGGCAGCTGTCAAAACGATAATTCGATGGCCGACGGCGTAATGCAGATTTTATTTACCCGTTGACGCAGGAATTAAAAATGCCTCTTCCTCGTCCCTTTACCACTATGTTCTTTTCTCTTTCTTAAGTAGACAAAAATGGAACAGTCAAGTATTCTAAAATTTAAATTACTATTAGATAATTCCTGACATAAAAAACACATGGAAAATGCGTATCAAGGAACAAATGTATCAATGCGAGTAACTTAAATAAAAATAATAAAATCTGAACTACTAGATTTTGTATTCTTAATTTTGTATATGGTTTTATACAACATTTTAAACATCTAGTTTCCATATATAATTGTAAATGTTGTATTCCTTCGTTTATAGTTCTAAATATATTATTTTTTCGTATATAATTATAAATATTTTATTTTTTTTGTACATAATACAAAATACTTTATTTCTTTTGTATGCAATTATAAATATTTTATATTTTTTACATAGCTTTTACTATTATATTTCTTCTGTGTGTAATTTTAAATATATATTACCATTTTAAATTCCCTACATAATTAATTTTCTGTGTCAGTTTTACAGGTGCCAGTATTCAAGCATTTGTAACAGAATTTCGATTTTCGCCGAAAATTGTAGCACTCAGTCGCAGTGTGCACTGTGACAGCTAACGGGGATGCATTATCATCCCGCCTTTTTCCGCGCCACGGGAATCATTCGGGCGGTTCACCGGCGAACGTGCCGTAATTGCGGCCCCCCGCGAAACTAATTAATTATGCAGGGACGCGGATCGAAGGAGGAGCGTTTTTTTTTCTTTCAGCCGTAATTCTCCGCAGACCTTCTCGCTTTTTTCTTTCGTTCGGCGTTTTTTTCGGCCCGTCCGTTTCCGCCGGACCTGACCATCGTTTTTAGGATCTCTTTATCCCGCCTCCACTCGCCCGCCGTTCCGTGAACCTCAGGATTCCCTTTTTTCCCTCGGTCCGGGACCAACTTCCGGTACCGAAGCTCACCGTGGATAGATGAAATCGATGGTATCAAGCCTGGGGACGGCTGAACTTACGCTTTCATGAGAACAAGCTCGGTCTTATCGACTAAAATATCGTTCGACGGATAAATCCGCGTGAGGAAGAACGTGTGAACGTCTTGCGAGTCGTGTTGGCGAAACTTTACATAATTAATCTTAGAATATCCAACTTTTAGTTTTGTTAGGGGAAAATATTATTATGGAGTAAGTTGGGAGAAATAAGTAAGGAAGAAATAAGAGATGTTCAGATATAAATCTCTGAAAATCGAAGATTAAAGTGAGTAAATTTTATTTATTCTTCGAGATTTATTTTTTCATGTAGAATCACACCTCTCATCTTATAATCTTATAGGAACATGGTTGATTTTGGTCTATGAAAAATAATTCGATTTTAGTTAAAATGTTTTTAGTTGTTATTAATACGTTACTTGTATATCTTCTCATTTATTAGTTCATTACATAAGGCAACAAGGTATCCATTATATACAAAAACAATCATGGATTTTCCGAAAATGAACCTTTTGCTCTCGAGAACCATCACCGGCAACCTAACATGATTTAATACAACAAAATTACAAACATTAATACATAATATTAAGCTTTATATAATATATCAATATATATAACATTGAAACAAAATATTCTTGTCCCTTAATTTATGTGTAATTTCTCCCTAAGTTAATTTTAAAAAGCGTCGTCTCTGTCTCATCAAAAAGTGCGAACATTTCTACTGAAAGTCTCCCGAGTGTCTAATAGAATCTTAACTTGTAAAACAGGTGCTCGATTCTAAACAGAAAAGTCGACTCAGCCTCGAAAGTCGTAGCGCGATAAGAGCCGCGCGCCCGTAAAATCTCCTAATCCGTTCCGGAAGTCGAACGTAATTGCGTTTGTTCTGCGCTGTTGATGTTCGATTTTTATTAGCGTGGCAGCAGTGCTGCGGCACGAAATGGAGTTAAGGAGAGAACGAGAACGATCCGCGTAGGTATCGATGGGAGAGGACTCCTCGTTCCAGTGTCAATAATGTCGATGGCGTTTCGGCGAACGGTTGCCGAGATGAAATATTTTCACACGGTGATTAGTGGAGAACGAAACACCGCCGCCGGACAAATACAGGCCGAATAATTTTTATTTCAAATGGCGGCGGGAGGACACCGGGGATGTTTTGAATCGATGTTCCCGCTATTGTTGACGTAAATCACTTGAATAGCTCAATTGTTCCCGCACCGTCAAAATTTTATCGTGATTCTGTTGAACACGATCATCGCTCGACCCCCGAAGAAAAGTTCGAAACAGAATTTTCAACGTTGGTACCGATTTTTTAATATAATATTTATTCACCAATTTGTTACCCTGAATGGTACACGAGAAATTTCGTGTTAGTGGAACGAGGATGTTTATGCGAATTTTTATTTCTAAAGGTTATTGTATAGAACTTAAATTTACGGAGGAATTTCTTTTACCCGGTATAATATTTTTCGTGGCGAATATGAAATAAAAGTATTTTTAAAGTTGGTTTCATGTACGCGATATTTTGTATTGTATAAATTTCCGCGCGACATCAATGCATAGATATTCGTAGTTTAATTATTTATCAGATTTAAGTGACTTAAATATATCGAGGCTGGTGAAAGAGAACACGTGCAATTACTTTTGACGTTAAGAAGATTAGTAATTTATTTTTCGTGTATATTTATGTTATAATTGCTTGGCGCAGGAGAAAATTCTTCCTCGAAATGTTTGTTTTCGAAAGTACCGAAACAGATTAATTATGGAAATACTAATAAACTAATATAAATATAATGAAAAGTAATAAAAGGAGCTAATAAAATTGAATTATATGAGACAAGTTTATTGAACGATAAAAAAACTTTTTTGTCAACTTATTAGACTGATCGTTGATGAAATAATTGGAAAACATTTTGGAAGCTACAAATGATTCTTTTTAGTTTGATAAACATATAGAGAAAATGCTTTTCTTAGATAAGTAGAAACTGAACATTCATTGGTAAGCAAGCTGAATAACATAATTGCTGAGCCAGCAAGTAAAACCGGACAGTGTCTAGACAGACTATTAAAATATGCATCGTTAGCGGTAGGAAAACCAGACAGCAATTACTATCTTTTAATCACACTTATAGAAACGTCTATGTTCAAACAAGATGAAAAAATTAAACGAATCAGCCAAAAGATACTGAATAAGGTAATTAAGTGTTGACCTTATCAGTATAGTACTCATTTGTAAGCATTTATATTAATTAAAAAATTTCAAATGAGTTATGTCGATATTTTAATTAATATACTGAAATTAAAATGAATGTTTCGTAAGATCTGCACATAAATATTAGTTGAAAGTATCTTATAAAAAAAAATGTATATTTGATAAAGAATGAAAATGTTTCTGGATTGAGAATTATGACAAATGAAAATCAAATGAAGTTGATTATTACTGTGGTCGTAAATGATGGCATGATAAATTAAATCAGTGCTATATCCGTTTACATAAGTGAAATCAGTTAATAACTTTCTGTCGAAATGTTAAAATTCAAATTTGTGTGGCAACCACGTACACAATAATATTCAATGATTGAACATTAGTTAAACTGACAGCTGAGGCGCCCATTAATGTGACATGCAAAAGACAATACAGACCGTCATTACAAGTTACAACAAATTGATCAATTTTGAAACAGAAAATCGTTCATTCCTTTCACTGAAAATGATATTTACGGGATATATGTTATTGCATCATTTGAAATTACTGTTCTTATAGGTCACCGTGAAAACAATATATTTGAAAGTAATAATAATTTTTGATTAATGAAAATGTACACAACATTTGTAATAATGACTCCCAACGAATTCCTATTGGCGTATTCGAATATTAATCAGAATTAATAATTATTGATTTCAAAAATTCTTCAACAGTGACCTGTCCAAATGACATAGAATTGGAAATCTAAGTTGAAGGGAATTGTATTTTATTTCGACTTACAAAAATAATAAGTTGAACAGCTTTCTTCGTTTAATAAAGCTAGTTGAAAAAACGTGTTACAAAATAAAAATGAGTTTTTAAAATATTATAGTTTGTCTTGTGGCTTGTTTCTCTCTCCTTCAAATTGCTGTATCGGGCTAATTATTTCTGATTCTATTGTAATAATATAGCAGTATCTATATTAACAACTTCACATTTTTAAAACACGAAAAGGATTTTCCAAGAATTTTCAACTGATATCTGTATGATAACTATCTCAACATATTTATAGAGATTCATGACTAACGAACATTTTGAAGAACACATATATCTTTTGTATTTTTATGGTTAGTTGAAATAACTCTTTATAAGTGTTAAAATCGTGATAAATAATATAAACATTTAATAACTATAACTGACAGACCGAACAAATTGAACAAGGAATACATATTGATGAATCAATCGTCTATTTATTCTTATTTTATCTCTGGTACTTAATTCTAATAAAAGTATTGCTTACTTATAATAATCGCTACAAATTCTACAATATAAAGAATCCTGTATTTAAACTAAATGTACTTGAAAATTCACAAATGTGTAATTTACTATCTATTACTATTGTACATCCTCTGAAATCCGACATTTATAATTACTAAACAACAAAAGTTAAATTACACTTTAAACATTGTTCATACCATCGCTACCATAGAAAATAATCAAATGGTCCGTTCAACGCACTTTCGATATCACTGAACACCCTGGCGAAAAACTCGTGAACGTTAACGGGGCATAGTTTGAATAAATAAACGGCATAGCTCTGAAAATACATCGCTCTTACCCCATTCTATAAATAACATCAATTTCACGCGACCCGCAATGCTATTTAAAAAATGGACGTGACAAAAGTACGTACTCAGAATAATGGTTCTCACTTGATCGAACTGAAATTCCTTTCAAAGGAGTAAGCTAGGGAGATGCTATCGCGGGACACGTTCTGATGTAAACGAGAAATACAGGAGATGATTCTACGTGAAAAAGTAAGTGGAAAATGATGGGTAATGTCTTTTTTTATTTAAGACTTTGTTTTTCAGAAAAATGAATTTAGAAATGGGTCATAGACATATGTTCTAAGTGTACTCGAACAATATCACTATTTACTGTTTATCGTTCCCGCTATCTTATCTATGATATCGATTGTACTATCATTTCCATCTTCTGTAATTAATTTAAATGGTTTTGTTAATAAAAATAAGATTACCATTTTCTAAGAGTTAATTCATGAATGTAACAACTGTTCCAAATGAATTTCCGATTTGCGTATCTCGATATCGTGACAGAAAGAAAGAGGTTAATGATACAAACCAATATCATAAATAAGATATTGTGAATGATAAAAACCAAATACAGTAAGGCCTTGATTAACCAAGTCATTATTATTCGTGATCGGTCAGCTCTCGGTTATTCATAAATTATAGGATAGACCAAGAAAAATCGGATCAGATCAGATTTAACAGCGAAAAATTAATAGTTAAAACTTGCAATCAACATCTTTTTCGCAGATTTCTTATTAATACACATTCAGATTCAATATCAAGAAAAAAATTATTAGAAAGCTTAAAAACCTTCATTTTATAAGCAAGAAACTGAAAGATAAAAATCCGATTCGCCCCAAATTCCAGGGTGAATTCTTATTTTCATCCATTTCGCCCCGTGATCCTTTTCGCTTCGGTCTACTCTACCTGAACACACATACAATTGAATTCTGCAAGCGTGCTTTGACAAACTTCTCGAGTCCCCGTTTATGTGGACTGTTAATCGTTCAGTTAAATCGAATAATCGAAATTCTACTATATTACCATTGTTCGTCTTTATCAACACAAATACAACCAACTCAGACCCAACCAAAGACAGAATACCAGAAACAAAGAAACTTAACCTTTGCCCTACAATATCGTGTCAGGCTCGTGGCGAAGATTTCAAACAGAATTTAAGAAACATAAATATTATTCCATTTATTTGAATGAAAATGACATATTATTACTCTATTACCAATGAATGTACTTCAAAGCACACGTTGACGTAGAATAAGATGGGAATTTTCTTTTATTTTCAATAAAGTATTAATCACGATTTAGTTAAATCAGTTACAGTTCAGAAAGAAACCATCAGTCAAGGGGTTAAACATAGTACACACGTATATGACAGACCTTCAAACTCATTTCTCTCGAAACGAAAACCTGAAATGAAAAAACGTTATTCATTCTTATCGACTTATATTTGCATTTAGAATCACCCACTTGGCCGCTTGTACTATCACGGGGACACCCTGTATAAGGGTAATACCGCGCTCCCGTGGCGGGAAACGGTGGTGTCGTCTTTTCCACGCTCAAGTATTTATTCAGCATCGAGGGGAAGAATACGCCGAATGGGCAGGGCAGAAGTGGCGAGAAATAAGGAGGCTGGAGAAGGCGCGGCCGCCGCGCCGCTCGAAACTTCTTCCGTTGCCGGGGCACGGAAGTGCACCCACGGGCGTAATGTGGACTTCTGCTGGACACAAAAGTGCCATACTGGCGGCAGACTAACGGGCACGTACACAACCTACATACCTGTCGCATTGTGCTCGCACTTCGCCACGAATATGATCACATTCAGTTCGCAAGCGCGCAGGAAGCCGGCCGAACAAGGTTATGGTTACATTCGATGCGTATTCGAACGAACTAGTGTCGTGACGGGATCCGTATTATGAGACAGATTTCGTGGACGTTGTTTACATCGACGATATTTCAATGACATGTTTACAACGACAGTCTGTATTCGTTGGTGTTCTATTCATCACGAACATATATATTACGTTATGAACCATGTTTTTATTCACTTCGTGGTAGGTGATGTAAAATAATTTCATTAACGATTTACCTCTCATACTATGATTTTTTTGTAGCTGCGTTCGACAGAACTATTTTATTGTTTAAAATTCATTAGAAAAAGAAAAAAAGTATAGCAATAATTTCCAATGAAATATTAAATAAATATTTTTAAGTAAACCATTGTTAATAATAGGAACTTTTTAGTAAAAACGATTCTCAGTTAAAACACTCACAATATTATTCAAAATGATAACTTTGGTAATGTATAAAAATATTATCAAAATTATTTTCGAAAATGTTTCTGAAGCTTTGTTATCTCTGAATCTGGGAACACGGGGTATTCGCTGCATGGACGTTGTTTGAGCTGCGTCTAGCAAGTAGTTGAAAGAATTGTTGGATCATAGGGGAACTTTTTTTGGTCTCGCTACGGGGGTCGATTTCTCGAGACGTTAACGATGAGAAGCATAGAACACTTTATTCGTTCGTACGAAATTTTTCGTAGGCTGTACTTCTGATGAAAGGTGGAATCTCTTTGTGCCTTAAATATGCCAAGCGACGTTTCGCAGACCAGAAGATTTTAATGATTCCTGGTTTCAAGGGTTAGTAGATGAAATTCGTGTAACTGATTGGTTCCAGTGTCTTTTTTCTGGAGACAGAAGTTTGATGAATTGAGTAATAATTATGTGAAATTAATAAAATATAATTATTTTAGTCATTGCTTCATAATATCGGGTAAAATTAATTTTATTCGATAATTTGAAGATAATTCGAGTGACATACATAATTACTCATATAACGATTTGCTGATTATCATTTATTTCATTTTAAAAAGCGTATAGAGATATTGTTTAAAAGCATTATTTTCTTCATAGTGTGACTAAAACTTAGGTTTCCTTAACAAGAAGTTTGAGGAAACGAAACTAACTTGAGAATTTTCAAAGTTAAGGTCAAAATTCCTTCAATGAAAAATACATGTTAACTAAATACATAAATTTAGGAGTGCATTCAATGATTATCTGATATAACTGGACAACTAACAATCTAGATAAATAGAACCTAAAGAAGAAATTTTCTAAAACATATATATATATATTGTTTTGAGTATTATTTAAATTGGAACTTAATAATTCGAATTTATACATGTTTTCGAATTATATTATTATTATATATATTATTATATATATTATTATATTTAACATGTATGTTTTATGAAAACATGTATAAATTCGAATTATTAAGTTCCAATTTAAACAATAGTCAATCGGTACAAAAACAATCGGTATCGTAGTGGATAGCAACTCAATTAATCTAGATTCTACTGTACTATATATTACCTATCTATTTTAAGCACAATCATAAAGTGTCATTTTTCAACTGGCAACGCGTGCTTTTTAATTTACTTCGTCCCATTTATCTTTCAAATTTCACCGTACGATCCGGCATTAACGTCGTTGTAGGTGCGCGGGCTTTTGCACAGTTGCACGCTCGTTTATGCACCTGAAACTGAAACTGTGCGCCAACCCTTTCCGTTCGTTCCTCCCCCGCGCCCCGAACTCCCCGTCAATGCTCCACTCGTAATCCTAACGTTTGATTGTACCTATTACGGTTGAAGCACCTAATACGTAACTTTCGAGACTGGTGCGATAGGTCGGTGCGCCAGCCGGCTAAAATCGATTTCACCTGCGCTTCACCTTCCCCAACTGCCTTCCCTCCTCTCTTCTCCTTTTCGCTCTTCGCCGCCCGCACCCTCGCGAACTCTTGTTTTTCCTCGGTTTGCTGTCTCAATTACGAACGAAGACGCGATAGGGTTACACTTAATTCTTTCGTCGTGTTACACTTAATAGTTCGTGGTGCAATGTTTGGAAGATGAATATTTATCTCGGAATAGGATTTTATAATGTTACTAAATACGAAACTTATGGTCAATTAATTTGAGATTTTAACATACTTCCTTATGTAACATTAATTATTGGTATAACTATAATACTTAAAAATTCTATATTTTAATCACTAGAAAGTTATTTCAAAATTATGAAATTTGGTTATTTTAAACATAAGTATTCGTCGCTTTATCGATTTTGAAGTTTTATTGCAAAAACGGAAAGGTCGATACCGACATGAACATAAAGTTATTTCACAATGTACGCGTACACTTTTGTTCTCTGAGTACATAATTATTTAGATGTTCTTAATAATGTTTGAATAATTTAATCCTTTAATTATTTCTAACATTTTGCTTGATTACTGTCAACGATTGATCTTCACTTGGTACAAATTTATTGTTCCCATTGAATATAATTTATACCGTTTAAAAGTAGTTCTTTCGCTGATTTCCTCCGCTCTTTCATCAGTTTAATTGGACGTCGTGCAATCAGACAGACAAATTTCATAAACACTCGCACGTCCGCGTCGTTCGCAGTTACCGTGTCAACTGCAACGCGTGACAATGGGTTTCGATAATGAAGCGCATTCTTCGAGCAGGCCAGTCGTCCTCCATTGTCCGTGAGCAATTAATGCAGCTGTTCCGTCGAGTTAAAGCGGACGGCTAAATATCTTCTCAGACACGTGCCGATACGTTCGCGAGCCGGCTATCCGATAGCTAGTTCTTTTTTCGTTTCGTTTTTCATCAACACGTCCAATTGTGAAATATTTGACGGCCTTAAAGTGGCGCTGACGCGCTACCATAAAAATTCAACGAGTGTTTCGCCAAACATCGAAACGCTTTCACGTACGGTGCCGTGTACGCGCGTGCCTGCTCTTTTATTATGCTACATCCACATGTTTCCTCCATCACTGTCGTGAACGAGAAGTGGCGAAATTATTCGATTGACTTTACCGAAGGCACGACAAACAATGAAAACGGTGTCTATTGTTTTCTAAAGTGTGTGGAAAGTGAAATATTGTAAATAGTTTTTTCAATTAAATATTTCGGAAGAGTAAATTCATATTTAAGGTAAATGTTTGAGAAACATTTATTGATTGAAAAAGCGAAATCAATAATGTCCACGGTTATATACAAAAATGAGATTGTTCATAAACATTTAAATACTATATTGTGCGTTGCAAATAAGCAGTATCGGTACTATCTGTGTAAATAAACTACATGTGCCGGACTGGATGCCAAATTATGGCTCCACGAATGGTGAAATGCTCATCGTAGCGTGTGAGCATCGTAGGACTAAATAAGTAGTATAGGCATAGCCATTGGTCAGACAAGTGGTATTTAGTTTATGATCAGAGAAGTAGTATCAAATACAGTTTATAATCAAATAAGTGGTACGATACAAAATAATTTAATATGTGTATAAACTTGATTAAAGAAGTAGCGTTAACACAATCCATGATCAGACAAGTAGTATAGATGCAATGTATAGTCAGCCAAACAATATAAGGAAAGCCTGTAATTAGGCTAGTCATATATGGACAGCATATGCTTAGAAAAGTAATATACTGATAATGTATGAATATATAAATACTGTAGACGTAATTTCTGGCGAAGGCAAGTAGTGCAGCAAAATTTTAGTAACTTCGTATATTAGTAAAGTAACTATACAAACATAATGAAGACTATTATATTGATATATCATGACAAGTTATGTTGATCTACAATTAGAGAATTATTATACACTTAGTTTCACGTGAACTAACAATATAGTATTTGATTTATAAGAAACATAAGTGGTATAAAAGCCATTACTGATTAGAGAAGTAATTAGGATCGAATTCTCTATAAACTAGTGCACGTACAAGCAAGTAATGAAGTTGTCTTCATGAATAGCCAAGTAGTCGAATGACAACATCCTAGCGACAGTCTATAGGTAGACGAGTAACATCTGAGCAGTCTTTGGTTGTACAAGTAGTATCGGATTTGTCTTTGGCAGACAAGCGATGTAAGATCCGCCTTATGACGGATCTTAGTGGTATAGGTACCGTCACTGATCAGGCAAGGGGCATAGGTTTCAGCTGTATGTAAACAAGTAGTACAGGGAGCACGGTTGATCCAACGAGTAGTATAGGGATAGTCGTTAACAAGAGAAATGGTATTAGCAACCTCGTAGATCAGGAAAGCTGCAGGTTATCTACTTGTGTAGAATGCCTTTCAGTGAAGCATTGGATTGAGAAGTCGATACCATGCAAAAGTATAGAGTACATCTAGGCTCCTAATACTTAAGTAGAATAAGATTGATTGTCTTTAACACTAGGTTTACGGATTTTTAATTTACTATTTATTCTGTTGTTCCTAGCAAAATGGATAACCGTTCATGTGAAACTTGGAAATTAGAGGTTGCAAGATAGATGATTGGAATGCGTATTCGTGAAATTGCATCAATCAAAATCGACCTAAACATTTAGCAAATAATGTTTATAAAATTCGATACACGTCAAATTGATGCTTTCTATAAACCTAGTGTTAAGTAAGCATACAAGGTGTACTCGAAACGTACTGCAACACTAGAAGAAGGTAATGCTTCATTTTTGATTAAATAGATGTTGAAAATTCATTTTATTGCAAATATATCCATACTTACTATAAGTAGAAATGATAGATAGTGAACATGAAAATGAATAATTTTTTATTAATACACACGTACTAGGTCAAGATTGAAATTCAACTGTTTTCGAATGTGAAATTAAGCAAAAATACTATATTATACGTTTTCTTTAATAACAATACGAATTGCTTTCTTAATTTTATACTTTCTCCGCTTTTATTCAAATACGGAAACAATTCATAATATTAAAGGAAGATACAAATTCTTATAAATTAAAAGTGGAAAACATATAACCGCCCACAGATTCGAAATCATGTCAAGTATCCGTACAATTCACTGACTTCATCATTATCTTTCCCGCGTGCAGAAACAATGCGATATGTTTCAACGTTTTCAGCAAAAATCGTTCGCAAATTGTCGTACGTACATAAACGTATCTTCCCACTGTACACAGTGTGTTTCTTTGTTCAATGTGAGTTTCTTCGTATACGAAAATGTTATCTACATAGGCACGATCACCATTTACCCGGAAATGTGACTCGCGCGACTGCCCGTTTCTAAATTCTCACGCGAGTTCAATAATGTCAGACAGTCGAACGGCAGGCGTCATTTTCGATGGAAATTTCATAGGCGGCCAACGTAGATTCCGTTTTAAAACCACCGCTTCTTCCTGACGTCCGCCGCCATTTGCGGAAGCATTTTTCATGCATTTATTTGACAATTTGGCACGCTCCGATCGACTCCGCTTCTCCGTTGCCGACCCGAATCACCGGCTCCGCGCTGCCCCTGCTCTCTCCCCGTCCACGGCGCCGCGTAAAAACTGTTGAATTATTTATGTTTTTCCGGGAGTTCGCAGTTGCACCGCGGGATGCAAATGCATCTTCTTTTTTGCCGTCCCTTTGAATGTTTAATGCGACGCCCGGTGTGTTCGGGTTCGGCCAGTGCGAGATGCGCGGGATCGAGCGTTAAAGCGGGAAATGGCCGAAGAAATCTCGACGCTCAGGAAAAGAACCCGACGAATGGACTTACTGGTTACAGTTGAAGTTACGAACATGACACGGAATATGAAGTTTGGATTTTTGCGAGAGTCTTCTGTAGACGTAATGCGAAATGAAGGTGCTCTAGCTGATGCTGGCCGGATTTACGACACTTGCATGATCGGCTATTTCTAAGAATGTTTATTTTTGAGAATATTTGTAGTTTTTACGTAACTCGGGCAATAGAGTCATTTTTAAGAATGTTTTTAGAATATTTATAGTTTTTACATTTTCTTTTAAATTATCATTTAAACATTATTTTGAACTACCTTCTTTTCTATACATTTTTGACGATCCCCGATGGCAACCGAATATGCTGTAAGCAAAAGGAATTTAACATTTGTATATTATTATTTAAATATTTCGTTCGGTTAAGAACAAAGTAACAATTATTTTATTTACGTAGTTACTAATATTTCTATTTCAAATCCATCATTTCCGAAAAAATGCGTTAAAAGCGATATAGTGGAGAGGAATCGTAGGATCATTTTCGGTTTGTTCTGTTTCTCGATGCAACTTTATTTAGTTATTGAATATTCGAATAGATGGTATTTCGAAAAAAAGTATTCTGTAACAATACACTCGCTAGAGAACGTAAAAATTTTGTTAATCGGAAAAATAGCGAAGTAAATTATAGTTTTTGATATCCTAGAAGATATCCTTTTACTTTTAGTTTTGAATCTGCGCGAGGTCTGAATTTCTTAATAACTAGTAACTTTAACTTGTATTGCAACTCATAATCTTATCCTTTTATTGCTAAAATGCAATCCTTCGAATCTAGAACTTTTTGATGTAACGCAAACGTGCAAACGTTAACAAGCAAGCATTAACAGAAAAATTGTGTGATAACTAAAAGGAAAATCAGAGATTTTTTAATTCCCTCTCTTGTCTGTTCTCGGGATTAGTTGATTTTCCAGTAGCTCTAACGGTACGGTTCTACGTGTCCAATGACAAACGATTTTCCAGTTCTTGATCACAAGCGAACCGATTCTACCGGCGTAGCTGGGAACAAACTCATCCTATTTGTATGATTAGTCACGAACGGCTTCATCCGGTTTCACTGTATTGAACGTGCAATTCGAATATATTCTACTTGTACACTTGCATAGGGTACGCGGTTCTATTGGATTTGCTTGATCGGTAACGGATGTGTTCTACTAACCTGGATGGATAAACTTGTCGAGATTATCTGACATATGTCGCAGAATTTGTGGTTCAACTGAAAAAGTCAGGATTCTAGGTGGAGAAATAAATTGAAAATATCAAATAGAATTTGTTTATATTATACATTTTTCCTTAAATAATGGAATTTAAAAATTGACCAGTACATGTGCTACTACAATAAAAATCTGTGTTTACACATATTCTACTTCATAAGTTCTTTGGCTTGCAATTTCGAAGTTAACTTTTTCAAGCAACCGTCTATATTTTCAATTTACCTTTTTATTATAGTATTTCGCACTAAAAACCAATCTTGAAGAATAGTAACCATAAAACGACACAGTACTTAAAAACAGAGACAGTGATCGTTTGTTCGTTACTACCTATTCACTTCAATCAACGTTCATGACGGTTTAACTATCATGAGACCACCAAGTCCCATAAAAGTTGTTTTTTACAAAAAGTTTATCTACATATATAATCCACATATTCTACAATAATTAAAACATTCGTACAAAGAGCTTACAAAATTTGAAAATTAATACAAAAGGAAAATGTTCCCAAACATTAACAAGAATCCTAGTCAATCCATAATGTAAACGTGGTCGAATGATCAACGGTCCGACCAGACAAAGGCATATCGGTTTCCGAAGCAGCAGCGGGTCCAGGAAAATTGGGCGAGTGGTCGCATAATCCTGACGACTCGACGAATACCTGCAGCATACCAAGATGCAATTATTACCCAGAGGAGGAAGGCGAATATTCGGCCGCGCAGTTTTGGAATATCTGGCGATCGAGACGGGCTGGCCGTTTCGGTCGTATTCGGCCGGCCCGGAATCACCGAGGTGTCCGTGGAATATCGGGAAAGTTTTAACGGCGCTTCATTACAGAAAATAGTTTCCCGCGGCCGACATTCGTTGGTGTGCACACGCCGAGCGACGTTACTAATCCGAAAACACGGCCGCGGAATAGTTGCCGCACGCCCGACACGACGTTCCTCTGCGGCAATAATTGCCGGATGCTGACGGAAACAAGGTACATACCCTCGGGAACTGCGGCGAATGACAAAAACTGACAACCAGAGAGATTACCGTTTGGATTAATGTTACGCTCCATGTCCTTTGTCTCGCGAAACTTCGCGTGCCGAGACGACCGTCCGCCGAAATAGTCCTGCGTTCATGTTAAATTCGATCGCCTCTCGTTTTTGTTTCACATTATGCATAAGTATCACTGTCGTTGTTGTTGTTTCATTATTGCTGAGTGCTGAATTTTTATGTAGAATACAATCTTGTTTTAGTGGAAGGTAGTTACATTGGAGTTAAACAGAAGTTTACTTTGTTTTAACCCCTTGCCTTACAATGTCGTGTAAGACTCGTGACGAAGATTTCTAATACCGTTTAACAAATATAAATGTCATTCAGTTTTTCTGAGTTCAAATGACATTTTTCTTGTTAACAATTTGTATGATTTAGAAAAAAATCTAGATGTAGAAGAGCATGGAATTTTTTGATTTACTGATGTGTTATTAACGATATACAGTTGTAACAAGTGCAACTGGGAAATTAAATCGTAGGGCAAGGGGTCAATGTTTTTATTATGTTTGGACTAAAATAAAAGTATTATTAACTACATCTTATAGTTTATTGTATTTTCCATATTCATGTTTAATGTAGCCATATAAAAAACCATTGTATAATTATTATTACCCTTTTTTCTTGCATTTGTTCAGGTATTCTTAGGTTAATTACATTTAGAGTATTTGGTTCATTTATTAAGATTTCTAAAAATTTAGTAAATTAATTCTAAAATATTCTAAACAAGAGTTTTACATGTCCCATATTCAAAGCACAATAGCACAATCAGTAAGGAAACTACAAAATCAACGTACAAAGAATTCAGTAAAGCATTTCGTTAACTGTGCAAACAAACCTAACAATTATATTCATGACCATTGAACGATGCTCCAAAAACTAAAAAAGGAAACAATGTTAATTAAATAATTCCGTAACACAGCGCGGAAAAAGAAAGTTCTCCCGAGGTTCCGGTTGAAACGAATTCAAAGGTCGACCGAAAAGGAAGAAGAGGGACAGCGTTATTCGAGTAGTCGCGTGGCAGCGCGACACCGTTTGAAAAGAGCGTGAATATTCCATTTTTAGCCGGGTGTGTTGTCATAACGAGGTGACTCGTAATTACGAGCATCTTTTTTGCGAGTGAACCGTCGACTGTTGGCCAAGGGGTCGCTGGGAACGACCGTTCAGGTCACATAACGACCGGCAATCAGGATCCAGGAAACATCGTTGCCTTTATCCCGATCCCATCCTGGCCGACGACCATTTTTCCTCCATCCATTGCGTCGTGGCGCCGCGGCGCGGCTTTTTCACGATTCCCCAGCAAAACATTCCAGCCCGCTTTCCATTCCCTCCCTTGTTCTCGTCGCCGGATCCCTCACCACGCCCATCCTGTCGTCGTTTGCATAAAGTGAGCTATCTGCGCTTTTAATATACGCAAATGAAGTTACGCTCCGGAACTAATCATATTTGCATGCGAAACGGCAATCTCCTTTGAGCCCTTGTCGTACTTATTACTACAGTTTAGTCGCCGGCGAACATTTTACGAGGGAACGCCGACCGGCATGGTAATGCCGATCGATCACTGATCGGTCTCGCCCACCTTCGCGGCGCGGCTGCTCCACGTACATAGTTATGCTTGTCGCGTGGATCCCGACGTTTGATCACTTATCGACCTCTGTAACTTGTACCGCGTTTAAGCTGGAATAGATTAAGGAAGAGGTTAGTCGAAAGTTACAGGATATTAAAGGTATGGTAACCTCGTTGTACGGGATAGTTAGTAAGAATATAGTTACTGCCGATTGGGTCCTGGACATTGAATTTGGAAATCGTTTTCGTTAATTATCGGTGATGTTTGCAATTTTGCTGACATCGTTCGACCGCGGAAAAACAAGAGAAAGGATTTTTCGAAAATTACGGAGAATCAAAGGCTTGTTCATTTTCGGAATTTTAGACGAAATTTTACTTATTTCTTCTTCCATATTAAACGTTAGAATTTGAAATCCCCAGCAACGAATAATAATTTCACTTATAAACGAACTATCAATCGTTCGTAGATTTATTGGTGTTGAAAAGTACAATATACAATAGAAACATTCCATTGTTGTAAACTTAAGACCTTTTATACATTCATCTCTATATATATGTTTTATTTTCCACGAAAGAAACGTTGAATGTAACAGAATACAATGCTGTATTATTCTCACTACATAATAATTGTATTCCTCCAATACACAGTATTCCAGTCTGTGTACATGAGTGTTTCATTCAAAGAGTTCGAACACTGGCCATTCTTCATTAACGTACCTTACCTGATTGTGGCAAAAGCAAAATTAACTTTTTCACTTGGGGACTGGTTTCAATAAAATCCAGTATGTACCAAATATTAAATCAAGCACACTGATAAATTCATAAACTGAACTTCACGAATTTTTTAATAACCTCATCTGAAATTTCATGTCATCTCTGTACTCTAGTTTTACTAACAGTAAGTACACGTCGTATATTATACATTGTATAGTTAGTTCAAGATTCTTATTAAATAATTTTTTTTTCCTTTCTTACGCTTTATAGTTTATTGATGGTTTATTAATTCCTCAATGTTCCTTACAATTGTTATTCATGAAAGTTTGTAATGAATTCTGATATGTATTCATTGCAATAAAATGACTTTATTAACTGCGAATGAATAAATAAATAAATTAATCAATCACAGTGTCCGCGAAAATCCATTATTTTATAAAAAGTTGCAGGCCCCACTTTGTTTCATCATTAGATGAACACGGACCAAAGCGATCCCGATTGGAAAATTCCCTTAACTTCCGAGTAATCGCTCGAACGGCGAAGATTTTCAATTACGTCAAAGAAGAAAGTTTCGTTTTATCGGCGAACGCCACCGCGCCGGCCGTGCCTCACGGCCTAGATTACGGCATTATATATTAATGAAAAGCGCGGATTTCACGTAAGATACGTACGAATGAAAGATAAACGCCATTCTAGCGGGGCACTGTTTGCGAAGCACTCATTGTACACTGCTCGAGAAGTTTCGCAACGACAGGGAAGCGATATTCTTGCCGGGCGGCACCGGCCGAAACTTCTGGCCGTGTGACATTTTGTTGTTTCCCCGCAATCATGCTTACTTAATTATCGATCGGACAAAGGGCTACCAGCTTTCCCGTATTCTCGATACGAAAGCGTTCAAACTATACCTCGACACTCCGTTATCGATTGAGAGTATCAAACATTGACAATTTTATGGGCGTAAATAAGTCAACGAATAGGTAATATACAGTTGTGAATGTTTCTGTAAATTTGTGCAAAATTTTCTTATTAGTTGGTACATGAGAATGTAAATTACATTACAAACTTGTTACCATGATAAATGGTCGTAAAGGTATAACGAATTTCATTTGTATTTCTTTTCATTAAAAAAATATATAAAAATGATTGATAATAATAGATGGTGTTTTTCTTTAAAGAAAAAAGCAACAGCAATGTAATAAGTTTTATTCATATTTTTCTTCACCAATTTTTCTTTGTTGAATCTGCTGTTAATAAAATTCGAAGTCCTGGAATGACGCTTTTTGTACGAATATATTTTTCTAGGAAAATTAAGTCTCAATACAAGTAGGACACTTTGTCTATTCTTTTCAATGAAAGAATTCAAAATTCTGTTTAATGAAACTCACTGTTTTTAAAGAAAGTAAATGCAAGGATTTATTAAAGGAATTATACGGTTTTAGTACGAAACTTCGTCTTTATTGCGACAAATGTACATGCAGACAATAATGTATTATTTTTAAATATAATTTATGTTTATGCAATTAAATTAGATATTGTATAGTTTAAAAGCCATATCGACGTTAGTTTGCTATTCTATTTCAGTGAATAATCAATTCATTACCATTCCGATTATTACATCTATTGTCGTCGTATTATAAACTCTAAATGGTAATTGATTTGCATTATTGGAGTCTGGAAATTATCGAGCAAATTTAATCAGTGAATAAGGATTACATTAAACGTATCGATTACTAATTCAATTAAAATTTTTAAAAATTTCTTTTGTTCAATTTCTTGTTGAAAATAGAATTATAAAGAATATATCTCAGAAAACATTTCAGAGCTTAAGAAGGAAGTGTGGTTTTGAGGAAGTTCCGACTATCACGTTTCCTTTTATTTTAAGTACTTACTGGTATACAAAAAATTTGACACGTTTCAGCTACTTAAGTACCTATTGAAATTTTTCTTCAATTTTATAGTTAAAAAGTATAATCAGTGTAGTTTAAAACCCACATCATTTATACTCTCATAATAACGATAAATCGCCAAAAATATTTCTCCCATATTTCCATTCGCAAGTAAGTTTGCTAATACAACCTTCAATATTCATTTATTAAAAATGTATGCAGATCAAACAAGCCGAAATTAAAACAATTAAAGCTACCTCACGTATATTTTACACGCTTTAATAAAACTAAATTTTAGATATAAGTTCTACGATATATTAAACGGAATGCTGTCAAGTTTCGAGTGCACTAATTTAAATTTGTAATATCCAGGCTTTCCATTTGGGTGTGAAGTGTTACAATCCGTTATGAAAGAAAATGGCCGTTTCCTCGAGAAAGGGCGGTACATGGGCGTAGAACGGATCGAAATGTTAATTTTATTTGACATGTACGGCCTCGCTTTCCCTTGAAATTTAGTCGGCGCACGTGAATTCAGGGACTGGTATTATCGTCGGCCGCAACGAGCGTTGCATTTCGGTCACGCACGATCGAGTATTATCGTCGTCATTGTTATATCGACCATTCGTGAGGTGCCGAGCATACGGCTGTAATCGCAGTCTCGAGGAGCGCTTACAGAATATTGCGGCTCCGAACTCACTGTATTGAGATACATATATCGATAACCGGCTACAGATGAACGCGCGGTTGGAGCCTGGGAAATCGTCTTAGGCACGCAGCACCGGAATGCAGAGCTCTAATTAAAAAACGTCGATGTTACATTGACCAAGGTTTCCAACACGGTTATGGAATTTCTGGAATTTCAGCTGAAACAGTGCTCATACTTTCCTGCGCGTGAAATTGTTCTGTACTGTTCACTGTTCGTGAAATTTCACGAATTCATTTCGTTGCAGCGTTTCGCTCGAGTAAAAGTGAAGACCTTTTAGTTGATAGAATTTATTTTAAAAATGAAAACTTTGCTGACTATTTCATATTACGCTCTTTTTTTAGAACCTTGTCGATATCTACTAATCTGCTGGTTTAAAGTTCTAACGGAAGATAATGCTGTAAGATACTTGCTTGTAAGATACGTTGGAAATAATTTTGTAAAAAGTTTAAGAATTTGTATATGAGATTTTTGTGTTCTTAAACAGTTAGTCAATTTGTGGAGAAATGAATTGCTTTGAAGTGAATAATCTAGAAAATCAGCATTCGAAAAGTGTTCAAGTTTTGAAAATGACAATTTTTACAAATCAGCAATAATAAAATTATTTTACCGTTAAGAAAAGTCTAATAAATCTGTGTAATATAGACAATATCGAAATGTATCTGAATTAACATCACTAACAAATTAATTTCCACGATCCTCCAAGAAAACGCTTACGAATTCGAATCAACCAACCCAAATGAAGTTTTGAATAAACCTATGAAAATTCAAGCCCTGAATTAAAAGCACTTTTAATCGCTTAAAATTCTTCTAAAGTAAACTTTTTAATAATTCAAATACCTACTTTAAACAACCTCCGGCCATTCCATCCAACTAACACGAATAACATTCGACTAACCCTCTCTCTCTTCTCTTCTTTCCAGATCGGTACTCGCCCGCCGAACTAACAACTGCCCACTAACCGTCCCCGAAATGATCAATCCGCCACCGTAAGGCGAATCGACAAACTTGTGGCGCGATCCACGCCGCGTCTCCTGATCCGAGGTGAACGAGTAGACGGCCGTCGTTGGTCGTTCATCTCTACGGGGATCGATCATGCGAATTACCGAAGATGCGCAGGACGAGCAGCAACGGTTTGAAGCTGGACCTGACCGAGAACACTCCAGGTAGCTCGTTATCGCGGCTGCCGAACTTGGTCGAGCATGCGGAGACCTGTCAGGCGCTGTCCACCGGAACCGGTGAGAATTTAAGCAGCAAACTGCCGAACGTGGTTGAGGGCTCGATGGACTATGGTAGCGAGCGCAGGTCCTCCCGGTACCTCGAGTACCAAGACACGAAGCCTTATCAGGATCCCCAGCCGGGCAGCGGTCTGTCCTCGTACGAGCAGACCGGCTACCACGATCAGTCCAGGGGATACAGGAGCTACGAGCGAAACCCGTATGACAGGGAGGATATTGACCGATACGATAACAGAATTTATCCGGAAGACGGGTTGAGGTACGATCGCCGCGGGGATCAGAGGACGTATCAGGAGTCGGACCTGGACGCGCCCTACGAGAGGAGCGATGCCCAAAAGCTCACCAGGACTTACCCCGCGGAGCTCCAGGAGCCTGCCAGGCGGTATTCTCGAGATTTGACCGATTACGAGTACGCGTCCAGATATGCGGAGGAAACGCTGAAACTCGAGCCGAAGAAGGATCATCATCACCATCACTCCGGGAAAGTGTACGAGCCCGCCGCCGCCGCCGCCACGTCTGCCTCGAAGGGCTACGAGTCCGGCGTGAAGACGCACGACTCGGCTTATGAATTGTCTTGCGCCGCCCAGCAGGATCTAGCTGCGCGCAAATACGAGAGCAAGTACCACTCCGTCAACAAGATGTACGGCACGTTGCCCAGGTACGAGACAGGCAAGTCCTACGAGCCGAGATCGTACGAGTACGAGGAGCAACCGTACGACACCGCTGGCAAGAACTATGACACCAAGTTCGAGCTGACCAGCTCGAAGAGCTACGAACGGGCTAAATATGATTGCTCCACGTCTTCGTCGAGATATCCGGATAAATCGTACGATCAGACGTTGAAGATTGGAGAGTTGGGCTCCACGTCGTCCGCGGCCGGTTACGCGAGGAAGACGCAAGATCAGGAGGAGACCAACGCTGAGAAGATGAACGGGTACAGGAAGAATAATTTCGAGTCGTACGGTGTTTATTCTGATCCCGAGGATGATCACGGTTTCCTGGCTGAGAAGAAAACGCCTCAGTATCCGTATAAAGGGGTTGTTGTTAATGTCAGCGGTGAGTCGAGCGTGGTGGATCAGAAACGAGCCAAGGATGGCAGGCAGACCGAAATGACTGGAAGCCCTTGGTGCAGGCCGACTATACTGTTGCTGCTGTTGCTCTTGCTCTTTGTTGTCTTCGTTTTCGTCTCTGGAATCCTTTTATACCTGAACTGTGAGTCTTTTCTTATATCTTTCTAGATGTTACTGGTAGGTTTTTAGAGTTTTAGGGATTGAATATGTAGAAGCTGAACATAATAATGGAAAGGTTTTGTGTATTGAGAAAATTCCTTATTAATATCGCCTGAGACCACTACTAAAATTTAATGTAGTTTAAATGCTCCTGGGAATGTTTAGGAATGTTTAGTGAGATTTTTCTGATACCTTTGGTGCAGGAACTCTTCAAGTGTTTCCATTGTTTTGTTCCACTTTTGTGCTTCTCTGTCTATAAGTAATCTTGCACATCAACGTAAAATTTTCAGAAATATGCATCTCCTATTACGTACGCGAAGTTGTATAGAAACCAATTAATATTTGCAAAAAGAAATGACTAAAAAAGTACCATTTATTATATTATCATACTTTATTATATAATTTAAATAATTATGCGTATTAATCAATCCTTAAAAAATTATCTTTCATATAACTTTTATCAAAATTGGCATTTACGAGATCAGTTTTACCCCCCTTAGACATTTTGTCTTTAAACTCCAAATTAATCAATCTCAGCGACAATTAATATAACTCAGGTCAAGTGGTCTCGTGCGGAGTTACCGGAGAAGTTTTCCGGGCACCGAATTTTCGTCTAGTACCCTGTCTTCGGAAAAAGTGTACTCAGGGTGCAATGGAAAGCCCTCGAAACTCATTGATCTGGTCGCTGTAGTTAGAACCGAAAAATTCATTGAACCGTAAACAGGGCCGCAAAATCTCAAATAATTTGTGATTGCAGATACTACAGATTTTATACATACAATACGAAATTCTTCATATAATTAAGTGATATATAGAAAATGTAATGAGAAGGTGACATTTTTAGTTTCTTTACAAGCACATTATAATATTACTAACAATCAAAAGTATTTTCAATAATACCATTTCCAAATCACAAAGAGAAAGTCCGAATTTACTTAAGGTATAGTTATTAAAATCAAACAATGTTACTACTTGATATTTACCAATTCATGCCAAGTTAAAAACAAAGAGACCCGACTCACTACACAAGACCGAACAGTAGCAAACCTAAGTGATTGTGCTAATAGACAAAATGACAGCAGTGCAGAATGCAAACAGATTCAGATAAACAACGTAATCTGTAAAGCGCACATCCAAGTTAAAGCGGTCGGTTTCAAGAAAACAAAAGGATGTTTATTCGAATTAAACTTCTCCCTTCAAGCTGTGCGTTCGTCACGGCACTGATAGAGCCCGTTAAAAGTTATGAGTCACGTTTCACGTAGAAACGAATGGTTGCTACTTAAGAAGCTTTGTTAGGAGGATACGGAATTAGTGAAGTTGCAGCCCGAGTATCCGGCTGGATGATACGTCTAGCCAGTGTTCGTTTTCTCGTTCACCGTCATTTTCTTCTTCGACCGCGTCCGTGCGATTCCGGGAGGGCCATTTAGTTAATGAGCATCCGATACCAATTATTTACGATCGTTCATGTGACTGCCATGATAATGGCCGATTCCGAAGACGTTGCCGACGCCGATGTCCCCGTACACGTGCTGACGATACGTTAAGCCGAGAACGGTTACTGTCTCCGCGCCGCATTGGCCAATTTTATGTGTCGAACTTGACATTCCTGACACGTAGGGACTTACCACGGTCGAAACTGATCGGTCGGAATTACAATGCGGTCGGTAAATGGAAGAATAGGGTTTAAAGGATCGAGGTGGACGAAAGTGACGTGTACCTTGGGAATTCGTTTCGCTTGGAACCGTTAACAGACGCGTTCGGAGCTTCGCGCTGTGTACGAAATATTCTGCGAAACTGCGGTGCAATTTTACATATTTCGAGAGTTTGGTAGGACTTTTAAAAAACTGAAATTACCATATAAAGACACTATGTGTTAAATGTGTTTTTCTAAACACCTTTGTTGGTTCTTTGAGATATTTGTTTTCATAAAGCTGAAGCATTGAGTTGAAAATACTTTTATAATTATCTTTGCAGCTTTTCCTGTTTAAGTGATGTGTTTCTTTGATTTCTTTAAGATTATAGAATCATTGGGCAAGGTTGAATATTACAGTTGATTAAACTCTTGCCATGTGAGCTCTTCAATAATTATTTTTATAAAGATTCATTTTATGTTCACTGTCGATGTATATTTTTTAGAAAATTTACATGTTTATAACTTTGAAGAAAGTTAGACGTAATTTAGAAACTTGTTTCTTTGAATGTTGTCAGTAACGTTGGTTTGAAAGAAATTGATAATAGTGATCTTCTGAAAAGGTTATAGTTTCTTTTATTTAACAAACACTTATTACATTGTTCTACAATTGATTTTTATTTAAACCATAATAATGAAAAAGTGAATATTTCTTTGCTTCGTCTATATTAAACTTGAAATAAAAAGATTCTCGAATTAATAAGCTTTTACATCAAACATACAAAAATGGTTGCAGTGAACATTCCCATAAATACGAGAAACTATCAAAATGAAATTGCAATTGTCCACCCATTCACATCCACCACTGACAAGAAACAAATTTTACATTGTACATACTGCATTAAGAACTTGCTTACGATATTTAGGAAAATTCTCTGCAGACTTGAGATTCTATTCTCCATGATTACATAAGTGCGTTCCTACTACATCGAGGAAGGGAACTCAGATCGGACGAAACTTTTTAAGTGAATTTAATTTGACTTCTTAATGGTAACGCGTATATGGGAACAAGTATTGTCTACCACAGAACTGGAGATGGTCGTAGCGCGCCCGCGTACTCGGCATACCAAATGGCGAAAGAGTAATATAGGGAATCATAGCGGGTGAGTCTGCTTTCTCAGGAAATCATTGAAGATCTTTGCTCAGTCGTTCATGAGATTGCGACGCGTTTAGAGGCCGCCATCCTGCTCAGCTCTCCCGGGGAATATAAACTGGCTCGTTTTGAAGCAACCAATTCGCTGTTTACGAGTGACGTTCCGCATTTCAATCGAGAATTCAATTACGCTTATATTCGCGTAAGCACAACGACGCTCTTACGTAAGGATCCAATTACTCCCGTTTACCAAGTTGTTAAGCTTTTCTTCGCGATTAAAGACGGATTCTGTCTTTATTATCAGGCTCAACGAATCACCGGATTAATTCAAGTAATTGATTTCGAGTACCGGAAATCGTTAACGTATAAATCTGATGGTATAACTGAATCCGTAAGATAATAGGTGGAGAAATCTCGTTTCTAGAGTTTCCTGGCCATTAAAAGAGAAACGGTTCTATTTACAGTAATAATTCTTTTATCAGTGTCACCGTAGTTAACACTATTCCTACCACGACCGGTCAAATGACCGTTTCCAAATTTCGATTAGAATTTCCTATATACAACGTAATTGAATCGCCTTTAAACTTAACAACTTTTCCTCAAATATACGTATAATATATTTTTCAATATTCACTTCTTTTTTTATTGTTTATTTTCTGAGAAAAATTTGTAGTCTGTCTTACCTACCACGACCGGTCATTTGATAGAACGATTTATACCTTTTTGTAATAGTATTCTCTCAAAGACTCAATTCCGAAACTATAAAGTCGTTACAAACGAAAGGTAATACAGTTGTGACATGATTTTAGCCAAAAAGTGCCTTCCAGGGACTGCTTTCCCTGAGTTCAATAATTTCCAAACATCATTAACACGTTGACTGCCAAATAAACACACACTAAAGTCTAATCCAATTGAAATTATTTTTTAAATATTATAGAATAGATGTTGACACTTCAAGCAGACAAATATTAGCAAAAATCAACATTTTGCTCTCTTAACCTTTTCGTATCTCATACATTCAACAAAATTTCATTTGTCTGAGACACCGCTAAGATGATGAGTTCTTTTTACTAAAAAGATTGCGTCAGCTAAATTTAACACTAAATGTAGCGTGACCGATCGAATGACAGGTTTTAAAATTTAATTCAAAATTCAATGTTTGTTTTTTCTTCTGTTTCTATTTCTAATAAAAAAATTTATCGTTTACCTTGTTTTCCTTTATTTCATAACTAATTATTTAACTCGGCACAGTAAGTATAGGTATATACAAACTGTCGGTACGTGTAGTTCTAACGGTGATAAAAAACACAGAGAGTCTTTCTCAAAATCTTCCAAGAGCCTGATAATATCAATCGTTGAGGATCAGGTGGTCATTGGTGGCGGGAAACGGCTCGACGCCAGTTAAATCGAATTTCCGAAAATCCCGGTGAAAATACGACTTGTCGCTCGTACGATGAAGCGGGGATAGGGACGCGTTGCAAGGATGCGGGCGTGAGCTGCTCGTCGAATTCCTACGTGGACGCCAGTCCGTCGCAGCGAATGTATTGTCCGATGGACAATGCGGCGGTTGATTGCGAAGCGGTCGGGCGAAAACTTGACCCGAAAATAAACCGAATCGCTCAAACGCCCCCTGTCGACCGCTGCCAAATGCAGCCACTCGGAATACCATAGGAACGGGACCCCGTTACGGCCTTGATATTTTTCAGCCGCGGATAGACGGCCGCGCGCGGCCTTCTCTGTTCATTGTGAGGGGCCATCGTTCAACGAAGCACACCGCTGATATCGGGCGAGACCGGAAATCGCACGGGAGAATGTGCATGCGCGATGACGTACGCCACGTGAAACGCGAGTCCCTTTTCACCGAAAAATTTGCCTCTTTCGGACCCTTCTATTTTTTTCCGTTCGCTTTCGCTTCTTCGTGCCCGTTGCTCCCTTTCCTTGTTTCTGTTCGACGTTTGTCGAAATACCGGCCCTTGCGTGGGCGTGTAACCTGGATGGGGAAGGGGTGAGACGGTTGAGATTTTGACCAACGGAGAAATAAAAGGAAAAGGATCAACGGGGAGCTGTGCAGAGAGGATTGCGGGATTTTGATATTAGGATTGCTGTTCGATGGATGTGCTGAGGGGGATTGTTTATTTAGGTTCGAAAAATTGATTGTTTTAACTGGTTGAGTGCGATGGGTCTTTACTAAAATCCGGCCGGGAATTTCGTATTAAAGATTGCTAAATGATGCGGTTACCTCGTTCTTATATTTATAAGCAGTATTACGAAAAAAGAAGTAAATACATAAATTTAGTTTTGATCTTACGAACATTTAAGTTGGCAGTTTTAGGCAGTGAATAATTTCTTTATGGATAATCTGTACTTCTTCGTATAAAGTTAAGGGTGAAAAAATTAGAATCATTTGAGAAAGAAGAAAAATTTTAGTTATAATTTGCAACTCATGGAAACAGAAGTATTATCTAAGCAATAAATGTGATTAAATATGTCTGTGACTACCATGCACAATTTTATAAATAAAATAACACTGTAATCTCTGCATCAAGTTTCTTTATTACTGTTCAAATATTCTAAAAATTTAACGAGACCTAATAATAGTGCGTTCGGCTGAAATTAACAGAATAAATAAATTGCAATTTAAAACATGTACAAAAGTCATTTCCTTTTCGATTTACTTCATTAAAAGATGTGTTCCATTAAAATGTACAAAAGCAGCTCCATCTTTTCCGGAATCTGCTCGAACAAAATTTCCATTCGTATCATTATTACCTGCGAATGTATCAACAGTAAATCAGCCGAGATACGAATCAAGAAGATTATAACAGCTGTTGCAAGGAAAAATTATGGAACGCCACCGAGTCGGTTGCATTTCAAATGAGAAAAAAAAAGAAATCTCAACAATTCATAACGTGGTCTGATTAATGGCGTTGCCATTCCGCGTAACACACTCGACAAACATCCCGTTAGCACAACAAGGATGGCTAGACATTGACGAATTGGACCGAAATGAATCGTATATCGTTGAACAGAGGAAGATTTGTGTTACGAGTTGATACGTGCCACAGATAGGCAATACCGTTGCATGACGAGGTATAAATTTTATCTCGCCACTTTGCGGCGTGCTGCCCAGCAACGAGCAATATCAGAACTCGGGATGATTCAACGGTTTCGCCTCTACTACAAACTGTCAACAAAATCGGACACTCGATTCACGATTTCTCGATGGTCCTTTGAAAAAGAATTTCCTTATATTTTCTTTAAATCTTGTCCGGTGAAGAAACGTCGCGGGAAATCGATGTCGTCAGGTTTCAGAAAATGCAATTTTGATGCAGAATTTTAATCAATATCATCTGGCCACACGTGTCGGCGAAATTAAAAACATTTAATCTACTATCTGCGGAATTTATTTAAAAAATCTCATATTAAAGATATTACAATTCCTTCAATCAAAAATAACAAATTCATCTTTCGTATAATAAAAATAAAGTTTTGCTCTCATTAACTGGGTAATTATATAAATAAAAGAATAGTGTTACAATACCGCTATTATTCTTAAATAATAATTCTTAAAGTAAATTTATTATTCTTGTTGAAGTTAAAGCATTGACCATGCTTGTACCGTTTTTTGGAAAACCCCACATCCTTGCAGTGATTGGTTAATTAGGGTCTGGGGCCTGCGAGTACTCTAGGTATAGATGCATGTACTGTCGTGGCAGTTTTTTATTTACTTAGTTCTAACTCTGCGCCCGTCTTGTAACCACCGATTTCTACCAATAGTTTCTTCACCGTTTAATATCTTTGTATAAATATAACTATTACTCTGATATACTCTACGCGTGTATTATTTTATTTCACATAACCCCTCAACAATTCTTAAATAAATTCACTTTTATTAAACAAAAGAATGGACATACTGTACTCTCGTCGGATAACTGCATAAACAAAAATCTTATAATTCCTTCATTCAAGAGCAACACACTCATCAATACTAAAACAAAGGATAAAAATGTTTTGCTCTTGCCAATCAGATAACTACACAAATGAAAGAAGCAAAACTACTGAAAGTACAAATAATCTCATTTCGAGCCGGAGAACTACCACAAAAACATAATGAAGTGCTAAAACCAGTAGCTCGCGGAGGGTTTAATTCGAACTACGAGCATCCCCAAAGAATGGTGAGTCGCTCATCAGCGCAGCTAATAAGTTTGAAGCGGTTAACTTTCAACACCTTAACCGGAACGTTCTATATAGAGCAACACGGGCTTGTGAGCCATGCAGAGTGCGGGTTCTTTGGCGTGGGACGAGGATTTAGTATGTAAGGCACGTGTTCGCATCTGCCTTTATGAACGTTTCCCCCGATTCCGCCGTTTCGTCCTCATTCTCGTGCAACCTTGCTCGCAGCGCTGCAAGCTTCGGGTTGGTCTCGGGGTTTTCGAGATTAAGGGCGTCGCCGATCATATTAAGGCCGGAAATATCTCATCCGCTCCTTATCCGGCCCGCTACGACCCTAGTAAACTCGGTCCCGCGTTTGTTCCACATCAATTACAACGGACTTTGCCGCGGCATGCGACAACGGCTGGTGTGTACGCAGCTTTAATACCACGGGAGGATCGTCGAACTTCCTATATCGCCCGGGGACAACGGTTTACGAGACGCCGGGTAAACGGATTTTAACAGGATCAGCCTTGCTCGACGACCTTGTAATTGCTCTTCGGATGATTCACGCGGATAATGCTCCCGCCTCGTCCTTTTATTTTCTTTTCTTCTTTTGTGCGTGACGCGGTGTCACGTTGAACGTATTTTCTACTAAGCGATGCGTAAATAATGCCGCGAACCGATCTGTGGGGCAGTAAGTGGAAAAATGGAATAACCCCTTGACTTACAATATCGTGTTAGACTCGTGACGAAAATTTCAAACTGAGTTTGAGAAAGCTAAGTGTTATTTCTTGTTTCTAAATACAAATTAAATGTTACTTTTCTGTTATCAACTGTTAATCTTTGGAGTACATGTAGACATGAAATGGGCATCAGAATTTTTTCTTTTCCAGCAAATCATTAACGATAAAGTAGTTGTATCGGTCATAGTTAAGAAATAAATCATAAGGCAAGGGGTTAAGGAGCAATGGAAGATTAATGAAATTTATATTGGGGATAATTTAAATTAGTTAGGACGGTTGGGTACAGTTCTGTTTTTGTAACACGCTATGTTCCTGAAATGATCGAGTTTCAATTTACTTTTTATTAGATATTTTTAAATTTGTTGTCTGCAGTAGCTCTATTGTGGAGTAGAAAAGTATATAAATAGTTTTGGTAATATAATAATTTACGGATATTTGATCACTTTGGATAAGTAAAAGTGGTATCGAAACAGAAAAAAATTGGTATTTATTGAGGCGTTTTTATTTACTTTGGATAATATGAATATTTGTATAAATTGATCAATTCTATAGTACTCGTCATTATTATTATTATTATTATTATTATTATTATTATTATTATTATTATTATACATTAATAATATTATACAATATGTTATTATTATAAATCAATAATATTAATAATATATAATTATTATATTACCGCTATTACATTGTAGCACAATTGAAGTAGGTACTTATTTTTTATTACTGCGTTTCGTATGTCGCTGAAATATTAAATTTTATGTAGTTTTTTAAATATTTACTTATATATAACTACAATGACAAAATAATTTACCAATTACTAATTCAATCCTTTCATTGAATTATCCTGTACAGGAAAATAATTAACAAATAGACAATTCTAGAAAACATTTAAAGAGGAACATGTTGTGTAATGAAATAATTGAAATCCGCTTGACGATGCCAGCGTGAGCATTGCAATAAATGTCGCCATTCCTAGGGAACGTGATATGTCATGGCACAACGTTAGCTATGACAGTCATTGAAGTTTATACAGTGGAACGCTGTCGGGAGACTCGAAGTTGCTGACACCGAGATCGCTCGAATCAACACAGATCAGAGTAGCTCGGGTTAGATAACACGGATAATCTCGGAGTCCTCTCTATATTGATTCGCATGGATTATCGCGCGCTTCTGTTTGTCTTCATTATACCGGAGATTTATCGGTACTTTTCAGGCTCAGAGCTTCCGTTTCTCCCTAAGCAACTATTATTTTTGAATATTTCGATTTCAATAATATTAATCTTGTCGTAAAATAACGAGTAGATAATAATAGAGAGATTGTAGATAATTAGTAAACAATAAATTAAATAAATTACTATATAAATGAATTCTTTTTCATTTATACCGGGTACAAATTTATTTAAATAAAATGTTTTTATTTCCATTGCATATAACTACAGTCGACATTATATGGTACCATTATAGACTCTTTTATCAAATCTTTTAATCTGATCAGAGATTAATATAAAACTATGACGCTGAAATTTTCATAATATAGAGTATCATTAATTTAAATAACCTACAGCAACTGATTTTGATAGAAATCACTGACAAGCATTACAGTATCATTAGAGAATTGAATAACTTTCGTTAATCACTATCACTATTATCAACTTATTAATAATTTTAAAGTAATGTCACCAGTTGTAAATAATATTTTAAATAACACCTGTGTAACCTCTTTCACCTTAGATTTACATCTGAACCAATTAGATTATCAATTAGAAAAGAAGAAGAAAACTGTGTACAGATCTTGTCCTATTTGAATAAATAAGTAACTCGTTCGAAACTTTCTATTCTAGCTATGACAGTTTGCTGTCACTAATAGATTTGTCCTGAAAAAGTCAACAAATACTGTTGGGACTTTTTTGAAAGAAGGTTCCCAGGAGCTGACCTGAAATCATCAGTTTTACCATTACTGTTCATTTCTTCTAATTCCGACGATCTTGATTATAAGTTACCCTTCTCAAAGTTTTATCTTAAAACCAATACAAGTTTTCATTTATGAACACTTCCAACTTACCCTACTAACTAGTAAAGCAAGCTACTTTCTCACTATTAACTGATATCTGCAGTTCAAGATCATTACACATACTATAAGCAACTCAGCTTATTAATTAGAAAATGCATACAGAATGTATACTTCGTCTCGAATGTGTTAATACATTCTACGAAAAGACATCACCCATTGGCAATCCTTCAAACCTGTGAAAATGGCATGAAACACAAAGCCAAACGGTTTTCGAACTCCCGAAAAATCCGTGTCGGTAAGCGTCCATTAATCATCGCGCGGGTCCCGCGTTACCGGGGATCCGCGGGAAGCGGGCCCCACGGAGCTCGAATTTCCCGTTTTCGGTCGTCAATCCCTTTCCTTACGTGTCAGCCGGCAAGGAAACTATATCCGGGCAGCGATGCCGGCGTTAACGGGCGCGCGTTCCGCCGTGAGCCGTCGGGCGACGTTAACTCGGCACCGACGTGTTCCGGTGCCGCGAGAGGAGAATACCGAACGAGGGGGCGAGGCGAGGGTGCTCAGGGGCGAGGTAGGGAGCCAGACACGACGACGGATGAAATTGGATCCCTCGGTCGCCGGGATAAATTGCGAACGCGGCCGTTTCGCGCCTTAGCGAATCGCGGCCGCGTTTTATAAAACGGGCGTCGCGGAGGAGAATCGAGGGGTGCGCGTGCGTCCGCGGCTGCTAAATTTGTTGCCAGTGCGCCAGCAACGATTAACGTGCCGTAACCACTCGAAATTGCCTGGGCTGCTAAGTGTTTTCGCCGCGGCCGGAAAACCCGGGCCCCCTTTGGAACGGCGCGAATCCAGCCGCGAGATGAATGTTTGGCCTAAAGGGGTCTTGGTGGTGCTACTCGATATTCCTTGGGGTAGGTGAGACTCATCGAGTTTCGTGCGAGGGTTGGATCATGTTAACCCTCAACGGTCCAAGGGTGTTTTAAGTTTGCTTACCACTTTGCGTGGATATACAGATAGCTGCCGAAAATAAATGATGTGTGAGGGATCGACATGGTACTTAACGTATTAAATAGAGAATATAATAAGAATAACAGTGATGGGAATTAAATGATTGTCCGCTGTGATTTACGCGGAATTTGTTTTAGTAAGTAAAAGTGCTATATTGTATGTACTGTGGCGTTGACAGGTTAATGGTTCACTTTTAAAGGGGTGCATTGGGAAGTATGAATATAAAGTAACTCAAAGACTGTTTTCGTATCTTTTGCATGGCCATTATTTATTTTTGCTAGCATTTCCTTTCATAGCTAAGTATCTATAACTGGTTTTCCTTAAGTTTAGTGTAAAGTTTGAATTTCTCCATATATTCAGATGAGTCATCCGCTGTGTGTACAATCACGTTCTTCGGAAAAAAATGTTCTACTCTTTTATATGATATACTTCACAAGGTATAAATAAAAATAGTCATATAAATTAAACTGTTTACAAAACCTTAAAATAGTATATTACCTATAGTATACATTATTTACATTCGCCGTATAAGCCAGAATAATTGCTTTCAGAAATAATTCCCCGAAACTTCTCCAAGAATAATTATTCAACCGACTCGTCTTACCTATTTATTACTCGGAACGAATTCACAGGATACAGCGTTGCCCGCGATTTCCAGCTTCTCGCATCGTATCCTAGCTCGCCGAAACTTCCGAATTCTGGCGCCGCTACAGTGATACGGTTCCTCGCGAATAGTTACGCTGCTTCGATAACACGATCTACACCATCTTTCTTTCTACCATCCCCCAGGAACTGAAGCTCTTGGCGAGAAGTTTCTTATTGTTTTGCGCAAAATTCCCTCGCGGAGCGACCGAATGGTTCGCGAATTCGCGCGCACACATTATATCCGCGGAGCCACGCACCGGACTACATCCATCCCGAGATTGTCGAAGTACGCCGAACGCCAGAGCTCTTGCATTGGTTCGCGGGCCAGTGAAAGCTGGAAAAGGACAATGAAAGTTCTCCAGAAAAGATAGGGTTCCATCGGTCTCCCAAAGAATTCTCGGCGAATTCTACGGCGAAATGGTGGAACGAGGACCAGCGGGAGAGGGAACCAATGGGGAAAAGGTCGCAGCAATCGGTCGCGATCGGGATTGTTCGCGAGTTACCGAGTTCGAGTCAAGATTAATGTTAACTTCGCCGTAGGAGTTAATAAGTCCGGGACCGATAAATCCCGCTAACTCTTTCCTTTACAGTCTACTCTTCTCTCTTTCTTTTATTTCTTTTTGCTTTCTTTCTCTGTTTCTTTTCCTATATTTTAAGTTATACTTTTCCTATATTCTCTCTCTCTCTCTCTCTCTCTCTCTCTCTCTCTCTCTCTCTCTCTCTCTCCCCGACGCTCTTCTTTCTCTCTTTTTGTTATATTTTTCTTTATTTCTCTTCCTGTAGACCTTTATTTCCCTATAACTCTCTTTACTTCTATTTCTCTTTCTCTCCTTATCCCTCTGGAATGTCCCTTTCTTTTTCCTTTCACCCCATTCTTCTCATACCTCCATTCCTCCGGACTGGTCCATTACGGTCCCCTTTTCCCAACCGTTCGCTTTCGCGCTCTCCCGAGCGGTCCCGGGGCTTTGAGAAACTCGAAAAGTTTCGCGGCGAGAAAAAGCCGGTCGTATCGGGTAAGAAGCTCCCGTTCCGAGAGTCCTTTCCAGGATCATTTCCTGCAGGAATCCGAGCCCTTTTTGTTGCGATTACTTGCGTCGAATAGTTTTCCCATTACAGATCCCCGCCAGGGAACAGCATTTACTACGCGAACGGCGTGGCAGCCACCGTTGCAAAGTAGCCCGCCCCACCATCATGCCGGCCAGTTGAGCTGTGCTGTTTGCGCGGGAGTAATAAGCACACCCTTACAGCCCTCGTCTCGACGGTGTTAATGTTAATCTCTGACAGGATTGTTAATCCTTCGCTGTTCGCGCAATTGCCTTCGGAAAACGGTGTCAGCTTTGCTGGAATCTGCTCGATTAGATTCGTCAATCTGATCGCGGAAGAATTGTTTACGATAGTGAATGAAAGAATTTTCGACTTCCACATCTATTTCGGCGAATGTTGCTAGATAGGCATCAATTAGTAACAAGATTTTCGTTAGATATATTATGTTGTAGTGACAGTACTTATCAATTTTATATTCCAAATATGTTGCTTTTTAATATTTTTAAATTATACTGCTTTTGTTGTGTGATAGTGGTACTTGTATATATAATATTCTAATAAAATACTTTCAACCTAATGAAAAGTGAGCGAAATATGCAGAATCATACAGTAGTTTTCGGAAAACACTTGGCAGTTATGATTTAATAGTATTTATGTAGAAATATTATTTTTCAAAATATAAAAACATTCGGAGCAAAGATATTTCACTATTTACTTCGTATATTGTTCCGTTACCAAAATCTTTATTAATATACACGATTAATATAAACTTCAACATTATTGATTAATATAAAGACAGATCAATCGAAGAAAAAATAGGCTGAGCACAATTTTCAATATAGTTTTCTTAGAAAAATCCAACAACCTCGATAATTGATACATCACGTATACTCAACTGACAACAAGAAACGTCTGGTTCAAACGATCTCGTTCGCCTGTATCCGATAATTGATTCATTTCCCATATTTTCCTCGTGAAGTCACTTTTTCCCGATAACAATGCGATCTATAGAAGACGATATGCCTGGTATCGAAATAATCGAATACAAAAGCTAGCGAACGGTTGAAAACACAATAAAAAGATAGGCGACACAGGAATCGTGTAGAAACAGTGGTCGGACACGGTCACCTTTCAGCTTTTCGCAAGGAGAAATAGAACGGAAGTTGGTCGCTGAGGAGGACTCTCTGGAAAAGCCCTGTCAGGGAAGCTGACGTTTAATTTAATAAATGCCGCGCGGTCGTGCTGTTTCTTTTCCCCTTCTTTTCCTTTGCGAGGCCGCGGCGGGGCGTTTCCGCGCCATTTCCTCCCGACGCTGGCAACTGCCGTTCCGCCGCCGTGTAAAATTTCTTCGGAAAAACTGTGCGAGGCAACGTGCAGCTTATTAAGGCCGTCGAACTCCCGTAGGCGGAAGTTTCCACGGAGTTTGTAATTTCTGGCTAGCAGTCTAACACTCGTTTCCAGTTCTCGCGTTGCCGTGTATGCTCGCGCCTCGTGTTTCTCTATGTTTCCTACGAAATACAAGTGAAATCGGGACTTTCGAACGTCATTAGGTCGTATGCATAAAGAAGTAAATGTTTAGACGTATTAAGCATAATATAAATGCAAATGTTAGATTTCTTATACATAATCTTGTACTAGTCGAGTAGACTGGTGCGAGCCAGATTATTTTCTATTTGACACCAGAGAACTAGAAATACTTGAACATCAATCATGAAAAACGGAAAAGAATTTTTTAATCTTCCTTTAGCAAATCAGAAACAGAAAATGAGAAATATAGTTTGGGATATAACAAGTGTGAACTGAATTCTTCTGGCGATTAGATTTATCGTGTGATCTGTATTGTATCGGTCTACGCTACTAGAGAATAGATGATAAATGTATCAAAGACAAGTAACAACCAGCGAGACGATATATGGACAATTTGACAATGATAAACACGTTCGTTTGTTTAAGTAGCAATATTCATAGCTACAATATTTGATGAAATGCCACAAATCGTTTTTATTGGATGGAAATAGAAGTTAAAAAAAGAATCCCGTTAACTTTCTTCGCGTTACATTGCGAGTTATAAATTTAGATAGAAACGCACATGAAAGTAATTTAATTCTAATTAAATTGAAATCGAATTTTAATTTGAAAAGCAAACATTTAGGTATTAAATAGAAGTAAAAGAAATTGATAGATTTCTTATGTGTAATTGGTTATTAGTGCTATACAGTAAATACTGGAAAATCTTAAGAGAGTCTTACTTGAAGTTGCAATAGTATTTAGTTGACGTGCTTAGTGAATATTAAGTTTTATGCATACGAAATTTAAGCTTTTACTGGAAAATTCAGTAAATACTGGTTTTAGTAATTACTTTACTATTTATCCAGATAGAACTCAGTAATTTATAAAATCCATTGTAAAAGCTAATGCTTTTTCTTGTGCATGCGGCCCATTGGTTCTATCGTGATCGAATGAAAGAAGCTCCTTTCTATTATCTTTTCTTCTTCTGATTGCGTAAAGGAATATAAAGACTCTTTCATTATCAGCGTGAATGGCGATCTGTAAGCACACTGTTACGTTTCTTTCTTCGAATCTATTGTTAGTGTATTATTTACAAATGTTTGTTGACGATCCTCTTTATTAGAGACGAAGAGTAGCTGAGCTTGGACAGATGTATTCAATCGAATTGAGGAAATGTTTGAACCATTTTTATATTACATTGGAGTAATGATATCGTTGAAATTACTTCTGTTGTCATTCTGAAATCAATATTGGAGATGTTACAATTAATTATTGAAATTATTACTGAATTGATATAAAATCGAAGTCTAAAGCTATTATTATAGAAGCATCAAGTATTTCAGCACTCTATCTCTTTATGTTACCTCTTCGTTCTATAAATTCTAATTATTCTTCTTGGCGTTAAATTAAGAAAGTTCTATATATAGTAACACGTGTCCGAAGCACGTCAACGGAGTTCAGTTTCAGTTATCAGCAACACACGTCTAATACCGTCTCTGTCAATACTGTCATGACTAATTGTAATGGAATTTTGGAGTACAGCGGAAGCGATTAAGCTCAACAATGACAAATGTTGTGGACATTTACAAATATGCGTCAAATTTCATCACAATAGATACACACGAATTGATTGACGCCCCTTATTGATATTATTACTATAACCTTATTTCATATTAAAATTCACGTGCAAACCACAAACATAATAAACAAGTTGGTTTAAAATTACATTAGCGTGTATTACATTACTCCGAGAAGAAAGGAAAATATTTTCATTTTAAATTTACAAATAACTTTCTCTCTGTTACTAAAACGCTACACAGTATATCCACGTATAAATGTACAGTTACAATTAATTAACAATTTTATATACCCTATTTAATTTCTTCATTCGTTAAATTAACTTTTCAATATTTATTGTACAGTTTCAAATAATTGACAGTTTTGTTTATCCTACATAATACCTTCGTTTATCAAGGTAATCGTTCAGCATCTATTATACAGTTTCAAATAACTAACAATTTCATTTATCGTATTTAATTTCTTCATTGACCAAGCTAATTTCTTAATCGATGACAACGGGTTCGAATGTTTCGATCCGATTTACAGGTTCACGGACACAAGCACGCGCAAACGCGGACAAAGAATCAGGGCAAGTATATCGCGCACGTGGGCACAGTTACGAAAGACGTGAGCGCGCAGACGGGGAAGAAACTTTCTTCATTTTTCGCCCCACCTCGATCGGGGGCAAAGTTTTTCCTGAAATATCGCGAGAATCAATCGCCAGCACGAGTGGCCTCGGTTGAACGGACTTTTCTACGCTTTCCCGCCGCTGCCGGAGTTTCAAGACGTAACGAGCCAGTTTCGGTCGTTACCATCGACCCATCCGTTCGCCATTCCACACTTTCCCAAAAATTTGACTGTACGATTAGTCTCTCAGGATATTACTTCTCATTCCAGCGAACGAATTTTTCTCAATGTGCGTCACTTTTCCTAAGAAGAGAAGAAAGATTACTTTTCTCATTTCGTGAGACAGTGAGGGAATTTGCACTCCATTTCGGTGTCATTGCTACCTTAGAATTCTGTTCTGGCAAAAAATGTCAGATAAAATATAATCTACTGGTATTTAAGGAAATTGAGTTCAAAATAAATTTTAAATTCAGGGTTAAGGACGTCTGTCAAAAAATGAAAGGTGAACAGCATAAACAACATTCACTGCACGATTATATATTGTTAGAATATTTTCAATTAATTAATACTTTGGGGGATTTTATTTAAAATTTAAGGATTAAATTTTTATTGATTTTATATTCATAGTTACATTTATATTTCTTTAAACTTTACAGTATTCCATTTTCTTTCAGTTTTTTCTTCGACAGAGCTGATATGAATCGCTTATTTAAATCAAATTACTAAATGAAGTATGAATTAACCAAAGATAATCACGGCATCTATTATAAAAACGAATTAATACATTATCAAAGAACTTAATTCCTTCGTAAACAGTACAGTAGTATAGAGAAATAATATTATTTTTCGCATTGTTATAATTCAACATATTTACTCTGATTACAATCGCTAAAAAGAATCTTATAAAAAGCGACGATTTGCATGCACTGAAATATCTGTCATTTTATTCATTTCATAACAACCCATTATTTTCTATATTTTCATTTCAATTAATTCCGCGAAACGAGAAGACTAAAGACACTGAATTAAAAAATAATTCAATATTATCGTCTCTCGCAGTGACAAATACGATTATTACTGATGCAAAGTTCACAAATTTCTGATGCAGAGCGCATTCTTCATGCGTTGCCAGCGCATAAATCGCGGCCGGTTATTAAAATTAAAAGAGTATCGTTGTTATTCCGGCGGGGTTATTCGCGTGGCAATTTATTTTTTTCCTGGCGCCACCTGACACCTATCGGTTTATTGAGGGATGGGGGTATACGTGTTTCGTCTTCGCCTCGGTATACAGAGGAGGAAACGGAAAATCGAAAGTGCTTCACCGCCATTTCCGGCGGCCGCACTCACGGACGGCGTACCTCGGGCGTTGCTGTCGAATGCAAAAAAGGAGAATGAAATATCGCGTCTGCGGGCACGACGCGTGAAATTCTTCCTTCGAAAATGGCTTCGAATATACGAGAGGGCCTCCGGTTTCCATATACAGTTGTAAATCCTTTCGATTTAGGTACCATCACGAAAATAACAATTTTTCTTAGCAAATAAACCGTACCTGCTTGCATTCTATTCGTTTCTGAGTTGTCTACTTATAGGAAAAACCAATGTAATTATTGCGTTTATGCACCTACGATTGTACATTTAGTTGGAAATCACTTGTCAAATGTGAAAGTTAATTTAAAACTGTTCTTTTTTTATTTAAGACTGTAAATTGAAAAATCATAGTATAAGGGCTATTTAGTCAGTACAAAAATTAATAAAAAAATGAATGACAAACGTACATTTGAGATGATTTAATTCTATATGGAAATATGTAGAAGGAAGTAGGTTAATATTAAATGGTCAACATATCTTCGAGGAAATAATGTAATATTGTACAAAAGTAAAAATATGTAGAATAAATTTAATTAGTATCGGATTTCCGTTCTTGAGAAGATTTAATTGAAAAATTCAAACAGAGAAATATGTTTGTCTCTTAATAGTATTATTTGTATTAATCACCAATATCAGTTAAAATGAAGCTTTTCAAGTTATGATTTTCATAATTATATCGACATCACTTATAAACTTTTTGTAAATCAAATAAATGTTAATAAAGGGTCCTACTTGATTTACAGTTTCATGAAACTCTTAATAAATCAACTACCTCAGTTCAATTATTATCTATTTTCTCGTTACCTTTACCTTAATCTATAAAAATTGGAACGTTAAAATGTAGCCTCTCGTATTAAGGGCAATTAAATTTAAAAAATACTTTCAGGTTTCCATGTCACGAATTGCGCCGTTATTTATGTGCATCGTGTGTATTTTACAACAGGCAGTTCAAACAGGTAAATCGACTCTAAAAATTTCACAGTAAAGGAAAATACGGGTGTCTACCCAGTTTTGCGTCACTACGACTTTTGACACACTTTCCGGCCGTTTCAGACAAAACCAATATATGGTGTAGTAAGCCCGAGGCTTACAAGACACCGTCAATTTTTCACGTACCGCCTTGGATATCCGGTGCAGAGGCTATCTCAGTGCACGATGCACATTCTGATACCGTTTGATGGGCTGTCTCGGCGCAGATGGCGCATCTGTGTACAATGTGCAACCGGGATTCTTGTTCGCCAGTGTAATTTCGATTTTCCTTTGTTGTTACATAAAAATATATCTTGTAAAAAGAGATTTACGAGAGAATTTAAAGATAAACTGCGGCAAATTAACCAGTCAAGTAAATTATGTACATATTAACACTATATCTACCGAAAGTGTCAAAAGACACCTTTTGATGTTTTAACTTAAAATTATTTTCTCAGCTTAATAATTTGTCCTCAATTGAATTTTAGGCATTTTCTGTAGTTAGTTTTATAATCGTTATTGGAAAGGTCGAAAAGTCAATTCAGAATATATGGACTAAACTAAACTAGACTAAACTCGGAAAATAATTTTAAGATAAAATTTCAGGAGGTGCTATTTGACACCTTCGGTAGAAATAGTGTTAATGATTCAGTTACAACAATTAAGTTTATAATTGTTTATTAATTCGTTATTAAAGTCTGGAATTTAAGCGAAATAAAAACCTTTTCCTAGAATTTATAAGGATTACCTTTAAAATTTATTTTCTCTCGCAATGATTTTAATACATTAAAACGGAAATGAAAATAATGTTGAATTTCATTATGCATTATATTTCATTTTATGTTATATAACATCATACAAATTTTCAATCTACGTATATTGTTCTCAATCACTGGTGCAACGAAATGACTCCAGTATGAAAAAAAGTCAACGGAGAACTGGAAATTTATTGTATGGAATAACATTCGGATAACTGAAATTTTCAACAATAATAAACTGCCGTATTAATGCAATACATTTTCCATTTTGTAAAGTTTATTTGAAACGTACGAACGGAGGAAGGACATTTATCTTCTATTTTCAATAGCATAAGCGTATAAAGACAATTGAAGGAAAACTCACTTTAAAAAGCTCGAATTTTTAAATCCTTAGGTAATAATATATTTATATATCGACAAGTGACACATTGTTTTCTTAATGAGGGGGTACATTATCGTGAAGGTAAACTTTGCTTTTAGTTTTCTTTAACTAAATCTATTAAGCACCCAGTACCCATAACTGCTAAACCTATAAAGATACAGCGCGTTAAGTATTTAAAGTTATTTGATATTTGGAAAATTAATACACTACCCTTCTTAACAATTAACAGTCAAAATTATAAGAGTACATTTTTTGAAGTTTCCGAATAAAAATATTTGTTAAGTTACTTCAAATATAAATACTTTTAATTTTCAAGTTTCGATGCTTCAAATTTCTCAGAACGAAGAAGAAAATTACCTAACATTACATCGAATGTACTGCATTGTTATATAATAATAATGTAACTTTTCTATATCTTACTGTACTACGAAAACGAAAATTTCACTTAAATTGTATACTACAAGATAATAAAAAAGCAAAATTTTCCAATATTGGCACTTAGAGTGCTAGAGGAATTGTAAAGTAAGAAAGCCAATTATTTCAACTATCATTCTAACAGGTTTTGTACTTCTAGTGTTAACCCTTTAGGGACGAATGTCGACATTTTGGCAAGATTAAACTTTCATATTTGGAATACTAATAATAAGTTACACAAAAATAATTTAATCACTCAAACACCAAAAGATCAGTAGGAGGTAGTTTCTTTTTTCTTCATTATTTAAGCAACTAGTATGTTATTTGACTTCATCTGCCGAAGGTTTTCTATACTTTAAAGAATCTTCGTCCGCAACGAGGTTATCAATGTCACGCTTGTCAACGTGTATATTAATTTCCTCGATAACACGAGCATAACAGGTAAAGTCCAATTTCCGTGAGATTGAAGTTCGTGCTGGCCTAAATTGCTTCTATGAAAAAGAATCGGTGTCGGACAGCGTACGCAAGGACGTCTGCGCGTAAAGATGGCCGAGGTGCGATTGTGTTACGCGTCGGTTTGTGGGAGTGGCAACACGTGTTTCCCATGTGTGTCAACCCACAGCCCAAGCTCCGAGAAAAGGGAATATCGGCGCAGTATCGGGCTGCACGAGTTCTCATAGAAGTGGATTGCATACATATCGCCGGCTTGGTAGTGCCGCGTGGCACGAACTGCGCGATACGTGTACACTGGCGCACGCACACGCGTTCTTACAAGCTCCACTTCCTTGGATCTCTAAGCAATTTCGCGTGAGTGTCGATAAATATTTCTCCTGCGGATGATCTTAGCCGTCATATTGAACTTCCCTGATATTTTAATCCTTCGCCCCTTTAATTCCTCGTTTCAGCGTGTAATCTAAATTTAGTGCAACTCCTTTTAAGGGAGAAAATGAAATCTTGTTTAAACCTAATTTTGCTAATTAAATGGATGGAATTCTAAATTCATATTCAGAGCCGGAGTTTAATGGCACAGTTTTATTCATAGATCTAATATATTCTGTGTAATACACTACAGCGTTTAATTCCAAATTTGTACTGATATTTATGTTAAACAATATTCTAATAGAACGAATTGCGAATATTTTTGTTCAACTTGCACACCTGAAGTTTATTTAATTAAGTATCTTGTTATTGTCTTTATTATTTTGGAGTCGCGATAGTATTAATTATTGTAAAATTGATTTGTAATGTTGTATTTTAAGTTCAAAATGTCGGAAAATTTGATACTAATCTGATTATCTATAATACAACATTAAACATTTTAAATACAATTTCTATAGATTTAGTGATTAATTTCTACAGAAGCGGAATGTTAATGAAAAAATTTACTTCGATAAGTAATATTTATATCTCCAAAAAGGTTTCATATGTTTCTGATCATTTCAAGTTGTTTATAACACAATACGAAATTATGGAATTCATCTCTGCGATGAATCCGATTGGGAAAATGATTCGTATTCTGTGACGATATTTCGTGGAAATGCTTTCATTAAAAAGTTATTTAACGAGGAATTTTTGCCAGGCATTGTGCGCAGTCCGCGTACAAAACGTTGTTACGCTCATTCGTTAAAGTCTGGAAAATATGTAATTGCCTGTTTTATGAAACGTACTTCCGTATGTCGGCTATTTGTTTTGCGAGCGTGTCCTACGTTTACTGGCACCATTGAGACAGATACAGCTACTAACAAAAATAGTTATAAAAAATTTGTAACAATGGATTGTTCTTTCTGTACCGTCGTTACAGAAAAATAATGAAACTAATTGAACCAAATTTAAATAAATGTAATTTCTGTTTGATCTCAGCGAACGACTTCGTGTTCAGATTGCAAACTTATAAACAATGATTTTCATTTAATGATTGTACGACGTGAATGTTGACATTTACAAAATATCATCATAAACAGATTTTAATTATGTTCTGTGTAATTTTTATATAAGCTTTTATTTTGTAAAATTTGTTCATTTTGTTTTGGAAGAATAATTATTTGCTTAATATTAGTATTTGAAAACTAATTTACATAAAATGTAACTATACATGAATAATTACAATTTGTAAGGAATTATTATCAACACTTGCTACTTATGATGTATCAAGGTACCATAGAACCATGAAACCACATTTTTGGCAAAATTGACTAATTTTGTTGCATAGTTGTAATAATTTCATTTCATTTTCATAATTATAATACTTTTCTTTTCATTTTCATAATTTTGTAATTGTTTTCCCGGATCATTACACAATACAAACATTTGATTTTAAAAATATGTTGGGGCGTCACAGCGTCGTCAGTGGTAGCGACGAATAGAGACGTTGTGTAGAGGACTGTATTTTTTCTAACACTTATATTTAGATTTCTCAAGTACACTCTATCTGCTAGGTTCTTAGCCCTAAGATGTCTATGACAACTCTACTAAAATTGAAGCGCTCTCGTTAGAGGTGGACTTCCACCTCTCTAGCACATTACTAGTATTCGCTGATTGGTTTTCCTTAAATTTTGACAACAACCAATCAGCGAGTCTATTTTTTCTATAAAACACCCTTCCCTTGCGCTCGAGGCGCCCTTTCTGGGTGGGTGTTCGTGTATGGAAAGTGGGGGCGGCGAGAACAGTTTGGCAACCATGGGGAAATTCCTCCAGGTGTGACTCCGGTGCGTTCACCGTTACAAAATATTGTCGAAATTACCCTTCGGAACTGTCCCCTTTTATGACACGTCTTGGCTATTGAGGACGAAAGAAGCGAAATCCCAAAACTAGACAATAAAGTATGCGCTCTCTCGCCAGGAAAAATATTTTAAGTCTAAATTGCATGCCAGATGTTAACCAAATATCCTAATCTCACAAATAGCCAACTACGCACGTCCGCGTCATAAAGAATATTAGTGCTGGGCACTAACAAAATACTTACCAATAATCTTTACTTAATTAATCTAAATTAGTTTCAGAAATAAAATTTTACAATCTCAAACAAGTTTACAAACATTTCAAACTAGTACAAATATCCAAATAAAATTCTGAACCTTTAAACTTCCAATAACCTTAGATTTAAGACTAGGAACAATTAGGAATCGGAGCCATCAATTCCTTACACGATTCTCCTGTACCGTGTTCACCTTTGAATTTACGTCATCCGAAAATGAAACATCTCTACGCCGTGTATCCAGCGACAATCATGGGGTAAACGGTTGATTCCGCAATGCTGGGACGAACGACTCTAATTAAGAAACAATTTCGTGGAGGTAATGAAATCCCGGTTTTCCGGCGTGGTGGATAAAATTTGACCGTTATCGAGGGAGCGCACGGCGACCGTGTACCGATGCAAAATTGCGCACGGAGTCCTTATGAATCGTTTGCAGCGACGTAATTACGCCGCCATTACAAGTAATTTCCGAAACTCGCGTCTCGTTTCCGTGAACTTGGCTGATCCTTCCAGGGCTCTGAAATTTCGACTGTCCACGAAATTAAAAAGTGTTATTTCCATTTCATTGATTTTATATTAACACTATGTTTATGAAACGCGTCAATTTGATGCATATTGAATTTTAGAAACATTATTTAGTAAATATTTTCATCGATTTTCATTGATACAATAACACAAATGTGTATTTTAATTGTCTATCTTTAAACATTCAATTTCCAAAATCTAAATGAATGAATATCAATTTTTCTAAAACCAATAAAACAGATTGTACAATAAATCTCCACAAACCTAGTTTTAATTCGTCTACCGACACTGATGTATTTTTCCTCCTCCTTTTTCTCTCTCTCTCTCCCATTCTTGCTCATTTCTTTTGTTATTTTGAGAACATATTAGGTATAAGTAGATGAAAATGCTAGATATCTTATACATAATCTATTATTAGTACTAAAGAACACATGATAAACGTATGTTACTAGTGCTAGGCAGTAAATGTTAGAAAATCTTAAGATAAGCGAGAGTCTTACTTGAAATCGCAATAGTGTTTACTTGATATTTTTAATAAATATTAAGCTTTATGCACACGAAATTTAAGTGTTTACCGAAAAATTCAGTAAATACTGATTTTAGTAATTACTTTACTATTTATTCGGACAAAACCCAGTAATTTATAAAATCTGTTGTAGAAGCTAATGCTTCTCTTTATGCATACGACCCATTGCAACAAATAATTTCCGAAGTTCAAGTCTCGTTTCCGTGAACTTGGTCGATGCTTCCGCGGCACTGAAATTTCAACTATCCGCGAAAGTAAAAAGCGTTATTTCCGTTTCATTGATTTTATATTAATCCGTCCACCGTCACGATATATTCGTCCTCTCCCTTTTTCTCTCTCTCTCCCTTTCTCACCCATTTTTTTTTTGTTATTTCGAGCATAGCGGCAGAAATTTAAAATACATTTGTCCCTCTCGAAAACCGTTTCCCATGAACGGTGTGTGTGGATTACCGTAAATGCATATGCGTGACGAATTACACCGGCGAACGAACGATATTTCTGCGTTAATATATTCAAGCGGGTTAGCCGGCTAACAAAACCGCGACGCTTAAAAAATCCTCTGCGCCCGTAACGTATATTTAATTGCAAGAATTATTGCGTTGCGACGGCGGACGTTAGTTGCAATTCATATCAACGATGACAGGGTTTCAGCCGGTTCCGCAGCTGCGCCGCAATAACGCGAGCTCCCCCTAAAATACATATTTGTCGCAAGTATACACGGTCTTCTTGTTTTTCCGCCTCTTTAGCGGCGAGCTTGTCGGGGATAGGATAAACATTAAGTCGTCGAGGGTATTACCGGGGATCTGGATAAGCTGAATATTTCCATTTCTGAAGATTCGAAATTGCTCCGCCATGATGGTTGATTCGAGTGTATCAGACAGACTTCCAATGATCTCGTGTAAAACATTTCAAAACTTCCCGAGAATTTTATTCATTCCGTATGTATACTGCTTAAAATGTTTTTACTTTGTGTTTTGTACCAGAAGACGGTACGTTTAACACGCATTAAATCTTTCGTCCTGGAATATGTATTTTTCCCCTAAATCAAAGAGAGGGACATGAACAGCTGCTTTAAGGGAAATTGAAGCTTTTCAATGAAAGAAATAACATAAGCACTAATAATAATAATATTCAGCACTTAAACTGTCAACCATAAGCAGAGACCTGGCTAACAGAGAAAAGGTTAATAGTGTAGAATTTGATGCATGTAATTTTTGTTTCATTTGAACATTTTATTTGATTACAAATTAGAAATATTAATATAACAGGAGAACAATTTTTATTCTTCCTCTCTTGTATATATTATAAATGACAAGGAAACGTTTAAGCGAATAAAGTCCAAAAAACATGTCTATTTCATTCTTATCGTGAAGTGTTAATCGACAAAATCAATCGTTTCTATTCTATTATTCACAGGACTTAAGACATAAAAATTAGCAGAAATATTCCTAGTCAGAAAGCTAAAGTAACATAGAAGTGAGCACACACTCAAGGAAGTTCACAAATCTTACTAGTAAAACTATTATTATTACTGTAAAATCCTCCAACTCAAAAATAACGGAAGGTCTACAGTGAACATAAACTCCGACCAACAGTTACTCGTAACTGGCATTGTTCGCCACGTGTACGCGATACAGACTATAACGAGAGGAACATTGATACCGGGCCACTTGAAGATAAGCGTCCCTTGCCGTCGCGTTGATCGCCTGGTCCCGGAATTCATCCAGAAACTTGTAATTATTTTCAACGTCATACGTGCAGACGCAACGGACGCGGAACCTCTTCATTAAAGGAAGCCCAGGAAAGGATAATTAAAAGTTCCACGAGAGGAACGTCAGAGAGTGTGTCGCGCAACTACGGGGACCCTGAATTTCCCTGTTATTTGCTCCTCGAAATTGCCACGGCCCGTCCCAGCTCGTCCGTCCGCCTTAACCCCGATTCACGTAAGTCTTCTCCTTGAGTCTCGTTGTCCCGGGAAACCTCGGATCGGGCTGATTAGCGCTTAGACGTTAATTACAGTTGTCTCGTGGCCCTGCGACAAAGTCGACGAAAGTTCGTGACCCGGCGAGTGCAACGCCCGAACACGAAATTGTTGGATCTTGCCATGAAACTTTGTTTCGTTGCGAGGCTGAGTCTGATCTCCTTCCGGTTGGCAGGTTTTTGAATGAGTCTGATACTTGGGCAGGCTTCGTGGAATGTATTGGTTTTTGCACTTCTATGCCGAATGTGATTCGACATTAGATTTATTTAAACGCGCGCTTTTCTGTTGAGATATTTTTAACGCTAATTGTACCGGCACTTTGTATGTGGCTAGTCCTATCGTAACCAATGAAATAACTAGTTTGAAAATAAAGGTAAGCAAGTTAGACGATACAGTTTTTTTTAATGGAAACAAAAACAAAAGGAAAGTCAAGAATTGAGAAACTGATTAATCGAACTATAAAGTAATTGATGTAAAGTTAAATGACTGAAAGAATTTTAAATCAAATTTTAAAACCGGTCACTTGGCCGATTGTGGTACTTTTACTATTAAATTGTATTATGTTGTTGTGATTGTTGGGGGTCGCGGTCTATCTCGTGAATGATTTAGAACTCGCGACTTAGCGAAAATATAGTGGACTGTATTTGTACAACTTAGCCGGTTTACAAGTTTTCGAAGTGTGTCTCTTCTAGTCGGTGGTTGCTATACGAATGCTTTTTTGAAGTCGCGAGTGCTTCTCAGCTGCCCCTTGGAATTTGCAATTGTCCACTGATTGGTTCTTCCAATTTTTGGATAGGTCCAATCAGCGAACCTAGGTTAGAAGGCATCCCTTCCTTTACGCCCTCGGCGTGTTTCCTTGAGGAAGGGGTCGCGAGATTTTCCAAGGGGGGAGAGACTCTAGAATTCGGCGATGGTGGGCGACGCATCTGGTCAACACCAGAGACGGTTTCCTGACCCTGCATCGGCCGCGGAAACCGTTGGGCGACCCATGGTTCTTGCTGACATGCTCAGGCCGTGAAGGTTTAGAGCAGGGCAATAACTATTGAGACCAACGAAAAATGCGTGCAAAAAACTAAAGGTATCGACAAATGCTGTGACAAAGAGTAAAAATTGGAAAGAGCGTACCATCTGGCGAGTGTCGTCCAGATGGCAAAAAGAAACTAAATTTACGAATTCTCAAAAATAGCTGTGCTTCTAATCCCTGCCATAAACCCCGTACAAATTGGCCCGAACAGTGATATTTTTAATAGTATTACGAAAAAGAATTGTTTAAACGGTTTTCTACAAATTGTCTGTATTTTGAAATAAGTTTTAAATGAAACACTTAAAGTAATACAGAGTTGTTGGAAAAAAATGTTAAAGGAACTTGGAGTGGAGAAGGTTAACACTGTGACGTCCGCATGTGTGACAGAAACAATACTTTCCATATATTAACGTATTTTAGTAAACCATAAAAGTTTTAATGTCTTTAATCTTGTTATCTGATACACGTGAAATTTCCTTGAGACATATAAATAAATGTAAGCCTTTTCATTACAATAGATATATTTTTATTACTTTCCTCTGTACTCAATACTTTTTCTTTGTCTTACATGCGACACCAACGTGCTGCTACTTGATAGCATAGTGTTAATAATTGTAAGAGAGCTAGATGTGTATTTTTATAGAATATTGAGATTTGTATTAGGAGGTTTTGTGATTGAACTTGTTTTCACTAGAGAATTATATATTATTTATAGCCTTTCTTTTATAGATAAGCTTTGATGTGCAAGATTTAACTCAGTTTTATGGATTAAAGTGCTTGCAAGTATTAGATTATGAAAACTATGATTTATGATATATTTCTGGTGCTTTTCGATATTAATAACGGAATCTACTCTATGTTAATCACTCTCATTCAACGATTTATGTGTTACATATTTGCAATATGTGTATATGATAACCGAATTGTTATGCGATTCATTTCAAATCAAAATTGTAATTCGCATCTTGATAAAAGTTCTTTGTATGGAGCTGTCTGACCATTAACACCTTACTCTACTGTAAACGTGTTTTACTAAATTATACCTACATCACCTACGTTTTCATTAAATACATTACCATAAGCATATGGTTATAGCTCGTTTCAACGAACTTGTCTCACTAAACAATTTTTTATCCTTGAACTATACGTACCGTGACTAATTAACTAATATCAGTCCTTTTTCTTTTCAGCTATGCCCTACAAGCAACAGCGTCCTATTATCGAGGGTGAGTCTTCATTTCCATTTTCTAATTGCAAAGAAAAAAACACAATTTCACGAATACGGCATCTATCACTCACATTTCATTAATGCAAACAGATCAAGCAACATTCCTACGTATCTTCGCACAGTAAAAGTTACTCGTGTCTCACGTATCATTAAACAACTCCATGCACAAGCGTCAGAACAAGCTGCGCCTCGTTATTACTACTTAATTAAGTTGTTCCGTTAGAACATCGTAAAACTTGAAATAAAATTTTACAATGGTAATAGGAATGAGTACGTTTCGGTTTAATAACGGCGAATGTTACGAGCTGACAGGTCGAAGAAGCGTTACGATCGCTCGACTGACACGAAAGAAAGAGTCTGGGAATACTGCTGTCACAGAAATCGCGATTCAATGGATGGAAATTCGCCATCACGCGATGTTTAGGTACGTTATCCCGCGGAGCCAAATAGACGCGCAGGCTCGTGTCTTTCAAAGCCGTGCACGACTCAATTACGCGAAACACAGCAGCAAGCATAACTCGAAATTGCACCGATCGGAACGATCACGCCATCGTGTTCGCAAACACGTCCGGAATCTCAGTGAGTTAATTGAACGGCCGATTCCTGGAAGCAGCGCTTTTATTCTGTCTTTTTCACATTTTTCACTCCGATCATATTTGCTTTGCCCGTGGTATATATCGGGGGCCAGCAATTTTTCAGTAGGTAAGCTACAACAATGGCCGCACATAAATGCTCGGAATTACGGAAAACATTGCCGCTTCACAAATCGTGAAACAACGCTTGCGTCTCGCGGACGTTCGTAAAACTTGTTTACATTCGACCGTTTTTTCTCTTGTTTATCGCTCGGAAGGATCGATACTTTTTCCCTCCAATAGCGGATAAAGTTCCGCGGGGACTACTTGCCACTGGAAAAAACGAATTTTCGTCGGATTGCGTTGCATGGCCAATTATTTGTTTAGTATTAAACATTTTGATCGTTTATCATGAAAATGTCCATTTTTGGAAAAAATTGAGGAAACAAGCAATTTATGTGTAATTCAACGTAAAACAATTTATGGTTTATGATTTAAAGTATTTATAAGGTTTGATTACTGTTTACGAAAATTGTGTAAATTCGTGTACGATTCAAGAAAAATAAGCGATTATAATTAACGAAGAACGAATTAGAGGGTATAACACGTTAAAAATCATTAAATGCATTTGCCAGATAAAATATTTTCTCTAAATTCAATAAACCATACGATGCCAAGCAAATTCTTGCAATCACTCGATGAATTTAAACGTTCCCATTAATCAACATTGCACAACTGCAATACACGCCGTTGAAATTACGAAAAAACAAGCATGATTTTGTAACTGGTCTCCCCTTTGAATCGTTCATTCTTTTCCTACAAAATTATTCGCCCACCACAATCAAAATAATTCCAACGAGAGAAATATATGATTGGCGAATTGTGCAATGCCATTTTCATAGACTATTGTGCGCGTCACACAACAAATTGCAGTTACACGTTTCACGTTCGCGGCAGACGTTGTACAAATATAAAATGAAAATGTTTGTAAATCAATTATTCCTCTCCGAAATGATTCAAACATAACGAGGTGCGCAGCAGATTTCAGTTAAAAAGTAAAAGAGCGAAGGCGTATTCATGGAGAGCATTTAATTCGAGCGTAATCAATTTCCTTCACAAATCAAGATCGCTTTGCAATAGTTCCAGCGTATTTCGCAAAGTGAAAACGGTATCCATTCCGAACCCTGCCTTCACCCCGCCATTTCTCCCTACCCTCCCGGTCCGCTCATTCGTGCCGCGTTTCGATTTTTATCTTTTGGCACGTTGCAAAGGCAACCACTTTTACAAAGCATCGATACAAATCATCCTGTCAAACGCGTTATCTGAGGGCTCTTTTTCATACGTCGCGCCGCGCCGCCCCGTGTCCACCATTGTTGCACATACATCGACGGTGCACTTTGTCCGAGAATTCATGCATGTCGACGCTTTGAATTTGGAAACCACGGAATTATCCGCGGGGCCGTTTTCGACAGATATTTTTGCATAAACGGAAATAAACATCGTTTTTAATCGAGGCATGCAGCCGGTACCGGGCAATTTTGCGGGGTGAACTTGACGCTTTCATTACGCACGAACGAAAACAAAAGAAAATAAGTCGGCGCATCGGCACTCACTGTTCCAGACACATATTGTGTACCTTTTTCCTTCTGACGTTAATACTTCTCCATCAATGTCGGAAAACTAACCCCGACAGTGTTCGTTAGCAACTACGGCTGATTGATCACCGATATCAACGCAATTCAATTCAACGAAACAACGCCCGTGACCGGGCTTTTTGAAGAAATATTATGGGATATGACGTGGAGCTTGGTTTAACTATAACAGTTGGTACGACTATTTAACTAGTTAACTGCATTTGACGAGTATACACGTCATTTTAAAACTTGAAATGATACTAATTCTCTCAGCGATGTTTATTTTTTCACATAAACATGTAATTCTTCTTTGTTTGGTCTGACTTTTCATTAAAATGTACCCTAAGTACATTCCTCCTGCGTTTGACAAGTACACATTTAATTTTTTTATTTCATTGCGCGCGAAACGAGAGATTTTTCGAACTAAATTGCATAGTTAACAGGTTAAGAGTTTGCTCGTCAAAAGGATGTAAAATCGGTCTGCCAGTTTATCGAACAAATTTGAGGATAGCAGAACTAATTGAAGGTAATTGCTGAGAAGCGAGCAGATTTTTAGGAAGTTTTCGATCGTTAGTCAGCCTCTTACATCGCATTTGTATTCACGATTTCTCCGATTCCACTTAACTCCGCGTAGAGGCCTCAAGTTCGCTCGGCGAACCTGTATAAACTATTGTTTCGCAGTCGGTTTTAGTCAGGAACACAGCCGTGGAAACGGAAAGAGAAATACGCGCGAAGTCAATTCGTTAGTTACAGACGGACTGTCGAGGGAAAGAGGAAGGTACATATTTGTACGAAGTATGTCCGCTTGTCGCTCTATAGTTACGACCGCTTGACAATGGTTTCGTTAATTAACAGTTCACGAAATAGGCCAAGCAAGCACGACCGGCTGAAATTATAATGGGTGCTACGGTATTCTATTATTCCGGAAAGAACAATTACGAGGAAAGAACAATCTCTAATACGGAACGGAAGTTCGGCGCGTTAATTCGAGCTCCAACGCGAAATTGTTCAAAGTAACGACGGATGTTACAGCTTTCTACAGGTGCACCGACAGTTTCAATTCACGGGCGAACGTTCCCTTGAAATTAAGAAGGCGATTAAGGGAACTGAGATTATCTTATCTGTAATCTCGGAAATCTATGGAATATTTTAATTATGCAGTATCTAGACGTGCACGATATTTAATATGAGTCTATAAGAAAACAATAGGTTTTCTTTATATAAAAAAGTTATCGTTTTGAATCTTTTAAATTAATTAATTAAATTGAAGTGTTATCTAGAACAGAAAAGTTGAGGTGTATAATCGTGTATAATTAATTTATTTTACTGGATATTTTTTGCGGTTATCAGTTGTCTGAGATTATTTGTTCAAATTGTTAAGTAACTATTTTGCTCGCTTATTCTTGTCGAGTACGTCCAATAATCAGGTAAGAGCCTATTATACTTTTATACGCTATATGAATTTTTGCATTTCATACCCTCTATCTAATTATTCAATTTGCCTTTAAAATTAATGTGGCCTCAAATGAAGAGTATTCAAGTAATTCATCTGACTTCTAAAGCACTCGTGAACGTTGATCCGACTCGAAGGACCAAATGTAAAGCACTCTGACTGTCACGAGCACTTTTGAGTATATGCTGAATTTTTCTCAAAGGACCACCCAATGTTGGAACTAAGAGTTCTAATGACTGACTGACTGAATGGTAGTCACTAATGGAGATTTTCTGAAGTGTTTCTAATTTGTTCCTAAATGAACGTGGTTGCTAAATGAACGTGTTCCTGATTGAACATGTTCCTCTTTCTAATTATCAACTGATTCTGATTCTGGTTTGTTTCTAAACTGTGTTCTAACTGTACTGATGCTGTTTCTATCTCTGATTCTAAACTCTGACCGATTCTCAACTCTGTGAAGGGTTTTTATAATCCTCCTGGGCCCATTCCATCCCTTCCTACGTATGATAACCACTCCTGTATCATCCCCTTCCAGTACGCTCGTAGCGGGGTATTTCCCTGGAGCGGGGGTGACGGAGTTGGTCGCTACGCTGGACAAATGTTTGGCAACGTTGGGGAAATTCCGGTAGGTCAGGATCCTTGAGGACACTTCTTTCTGAAATTCTAACGGACTCTCTGGAACACGACTTTACGATACCTGTAGGCCGGCCTGCTAAAGTACCGAATGGAAAGCTAACAGTTACGAACGTCTCTATGAATATTTTGCCGTATCGTAAAATAGTCCCCTTGTTGTTCTAACATGACTATACGCTTTTAATTAAACATGATAAAGTTTAAGAAAAGCAAAATTATTGTAAATATCTACTCTATTTTACCATACTAAAAAATTGTCGTATTTATAAAAATTGTTTGAATAATCGACTTTTAAGTCAAATGAAATTCATTTGTGCATTTATCATAGACTGTAGAATTTATATACTATTCATCTAAATTTGTCTAATAGTAATTAAATTAACTTGTAATTTGATAAAAATCAACTAATCTAGAAGAAATTCATTACATTTATTTTACCTACTTTCCCATCAGCCTAGCTTCTTGAAACGATCTTAGTATTGCAGTTCATGATGCAAGTCGAAAATATCGAAACTTTAACTGCTACCGTGCTAACGAACGGCCGCAGTTCAAAGGCGATGGTAGACGTTGGAATCACAGGAACCAAGACTATTTCCAATTACTCGACCACCCGCAAGACTCTTGCGGCTGATTTACGCGGAATTCAAAACTAATTGGCCACAGGCACCGTTGTCATCGAAACATCTGATGCTGCCCCGAAGTAACGGCGACCGAGGTATCCGGAATATTCCCAATTTCCGTATAACCATATTCAATATCCGGATGTTGAAACTTCGGATACCCGCAGTGCGCATTGCCGAAACGATCGTATCGGTGAACTATTCAAATAATGGTAACTGTACCTAACGTCCGCCTCGTCCTTTGCGCCCGAACTTCGGTAATAATTGATAATCGACATTCGCTGCGCTACAAATTTCACGCAGGCATTCCGTGGCCCCGAAACGCGTTAGGTAATTTCCCCGGTTGTTAAGACGATCCGCGTCGACCTTCCTCCCTATCAGATCTGCCCATCCAGTGTTCGGAATTTCACAACTTTATATATCGTCGAGTTAACGATGAAATTGTCCGACATTCGATGTTTCGATGGACTTTGCATTTTGTTTTATTTTTCATTTATAGTTTATGTGTTTTGAGAACTTTTGCACTTGTTACTTAAAAACTCGATAAAACAAATATCGAGCTACTGTCCAGCAAGTGTTTGGAATTCTACAAGTTTATGCATCGTTGGGGCAATGATGAAGTTGCCTGACACTAAACATTGTATTTCACTTCTGCTTTGTATGTAGTTTATGTTTTATACATACTTTTGTGAATATTTGGCAGTTGAAAACTCGGTGAAACAAAATTATTGATGTTTTGATTGTAAAGTTATATTTCTTTGGATTTATGAGTAGGAGGGAGAAAGTACTTTTTAGGATTTTTCATAGCTTTTGTTTTGCAGAAAAGAGAAGATTCCTTAATTTAATCTATAATAGCTATAATAACAATTTCTTGTTCAACTTTAAGAAGTAATTAAAAAGGCTACTTAAATTTCGTCAGGATCGATGAGGCGCATGAAAGTTATAAAAATAATCACCGTAATTACCTTCAATTTCTCAGTTCCTATTTCATCATATAAGTGGCTTCGATATTAATGAATATTTAAAAATGATAGTTGGGCAGTCGACGTATTAAGAATGAGTATAAAAGGTTAAGTCGACGTATTTCAAAGAGTATAAAAAGTACTACACCTTGGATATGTTATTTATTTTATCGTACCGTATACATTCTGTGCAATTTTAAATTTTCATGTTTCCATAAATACATAAAAATCCGCAGCCTATTTGTTATAGTTGTTATGTTAAATTTTTGGTTGATCTTAAATCGCATAAGAAATGAGAATGGTAAATCTCTGGTAGCCTAATTCTCACTAAGCAATACAATACAGAAAAGGCGATTCACGCAAGTACATAGTGTAACTTACGTATTTCCTATGAGATGCATTTATGTGCATTGATGTAACATTTGCTATCGAGAGTGTAGAGTGTTTACACAATGTCACCGTTGCATTCTTCGAAGATTCACGTTTCGAGTGCATTCCCCAAGTCAGGAAAAGTTGCATACATCTTGGCATTTCACGGTTCCTGAGGTACTCCAAGATGCCGAGAAATTTATTCCATTTACGAATGGCTTTCCCAAGAATAATTTTTATCAGGTTTCATCGCGCTCGTATTTCCGCTTCCGTACTGTACCGTGGATAAGAAATTCCGCATAATTCGGATAAATAACAGCATCCAGATAACGAAGTCCGAAGTCTTTTCTCTTTCGTGGACAATATTTGCCCGGTTTTATTTGCGCCGCCGGTGCATCGCCGACTCAATTCTAAATTTTTTTTCTTCGTAGAATGCAATCGGGGGGTATTCGGTTGCTGAAATCAATCAATTGGAATTTCTTTACGCGGAAAGTGTTTGTTTCGAGCATTCTCTTTTTTGGAGTTTCGTGTTTCTATCTGGGATAGTAGGAAATATATGGAATCTTGTTTCAGGATTCTGCGACCTCAGAAATAAAGGAACTTCTGGAAACCTAAGCTTATTGAAATGTATGTCTAGATTAACTGTAGAATATGTATTCTGAAATTATATCGCAATGAATATGACTGTAAAGATTTTGTTCAATTACAGAATATTATTATAATTTAGTAAATTTCATTTTGCAGAAATTTTAAATTGCCTATAGATTATAATCAAAAGCAATCTTATGAGATTAATTACTTTCACTAAATTGTACCACTATGTCAGCAAAATATTTTTGGAAAGCCCTCTTATTTCAACTATATACGTTGCACCCAATTAGAAATGAGTGGTATAATAATGGGATTATAAGTAATAGGATCATAAAATGAGCAATCAATTCATATACATTTACAATTAGTATTCAAGAGATACGTTCAACTAAAGTTAATACTCAGTTAATACAAAAGCTACATGATATTTATTGATATAATACATTATGGATTTTACATTTAATTTATTAATACTGGAAATCTTCAATATATTTTAACTGTCCTTATGTTTTCCCACTCATTACCATTATTCGGATACAAGCTCAGGCAAACTTTCAAATATCTCAAATACATTTATCAGTAATAAGCTATTTTTCTACAACTACATTTTTCTCCTTTATTATTTAATTTTTCCTATTCTCCACACGGGTAAACCCCGAATTCATTTTTTTCTAGTTAATTATCAAGAATAATGCAGCTTTAAAGAGAATAGTTGTAAAAGAAATCATAATGAAACGGATTAATTCCGACACTCCACCCTCGTTTCCCAAAACGTATGATAATTTTGTAAATAACAAAATAACTCAAAACATTTTCCTAACGTCCTCGCTCGTCCACTTTCATGTATCCGAAGAACACGATGCAAAATGTAATTGGCTTCGTGCATCATTCCATTGAGAGACACGCTCTTTGTGTCTAATGAAACTCGATGGCTTTGTGGACGAGTCCTGGTGTCGCTCACTCGCTTGAAAGGTCACCCATACGCATTTTTTTTCATACCCTCCCTCGTCCATTTTTTTATCGAGGATGCATCGTGACGCAATAAGTATCGGTCGCATTACCGTCACTCGAGTCACGAGCGCATCCCCGAGTGCGAAATCGCTCGGGACGCAGCCGGTATCACTGTGCAATTAAATTTTGAAGCGCGAGCAAGGTGAGTACTTGAAATAAATTCGCCTGCGCAACAGTGCCATGGTTGATAGCTTTTACGCGAGAGGTAAAATGAAATATTCTCCCGACGATAAGGAGAAATGACATCGATTGACCTCCTACGGGCACGACACGCGATCGAAATTACTGTTTCCCCGTGAATGCTAGTCCTTACGCTTGCATATTGTAAATAATAATGGCTAGCGGATGGACTAATGAGATTCGAGCGATGATCTTGGCATTACGTTATTCTGTGAAGTTTTGTTAGTGAATTAAGTGTTGTTTACTCCCTAAATAACGCCTGTTGATTTTTGGAACTGTTGAAGCTTTGTCTTTGACTATTTGATTTGTTGACTTTGTACATTCTTATGAGCATGATTACATATGAGTGGTAGGTATGCGAAATTCTAATAAATATATTATATGTAAAATATGAAATCAAGGAAAATGATTGGAAAATTAATGGAATTACAAATCAAGGAAATGTGAAGTGGTTGATGGTACGCATGAATACAGAAAACGGGTTTGTCTAGTTATTTAATTAATTAAGTATTGAATGTTAAAATTGATTATAAACAAATAGAGCTTAAAGTTCTTATGAAGCTTAGTGTATTTTTCTTACAAAACGAAGTAGGAAACTAAGAACAAATTCCTATGGACTTGAAGTTTGTAACACATAAAGTCACTCAAGAGTAATCAATAATCGGAGAAAAACTATCAAGCATCTTGAATCCACGAAAATCGCGACATCAAAACCTAACTTATTTGAAACGTAATTCTCTTTCTTCGTGTCAAAGTGAGATGTCCACGCCGGTTCAATAATTCCAAAGAAAGCGTCTAATCCAGTAGCAGCCGAATAAATTTCTAGACACGTTTTCTCATTTTTTAATCACCCCACGCACACTGGAAGCCGCACGTAATACGCCGTTTTGCGCACAAGTGTTATCCCCGAATAATGGAGCAAAATCCGGGCTTAACACCACTCTCACAGCCATTCAGTGCTTTAATTGTGACCGTTAACGAATGAATACCTGGCGAAATGAATAATTCACTCGTGGGAATGGTGGAGAGAGAAAGAGAGAAGGGAAGAGGGAGAAGAAGGAAAAAGAGAAACGGAAAGAAACGGAAACGCGAGACAAGTGACTCGGGTCAACGGGGATATATCATTATTCTGAATGGAGAAAGTTCCATTTATGCTTTATGGCCGCCGCCTCGAAGGGGTTCGTTGAATAGCGACGGGGGAAAGTGCGGTGTCGCGGAACGGGGGTGCCATAGAGACGGGCCGAATGAAAAAGGCAGAGTGGAAATTCCGCCGAAAATATTCTACGACAGCGGGTGCAGTTACTATAAATCGTTGCGTCCTCGTGTTCCATCCTCCGCAACGAGACCGGCGTGAATGCGAGCTGCGAGGGAGGGGGGGGGGGGGGGGGGGGTGGCCGGCGAAAGAGACGGAGAGAAAAGGCAGAGGAACGCGGTGGTCCGCGAGAAAAAGAGGAGTCCAGTCGATAAATTACACGCAGAAAAAACCGTATACCAACGATGGCTAGCCAGGGGAGGGGGATGAAAGAGAGTCAGAGAGCCAGGAAGACAGGAGGGGAAGGTAAAGGGGAGAATCGTCGGTTCACGTGCTATAAATGCGGGAGGCCGGCTCGGTTTTTTACGATTTTTCCCTGACCCCTCTTGAAACCACCTTACACAGGCCGGCATTATCGGGCTGCTCGCTAATATCAACCGCGCGGGAATTTCAGCGAACACCTCGACTGGTTGGGGCGAGGAAACTAGAAACGACTTTTGTTCGACGAAGTCGTGGGCTGTAAGGAAATTTGAGGAATTATGTTGATGAACGGACGTTTTCGTTTAGTTGATATTTGATAATTATGTTATGTGAATTCCTGTGCTGGAGTCTTGGAACAGATTTATCTTTGAGATACTCATTCTGCTTTTTTGTATTGAAATTTCAGGTCTTGGTGAATGTCTGGAGGAGAACATTAGAAATGTTTCTTGCTCGATGAAGTCGTAACTGTGAATAGATGTTTTTGTTAATTGAACGCTTAACGGTTCTGTAATGAAGATTTTTCTATGGGCTGGTATTTGAAATAATTTTGTCTGTGGCGTATTTATTATGTTTCATAACTACATTAATATTAATAATAAATTCATATTAATTTCATAATTTACGTTTTCATGGAGTAATCTAAAGAAACGAGAAGCAAATAAAGGTCCAAGGTACACCTGATGTGAATATTCCTGATACTTTGATGAATGTTTGTTTTACGTGTTATATTATCGGTACTCCACGACCACTCTCCCATATTTAAAATAAATGTTTTATTATTATAATGCCATGTTGATATTATTTTCATTAACGATGTTTGCAATTAAAAATGTTATAGTGTTTTGTCTATTTCATAGATTCGTTACGAGGTTGTATTTACCAAATTAAGAATTTATTAAACTGTGGAGTATAAGCTAGGTGTACAATTACAATCCAGTTAACCTTCTATGGTTCATAAAAAGCAAAAACTTCATTAATATCATGCAAATATTAAAAAATACTTTCAAATTTCAAAATAATTTTCAAAGTGAACAAAACCACCCTTCCAATACAGAGAATAAAATCATTCTCTTTTCTTCAAATTAACTTTTAACATTTTTCATCTGTATAAATATCTACAATCCAATTAATTACAAGCAGTAGAAACACTTATAGCTAAAACATTTAAAACAAAATCGAACAAATATAAATGCCATTCAACTCCTTTCATTAGAAATTAAATTATACTAAACTATACATAATTACGTTTCTCTAATGAATTGCTAAATCAAACAAACGCAAAATAATCATAAACACTAACGTTTCTCACAAAATCATTACCAACAAAGTACTTCTATTCAACACAATAGTTAAAAAATTTACAAAACAAGCTACTAAACCGAAAATGATGATACCAAAGATAAATATAATAATAATAATAATAATAAAGATAAACAGACAGATAAGATACTAAACCATTCATTCGAATATTCGAACCGCCAAGAAGTGCCGAAGAATATCAACGGATCGTCTGTTCGCGAGGGCGATTCGCCGGAGAAAAGGCTGTGGAGAAGCGCGCAATGACACAGCTCGGGGGAAGGAAATCCAGTGAAAACGAGCAAAAGAGTTACGGAACGCGGACGGAGAATATCAGGGACACCGCGCCGGTCTTGCTGTTATCCGGCGCGTTCTCCTGCGATTCAGATATTTCTTGTTTTCCACGTAAGTTGCGAGGCTCGGTCGCTTTGTGTGCCAGGCACATACGCGTCTTTGCACAGGCCTGTACGTGGCGTGCAAGCTATACCCGCGGACAAAGATAAGGTTACGTTAAGAAATTGCTTTTCGTGGGACGAAGCCAAACCCGTTGGAACTCTCCTCGCGCCGGCAATCTTTTCTTCTTCCTTTGCCTTCTCTCGCTCGCCACCCTCTCTTCCCTCCGCTTTTCGCACACCCTCATCGTCCATTCCCATCGTCTCTCGTTTCTTCCTCTTTCATCGCCGTCCCTCTTCCGTCCCCATCTTTTCGACTCTTACTTATACCACTTCAGCGTTCGTTTCTGTCCACTTCCTTCCGTCGAGATGCACGTCAACAAAAGGGAGGCCCGGAGTCAAAGAGCCGCAGGGAAAGAACGCGCGAACCCGTGCCACCCCCGGCCGCCTTTGAGCTCTGACCGACCGGAGTAGGTGACGACGATCATTTTGTTACGATAGCGGTCCCATTCACGTGCTACGGGTTTCCGCTTTCTTCTACCTTCCATACTCATACGCTGCGACGTTCTACCCCCCGTGTTATGCACACTGTTCCGGTTGCAGGCAAGTGGAATTTGATGGATGCAATCTTCTACTTTGGTTTCTTGGGAGAATGTGTATGAACTTCATTGGTTGCGATGGTGTCCGGGGTTTCTTTTAGATAATTCACAGTAAGTCAGTAGGATACCCTATAACGCGATTAAAAAATCGTTAACAATTAAGTGTGGAAGTGAGATTCTCCATGAGAAACTGTTGTGGGTAGAGGAGCAACTTAACCCCTTTTCCTATAATATCGCGTCAAACTCGTGGTGAAAATTTTCAATCGAATTCCACGAATTTAAATGTTATTTATTTAGTTTTCATATAAATGAAATATTATAATACAAACAATATAAACATGATGTAAGTAACGTTTCATAAAGAGTATGAGAACTGATCCGTTTCATAATAATATTATCACAACTATTTACTTAGGTAGATAAATGTTCAAGAAATTAGTGTTATTATTTTCTGCTCTTTTAATGAATTTGTTATAAATATTCATTTTATATTAAAGCAGAACTTGTAATCAATGAAAATAATATTAATTGAGTTTACAAAATACCAAGCATGTTGATCATCAGAACAATGTATCCATACATTACAAACTTGAAGAAACTTTAGCTCAACCAATACACGTATCAGGTTACACGGAAAGCAATCATCCTGAAATCTCTCAGTATAGTTCCAAAGTTTATACCTGACTACAAAATTTAACGGACTTGTCCGCAACTTGGCTAGATCGTCTCAGACAAATGTGACCGGAATCTAGCTCACAGCTTTATTCCTAACAACAATCTAAAATTATAAGCAAACTAATTCTCTTAATCAAAATTCTCTAATTGTTGTAATAAATAGACTACCAAACTTAGTAGATTTCCGAAACTTCACGTAGAAATATAAACTTGAGCTGAGGACTAATCATGTTCCCACTTAGTCTCTAGTTTAATTAATGACTCTTTCCCCCTGAATTTCCCTTCCAGCGCAATAATCTACAGTGTTATTACATCATGTAATATGAAATATCGGATTTCTTATTAAACACAAATTAATAATTCCAATGGTCAGTTATTTATTTAACAGTTGCAAGTTTTTTATATTCGTTTACGCGTTAACAAAAATTCGTACCATGCAAATAGTGGATATATCGATTAGTAATATATTCACTAAATTTAAAGAGCCAATTTTTTTCCTCTTCGAAATCATTATTAGATTACTGGTATTTCATATTACAGTTTTTAATAGAACGCAGATAAAAGCGCACAGATCGTTGAAAGTTACGCGCCCATGAAATAGTCTTGCCCGAGCGGAAATTGCGGATTGCCCGTGTCACGATAAATTAACATGTCCAGTTTTTATCGAGGTCGAAATATGCCGGAAAAAGGATTAATTCGCGACGGTAAATTGAGTCATTGAAATATCTAGTTGTTAGTCGGCAATCCTGTGTACATTCGATGTATCCAGAGAGCACGGGAACCGCGTAATGCGCGGCATAACAACGACCGATAACACTTTATTATATTTTACAAACCGGTCAGCGGCACCGGTTGCGTTACGAGGGCGCGCGGCACGTTGAGCGGGGACGCCGGCGACAGGGGATTAAAATTAGCCCGTCATATTAACAGTACCGTCGGGCAATTTACGTATTATTTAAACCCGTTCGCTGTAAATAAACGAGCCGAGCGTTAATCTCGTACAAGTTATAATGAAAAGTAAACGCTTCGCTTGTTTATCCGCCTCGCTTTTCAAGTTCTTTCCACTGACGCCTCCGTTAACCTTGATCGTTCTGTCTGTACTCGTTCTGTTGTTAATTACAAATTTTATAGTATTCGAGATTATGAAAGATTGCAGCTCTATTTTACAATAGTAAATGAGTAATAGTATTCATATATTGTACGTCCGTTATGAAACTGGGACACTTTTCTCTTCTTATACATTATGTAAATTAATTTTATAACGAATAATAAAATAATTCTGTTGCAAAAGAATGGTAAGTCAAAGGTGTGATGTTAGAGTTTCAATGGATATGTAATAAAATGATTAATTGTTGGAAGTTTCACATGAAATATCGATACTGAAGTACTAAAATAATATAATAGAATAATAGAGTATTAAAGCACAGAGTACTAGAATACTAGAATACTAGAATACTAAAGTATTAGAGCATTAAAGATGTTAGAAAATATTCCTACTATTATCACATATAACTAATCTCAACACTACTACTTCACTGCCTTGTAACTCTAATAATAAAAAAGAATATTAAATATAATTAAACTTATTTAGGTATATTATAATAAATAATAACGTATCTAAACAAGACATTGATAACACTCGAATTCATACTCACTAAAATAAAAAACACCGTACCCAATAAGAAAAGTTTCTTATTCTTATTGATATATTCACGTACCTACACGTATCCAACGTTAGACAAACCTACCAGCCAACATAGTCCAGTTCCCACATCAACCTTTCATCTAGCTCAGTTGCTGCTTTTTTTGTAAACATTTTTGACACCTCGTTCAATAATTCAGTCCTCCTTTATCCTGGTTTCCCTCTCCTTTCTCTACACTCCGCCGCTTCCGCAACGGTTATCGGCTCGCATTAGTTATAAATTGAATCCCGATTATCGGCAGGAATCGAGTTCCACGTAGAGAACCAGGGATTAAAGGCGTCAAAGGTATCGAACGAATTTCTCGCTTAGCCCGCACCGATATCGCTGGGCGCGGCTCTATCGGGGGTGCGAAGCGGGTCGTCAGACTCGTTACGCGGGATCGTGGTTCGTTTCTTCTTTCAGACTCCCATCGGTGGCTCTCGTGTCCCGTTATCATCGTGGTTCCCAGCGCGGCGGTCGCGTGCGACGCGACACGGCCGACTTTCGCGCGTAGGTGCTGGCGAGAAGTAATTGCGAAGAGAAAGGAGGTAATCGGGACTCCCCAGTACACCGGGGGAAAATTAGTTTCGACTACGGCGAACGTGGTTGCTAGCTTATACTCAGGCACAGATGGCCGCCGAAGAAACGACACACGGGTCTAACATGGTATCCCAGTTCGAGTTTCTTATCAAATTTGTCAACACATGAACTCATATCGTTTAAATTTGTCATTATGTTTGTCATTAGATTTGTGGATATCTGACATCGTACCTTCCAAATTTGTTGTTTAATGTGTCAATATATGAACTCATGTTTTCCATATTTGTCAATACATGAACTCATATCTATCAAAGTCATTACACGTGCCTTTCATTCGTCAAACTTTATAAAAGAAAAACGAGAAAGATTAATAGAGCTACAGACATAAAATGCTAATTCAGTGTTTCAGCACTAAAATATGAAAATATTCAAAAAGTGACTGTTTTTCAAGAATTATCAATATCTAAGGAATTTGATCTGTATTGTATGCAGATAATTCGATTGATTTAGATTAGGTGATATTTTCGAGGTAGAAACATAGGTGTTACGTACTCATATTCCACACCTGAACTATTACAGACAATTAATGTTGAAAGTTAATGTTGATTGCAATGACCCAATTTTAGTAATTGATCATTAGTTTTATAAATGTATAATAGTCTATACACTTACATTTCTCAACATCCTACAGTGGTTAAGAGTTAATTTGGCGCAAACTAGAAATACATATTAATGTATTCAAGGCACGTTCGTTTTAAATTCATTTTCATAAAAAAGGACCACGATTTTTCGTTTCGGCCATCCAAAACACTTCTAAAATTATAAGTATGAACCAAAAATTTTGCTGCTCGAATATTGTACTATGTCCTGACACCCTTCTGGAAAGTACGTAGAATAAAAAAGGATAGTTTGAGGACGAGGTTGGAATCGAGAACACGATAATCGATGCCCTGGTATCCACACGCAATGGATTCAATATCATGCGCTGCAAAAATGCCCGTACAACGGTGGGACGGTCTCCGAGTGAACGAAAAATAAAATACAGATAAAAGCGGCCGCGCCCGTGAAACGGACCGCGACTGGAAATAGGAGGTATGAATTAATCAACTGCGTTGGCTTTCGTAGCCTGTCGTTTATCGAGATTCAACCCGCCACGCTCGCCACCCGCCCCCTCGATGTTGGCTCCAGCGAGTTCTGTTTTATCATTTTTTTCGCGTTCCAACCCCCACCCCGTCCATCTCCGTTTTTCGATGAAAAAATAGATTCGTCGTTCGAACTGATTCGAGAAGAATAAAGCGCACGACCACGGTAACTAAAATTTATTAAACACAGTTCGTGCGGGTTTCACCGAGGCGAATTTTTGAACGCTGATCTCAATGGCGACTGTACCGGGATTGGGAAAAATGGGATGGCGTATTAAGACTAAAATGCAATTGAGGATTAAAATGCACGTTTTGTGGGATTGCGTGTTACTAACAGTTATTGTTAACACATTCAGTAAGAACTCTAACAATTTTAACCGCAATGACGAACATTTTTTCAATATTTGCTTGTTTGGTTGTAATTTAAAATGGTTGAAAATTCATCGACAATCATTGCAAAACCGTGATTAATTGGTAAGTTGAGCTTAAAGTTTGAAGAATTTAATTGAAATAAGAATTCAGTCCATATTTGTTATATCGCAGATTGTATTTTTCATGTTTTGTTTCTCATTTGTAAAAAGGAAGATTCGAAAGTTCTTTTTGCTTTTTATTAAAAATGTTTCAGTGTTTTTATTTTTTTGCTGGAGAAAACAATTCAATTTGCTACAGTCTACCCTATTTGAAACATCGTTAATAATGAAGTTTCATTTCACTAAAATCTGCCTTGGGCGTTGTGACACGTAATATTTTTACGTATATCGCTATTGAAAAGTTTTTTTTCTTTTTATTTAAATGACGATTATATCCAATCGGAAGATAACATTTCACACGTTCACACAGCTGATTTACAACATTAAAATAAATTAACATTAATAAATAATTTATTTACTCCATTATACATTAATATTTACCCATAATTAACAATTCAAGTCAGAAAAATGAACATGTAACAGAAGAATGCAGTTCGACATAATTCTTGCAAACATTACTTTGTTATTACTGCAATCTACGATTAACACTGGAACTATGTACCAGTCAAAATGACTGATTCCGGTTTCCTACTCTCCCAATTATTGATACCTTAACCAGTTAATTGTGGAATTTAATTCCAGAAATCTTTGATAATGTTCGCCATGAAATCAAAATATAACGTATATGCGCATCTGATGCAAGCTAACAGCACCTATAATATATTCTAACAAAAAGTTAGAGCAAAACGAGGAAGAATTACATGTTTATCTGAAAAATAAGTAACTGATCATTAAAAGAATTAGTATCATTTTGATTTTAAGATGACGTGTATACTCGTCGAACGCACTTAACTGGTTAAAGGCATTGAATATTCGAAATGATTTCGAAAATAAGTAATTTCATTTGAATGCTATAATGAACGTGTGAAGAAACTGAAAATAATCTATTGTTAGAATTTTTATACGGATTACATATCAATGACATTAAATGCTCAGAAGTTCTAGTGCTAAACATATAAAAACTGTCCCGACGTGAAAGTGTTAAATTCAACTATCAAACGACGAGCACGCAGAGAATGGAACGTCCTAAAACCTTTTGTCTGTCTCACTGTGTACGTGGATCGCGCTTGTGCGTTTTACCAGCTGCCGTTCCAACCGTGTCGCGTCGCGTCGTGCCCGTTTTAATATCGAGCTTTCTCGTTAAACGAGTTGCGTGTGTGTAAACTGTTTATACGAGCGTTTGCATGCGCCAGCCGTTAGATCGGTTCGACGCTGTTCCGCGAGGGAAACGTAGTGTGTTTAATTATGCATGGATCATCAAATAATGAAACAGATCGTAAAAATGAAATCAGAGGATAAGAACGTACTATACTCATAAATGGTAAACTTATTCCCTGTGTGGCGCAGTGATCGCGCGCGTCCCACTTCTGCGAAACTCTGGATGTTGCGTGGACAGAAAATTCGTGGAGCGTATAGTTAGTGTGTTCAGCTTATCGATTACCATTTTATAACTGCTATTGAAGGTACGGTATCCTTCAAGCATGTTACTTGTTCGAAAAAATGAAAATTTGTATTTGGTTTTGGTGAGAAGGAAGGGAAAGGTTGAGTTGCGTATTTAATTTAACTAAATTTTTGTACTGTTCAGTCTGGGATATTAATCTGTTGCAAAACACATGGCAGATAAGAAGTTTTTTATCATTGCTATAATGTATGTTTATTTGGAATTATATTTTCAATGTTAATTCTTTTTTTTATTAAATTGTTATATACGCAAGTATGAATATGTATAGAGATCATAAAAGAAACTGATGTTTAAGAATTTTATTTTCATCCTACACGGTTTCGGTGGATTGAAGATAAAGTAAGAATGCATTAAATTTGAGCAAATTCTTGAAGACATTTATGTGCTATAAACACATAAAGTTCCGCACTTTATTAATTGCATTATTAAAAGGTGAGGCATAATGGACTCTTCGCTGTCGTAATAATATCAAACGAAAATTTGTAGAAAACAATGTGAAACATTATAGAAGGACCTTAATAAACATACTAAAAGTAAAGTATAATGAACTACCTTATCCTTCGTTTTGATTTTTTTATTATAAATCGTGAATATTCGAAGTGACCTCAGTTTGTTGAGTAATTTAAAATATTCTCTATACACTAGAAAATGTTTAAATAGTTCGCTGGTATTGAGTTCATTGTAATTTGAAATGTTCCACTGTACCCTGTTCGAAAAATAGTTAGTGGAATCCACAAAATTCGCAACGCACGTTCCCTTCAACTATTATATTCACTGCTTTGATATCAGAATTAGGAGGAAAGAATTTGGAAACTGTCTGGATAGTTCAACCACAGCAGCAGTAATCCAGCAGAGTGAAAAGTTCTGAGTTCGCTAGTTATTTCGTGATCGATTATTATTTGCACTGGTTTGTCAGTTCATTCAGTTGAAATATATACTTGTTTTATACAGTATAATACATAAATATATTATATTGAGAACATTATAATCTTTATTATAGAACTTAATATAACGTCGTCTTATTTTACCTAAATATTTTTACCTATTACACATAATATTTTTACCTTACAATTTACTGTCTGCGAGTAATATTCAAATTCAAAACATTACATTTAATTCAAACCATTACAATAATACATTTTATTTCAATATCAAAATTAAGATCTGCAACATCTACATAATATAGTTTAACCAGTCTCAGCATCCTCAATTTCCTATTGGATCATTTTTTCGCGTCGCAGTTGAAATGTAACCACGTTCCAAGTATCTCTGCCATAAAGCCAGATCCAAAGTCGTCTTAATTCCAGTTCAGAATCAAAGTCGCATTAACAAGGGTAAAAGTTCAGGCGCCTTGCGCGAGATTCCTCACGGACACAGACGCGTGTGTTCCGGGTACGTGCCCAAACCGAAACCCTTTAACTCGTGCAATCGCGAGCTGTGACTGAGACATGGTTCCCTAGGGACGACCGGCCGAGATTTACAGACTCGATTCCCCTATATCGCTTCTCTGCACGTACGCGCGTGGACTGGCGTGAGCTTGCAGTCACGTGAACTGGTATTGCGCTGTCTGTCTGTGCACCTGTGTATCTACGGACACGTAAGCGTCTCGAAGTCAGTCGGCAGCGTGTTTTCAAAGTATTCGACTCACTTTTCCTCTATTCCCTGTGTAAGCCTCAACTATGTATTTTCTGTTACTCTTCACATTGTTTAGAATATTTTTATTCATCGAAAACGTGCCTTTCTTATTATAACAGTTGTTTAGATATTCAATGAAATAACTGAATACGCGAGTAATTAATGAATAAATAAATGTATAATTAGTGTTAGATCAAAATGACCTATGCATTCGTTATATGAGATTTAATTTCTACTTTGTTTCATGACCTCAAACGACTGTAGTATATTAACTATATTAAGGTAACAAAATCGACCGATTGAAGGCTGGAATGAAAAGAGAGGTAGAATGTAAAATATCTCAAATTTAACTATTCAATTGAAATTTTACGTAAAAATACTTAAATAACAAGAACTATTCCACATTTCTAAATTCTTAGCAATTCCACATTCATGTCTCGTAAAAGAACAAGGTTGTGGTTAAAAAATTATTCTCACCGCGACGATAGTTACCAAAAGTTATACTGATAATTAATTTGCACTATTGTATAGTGACAATTGTACAACACAAGAATTACATATTCGCACACAATCTGGGCCGCGTATGGACATTTAAAACTGCGCCAATATCGCGAGGAAATCGATCGATTTAACCCCAAGGATTACGGTACTCTACACACGGTCCTTGGATTGTCGTTAGGAAACGAGCAATCGAATTCTGGATCGTAATGATAATACGCGTATTATAGCTCGTTCTGGAGCGCCCCTTGCCTGCCATCACTGAGTTCCAGTTGCACGGCTGATTGCGACTCAATACCCGCTGGATCCCGCGCATCCTAATACGACCACATATATGTGCCTATCTGACTGGCCGTTTCGGTAACAATGCCGCATTACGTCGGTTTAATCGATGATAAATCACGGCCGCGATATCCGTGACCGATACCTCCGCTTTTCGAGATGCGACGTTGAGAGAAATATTTATCGTCCCAGATGATGTACGATCGCGCCGCGTTTTCGTTTCCTACGTACGTATCTGTGCTCCGGTGCTGTTTGACGCAAAATAAAAATGGTTCGTATATTATTCACTGCTCTTGATAGCGGAAATGAAAGTGCATCGTGACTTTAATTGTTTCATTAGAAGCTTATACATAGGTTTTGATTTATCTCGAAAAATACATTGTGAAATCTTCAATAGGATATATTGTACTCGCTTGATTTAGTAAGAATGCTTTTGATAGAGTGGAAATTTGTATATAATAAACGTTTATGAATTTTCTGAGTTTTATTTTAAGTTTAAGGAAGTATATTTGAATACGTATATTTGAACACGTATCATTACTTATTTTCTAGGTAGGTATTATACGGACTTTCGAAATTTGTTGTACAGTCTACAATCTGCCAATGATAACTTTATAAAGGATTAATTAGAAGAAAATTATCAATTCTTTAATTAAAAGAAAATGTTCAATTCCTTAATTGAAAGAAAAAATTCAATTCTTGAATTCTTTAATTTTTATTCATGTACAGTTTTTTAGGAAAACATAGGAAAATATATACTGTAGAATTCGAAAATGACGCATTTTTTGAACGCTAACAGAATAAGTATTTTTGTTTTAACAGGTAAAAATGGGTAAAAATTCCGTGTGTTGCACTTGACATTTTACGGTGCTTAACACTCAACTGGCACTATTTCTCGCTGAAAAGCTTAACAGAGAATTTACGATGTTATATCCATTACTTTAGTTAAAATCGCCAACAAAACAAAGTTTTTCTTCTACAATATAACATAAATAAAAATTTGTTTTTCACATAAAGCTATAAACACGAATAGTTTGAGAATTTATGAAGAAAAGAGATGGGTTTTTTAAACCTTCTGAATTGATGTTGGCGATTATCGCATTGTCATCTCATGAATTAAATTGAATCAAAATTGCCATTCCATTAATATTGACGAATATTGAACAACCCTGCTTTATTTATGATTTACAAACAAAATTTCTTTGTAAAATTATATATTTATTGAATTGATATTTAATGAAATTTAATTTTTTAATTAAATATTAATAAAAACTAATATTCACTCCAACAGTAATGAGAATTAGCTAAAACATAACATAATGTAAATCAATCAAAATCTAAAAACGTATTCTCGCAGTTTATATATATATATAAAACTACAAACAAGTCAATTCGATTTTCTAACACTCTTTCTGTTGACACTTTGACTGCCAAGTCACTCAACAAAACTTCTATGCAGTAAAAACAATTCCCGCAATAAAATAGAAACTGAAAGTCAAGATCTTTCATAACGACCGGCACGTCACCAAGAAAATTAATATTTAAATTCACATAAAACATGACATCACCTGAATTCGGGTAATACGGCAGTCAAAGTGTTAACCCTTCCGTCTCGAGTGGTACACGTATGTGCCACGAACATTCTAAATTACCGGAAAGCTAGAAAACGCCTACATAAAGGAAAATTGTACCACATTAAGATCTTTGTTTACGGTTATCAGCTTAAGTGCTAATCAGCTGTCACTACATGTGTTTTGGTTGATTAGTGAGCAGTCATAAGTATTTTTTCACAAAATTCATATTAATTAAAAATACATATTCTGAGACGAAAGGGTTAAACGCCGTGACAATTCGAATCAAGGGTAGGTGCTCCGCGACAAAGATGCACTGCGCGCGCACAGGTGTGAAACGGGTTCGCAGAGGGCAACGTCGCGACGTTCTCATCATTGTGTAACTATGTAGAGACACGTACACGTGCGCGATGCTCCAAATAGCCTCCACAGCCCAGGGGGAACTCCATAAAGACTGATTTACGCGTTGGATTTATGAAGACCGTTCGGTTTTCTGGGTAGTATTTCACCGGCGTGGGGGCGCTTTTTTCCACGGCCGCGCGAAAACCTTCAATTTCTTCTTTTTCGAGGCCGTTGGACACCCCTCCGTCCCCACCGCCCGCTTTCCGCCTGGTTTGTTTCCCATTCGAGAACAGGCAAACACGGCCAGACATTCTGCGGCGAGACGCGGGAGAACAATAACGCACACGCGGCCGGCACCGTGTATCGGTCGTTACGGCGCATAATCGCATAATTCAACGTAGATGGAAACGATTCGTGGCTGGCCACGGAGAGGGAGGCGTTATCAGGCGACCCAGTAAAGTATTAAAAGGCGAGAGCAATTCTATGAAGTCGATAGCCGGTGCAAATTTTCTGCTCACGCCGCGCAATCGGATCCGTGTGAAATATAGAGAATTTAAGTCTGCTTTGAAACCTTTAGTGTAGAGAACAATAGTATTAGGTTGTTCCACATGTTTTTGTATTCGTACATGTAGGACTTTAACCTTTAACTGTCGACAATGCTCTATTAACTCTTTGCTGATAAGACTATCTTAACCCTTTGCATTATGATTTATTTTCCAACTGTGATCGATTCAACAACTTTGTCAGTAATAGTTTATTGAGAAAGAGAGAAAAATATTGATAACAACAGAATAACTTTGAATTTAAAAGAATTGAGTAATATTTATGTTTGTCGAATTTTATTTAAAATGTTCACCACGAGGCTTACGGTTATTGTAGGGCAAGGGGCTAAGCTTCTAAATTTTCTTTTCATAAAACACTGAACTATACATAGAAATATGAAATACTAAAAGAAAGAAAACCACGCGCCAGTCTCTCATTAGTTGAATAATTAAATCATTTACTTACAGTTTTCGATGTTAGATGTCAAAGCTCAAAGTCGACACTACGGTGACGTTCGATCGCAAAGGGTTAATTATTAGAAACAGTTAACTAACATAAAAGCAGAAACTGCAGTAATACTAATTTTATGGTGCGCTACGTTCTCTCGCAAGTCGCTTACAAAATCACAGCACAAAATCATGCCAAAGAATTGCTGAGGACTCGCCGCTCTAGATTCACGGTTTAGACTTGCTAGAACCATTCGTCACCGAACTTTCACGCGGTTTTATCTCTCACCCCCAATCGTTCTTTCTTTCTTTTCACTCGCATCCCTCTCACTTGCACTCTGACCCTTGCATCTACAGCCACAACTCACGCAGTCACGTACACGCTCCGCTAATCGCTCCATTCTCATGGTTTAGTCGCTCGGTTCCAAACACTCGTCCTTCGCACTGCTTTAGCCACTGACGATTTTCCAAACGTAGTCACCCTATTTCCCAAATGCACTCACGATACTGACAAGTCAAGTTACGTAACCTGGAAATTTAAAAACGTATGAAACTTTGTGTGTAACTAGGGTGAGTCATACCTAATACATTGCAATTTTTTCCTGTCGAATTTCATTTTGAAGGGGTAAAAACACTCCTTGAAGATAATGCAAATCTTTCTGTCCCGTGGATTATCTTAAGAGCGGTAAGAGATAAAGAAAGTAATGTTAAACAAAAAATACATTGTTCTATCACGTTTATAAAATTGCAAAATAAAATTTTTCAAAATATCACTCGCACAAACAATTGACCATTCATATTCTACATACATATTTGTAGGATGTTTACTTTGATAGAGATCGAAAAATGTGTACTGTCGTAAAGAGGCGAACATACTCGTAAGAATCACGTATTAACAACAACAAACAGCTTATTAATTAAAAAAACAAAGTAAACTAAACCGCTCTCTCTCGCTAACGAAAAATCGCCCAGTATTTCTACACGCTTTTAACACTCTAATCATTCGTCCTTTCCTTTTTCCATTTACACGCTGCTCATTTGCGTCCATCCCACATGCACTCTAATCATTCCGCCTGTGGTGAAGGTTCACACGGTAACGTAGACGTTGTGTTTCACACCTCAGTCTCACGGTCTTGTTGCCTAGTTCTAAATACTATTATTTCGCACTACTGCAGAGCTTTCCGAAACGGACTCACTCTATTTAAAAAACACACAGGTACCACCCACCATAAACACCGATCATTCACACGCACAATCTACCATTCACACTCACATAATGGATGCTCAGTACTTTATGCTTTATATCATATTATTGAATCACGGACAGTCAATTTTTATCTATTACCTTGTTTTATTCTTTCGGGAGCCTTATAGTGTTGTCTCTTGGAAGTTTCTACTAGATTAAACATTGCGGGCAGAGTGTGGAAGAAACTTATGGGGCCACCTAATAGTTTTGCAGTTTCAGTGCCATAGGTCTTGAGAAATTCGTTGAGGAGTAGGTATTCTTTAGATTTTTCAGGAGCGAGAATAATGGTTTGGTATATTAGAATTCAGAAATTAAGTTATAAAAATATAGTTATAATTTATAGTTAGTAAATTTAGTTATAAATTTATTAATGATGAATGACAATAGTTTGTTTACTTAAGAGTAAAATATTAATTTAAAATAATGAAAAATAATTATTTTAGAACAGTTTATATAAAAATGTTTATGAGGACTGAAATACTTACTTAAAGATAACGTATTATTGATAGGTTTGTTAATGCCGCAAAAGCTGTAGCGAGAGTACAAAATTGATGTACTTATATGTACTACAGTACTCCACGGTTAATGCTGCAAGTAGTATAGGTCAGTGTACAGTCAGGCTTAATTGAGATGTATTGACCGTTAAGCAGCGGTAAAGTAATTTGTGAAAAAGTCATACTGGCTACCAAGCTTTTTATTTTTATTATCCCAACATCGACCTGCAATTCATTTTGCACGATATATTTTCCACGATACTTTATCTTTGTAACGACAATCCGTTATTGCATTTCATTTATATTTGTAAGGGAATGTAAACTTATCATACACAACATTCTTTAAACTTTATTAACATATACAATAGTGTATCAATTTTTTAAATAAATTATCAATGATATTGAAAGATTAATTAATTGTAAATAGATAAAGTTAAAATTTTTAAAAGCATACAGACTTAATTCTTCAAAAAATAAATTAATACTATCATAAAAATGACCTTAATAAGTATATATATATATATATATATATATATATATATATATATATAATAAATCAATAAATAAACCGAGTTCCAAATATTACTAAACAGTAACACCTTAAAAAGCACATTAACTTAGTTCCCGATACAACTACACCTCTCGTACAACCCAATCCCCTCAAACGAACCGCCAAAATCATCGCTACGCTTCACTAGAACCCATGAACCTCGCCAATAAAACTCCCTAACCCAGCAAATATCCAACAACCGTGAATCCAGCCAGTAATGACCTCCGCCAATGCGCGCTTTAAACTGCAACATCCCTAAGCGGGAAAACCTGCACCCCTTAACATCAATTATATGATGCCTTTCCGGGGGGATCGGTTGATTCAAAGCGAAGCTTCGTGTGCACGGAAGCGAGGGTAATTGTTGTTCCCCTCGGTAGAAAAAGGGGGAAAATAGCGGCCGATCAAAATTACCCGTACGAAAGCTCATTTGCGGAGCTGGTACCGTGCGTTTACCACAAAAGAACGCCGAGTCAGGAAAGTAGGACGGGCGGGGATTGCCAAAGGGTAGAGAAAGGGGTAGGTGCATGCCTGCGCCCTGGCTCGGGATACCGTACTTACCGGCCATGTTTCACGGGGATCGGTCAGAATATTTCAAGCCTTTGCATGTATCCTCCCTTTTCGCTCGTCCTCTATCTCTCTTCAGCCCCCTATTCATCCTATCTTCGTCTCCCTTTCACTCGTTAGGTACAATCTACGCGCAGGAAAAGCTGAAGCAACGGACCAGCGAGCGAGGCAAAGGGAAGGTGGCTTTTGCAGAGCCCTAGGATTTAACTTTCCAGTGGCGGAGGTGGATCTGCTAGCGAGAGGGGTGCGGAGGACAGGATGTCTGGACGCGAGTCCGCTCTTGCGAGGGGGATACCGAGCTATACCAAGGAATTTCTAGAGGGTTGATGGCGGGGTGGCTTGCAGAATCGAAAGGATGTGGAGGACCGGCTACCTGTAACGTGTCGGGGTTGGGGATCGGGTGTGGGAGGGAGCAGCGAGGACAAAAACAGGGTGTCGCGACAGAGTGCTCAACTCGGACAAAGGAACACCGTGGCGGACCGTAGACAAAAGGTTAATCTTTGTTTTTTGCGGAGTTTAACTCTGCCTCCCGCTCCCCTAACCGGCCGTTCTTCCTATTTCCTCCTTCTTCCGCGCGGCGGGATTCACCTATTGCCCCACGCAGATGGGGGCCGCCACGAGGATACGTACGCGCGAAGATTTATGTGCCAAAAAGCCGCGCGTCTGTGCCGGAGATCGTGAGGTATGCCCGATCTCAACACCATGGGAGCTAGGTAATTTAAAACTGAGTATAAATTAAAATTTCGATGGATCGTTGGACGGCATATTGTTTTGAGGGACTTGGCTGTTCTGTTTGTTTTATTTGATTTTTAAGTTTTTTGAACTGACGTATTTGTAAATTGAATTGTTGCAATGGCAATACTGTTTATGTATTTAACAGTTGGAGCTTTGTTCGTAAATAATAATTAAATTGCAGATTTTTATGCATTTACGATACAGTTACGCTTAACTTCGCAGTAAGAAAAACCATATGTACTGAAAGAAATTAATTACTGTCCTTTTATTTGCAACAGTGGAAATCTTTTAATCTAAAAATATGTACAAAAAAAGGAAAGAGAAGAGGGTAATTTTGTTTTCTCCAAACTATCCAGTGACACATGTACATTTTCTGTACTTGTAGTATTAATTATTCGAATTCTTAATAATTATACGCAGCATGTATTTAAGGTTCTTATATCAGAACCACCAACTACTGAAGTGTTATTCAAAGAAAATAAATACCCTCTTAAATGCCTTAAAAACAACGCCTCAAAAGTGAAAGAAATAACTATAAAAGCAAGATTTTCCATAAGAAAATAATATAATCAAGAGAAGAAAATGTACCAGTATTCCAAATGTCATGTCGGTAAAATTTAACGCGAAATCCATAAACCTGAAACCCCTATTTCGTCGGTTACTGTATTAAAGACCTAAATTCGTATTTAACTTCGAAGTGAATATATAAATATATATGTAATAGTCCCATACAATCGAAGCACTCTGTACAACAAAAATTCTGTTTTCGATGAAAAGCTTGAATGTTTCGCATTCATGGTTTCAAGGGTTAAGCATCTAAAGAATATTCGGTTTTCTAGCAAACTGAAGCTCTTCAATGATCATCTCCGCAAGGCGATCCATTTCGAGCGTGCATACTCTCGGCTGTTTGCCCGTGTCTCGTGCACAGTATATTGCGTGCGGCCTGACTTAAAGTGGATACGGTTGTTCCCTGTTTCAACGGTTTGAATTCGGAGGGGGGGGGGGGAAGAAGAGGCCACGGTGTGTAATGAAACTCCACGGAAGGAAAGCGAACGACTTCATTTCAGTCGCGCGGAGTCTCCCGACGGGCCCGCCGTCCTTCAATAAGGCGGCAGGTATGCCGTAATGAAATTCATCGCGATGCGATATTGAATTCAGAATCACGGTTACTTCGCGACAGTTGAGAATTACCTTAAACGGAATTCCGGGAACGTCTGCAATAACGAGGGACAAGGTCTGAGAACGCCGGGTTGTACGGCTCGGTGTTTACAGCCCGGCCTCCGTAGCGCTTCTGCCCAGGCGGAAGAGGTTCGCGGTGGCATATTTCAGTCAAGTTTCAGAATAATTTTGGAGCGAAAGGGGCCGGCTAAAGGACCTTCCGCGAGGCATCATTAACTTTGACCACCTGGAGTATCTCAGTTGTCTTTGGGGACCCGGTAAAACTTTATTACGAAAATTATGCAATATTCTTATAATGATATTCTTGAGGGTCTAGGTTTGCGAAACATTTTAGTTACTTTTATCTCTCTGAAATGGTATAGTTTAATTTTTTATTATTAGTAGCAGAGTTTGGAGTTCCATGTCCTGTAGTACAAAGTTGTTTGGAGTTAAATACAGAAGTGAAGCGACAATTCTTTGTTTCCTTTTTAAATGAATGATCACGTGTACTCCTATTGTTATCACAGAGTCAATATTCTACGAAAATCAATATTCCCACAATCTGAACATCGTCAAGTTACCTAACCAAATTCCACCGTTAACTAGCTAATACATCTGTCACGACATCATAAACACTAAAGTTACCAGCGACAGACTACCGAGGGCACTCGAATAAATCGAGAAATCCAGTCGCTGGCCTTACGGTCTCTTGCGAAACAGGTCGGCGACTTGTGGCACGCGCCAAGCCGCTCCCTCCATTAGACTTTATAATTTCGTTCCGTCGAGTCTTACGTATGTTAATGCACGTTAAGCCTGATACCGCCCTCGGCCGCTCACCCCTACCATCGCATTTGCAAGCGGCGACGAGTCGATGCGCTTTATTTCGCAGCGCGCCGCGCGAAAAACATCGGCGAGACCGGCATGAATTTCATTCAGTCGCTCCGCGTGTCCTCGATTATCGTTACAGCTGGAGGGCGAGCTAGCAGCCGGATAGCTTGTTACTCTGTAACAGCCTCTATCTCGGCCCTTAATGGGTCCAGATGCTGTTACAGCCGGGGACGGCTTAAACTACTTCTGGACAGCTTTATCCGGCGACTCACCGCGACACGAAATGGCCGACCAATCGTCCCGTCTTCCGCCCGGATTAACAGTGTTGTACAACGAACTCAGGAGGTGGGGGCCTAATTACACTTTATATGCTGTGTTACGGCTGCAATACGTACCGCCGGCATTACCGCGACTCATCCACGATTTACTTGTTCTCGACACAGTTTTTAAGTAAATTACTAAATAATTCGATGCGGTATGGTTTCGGAATTCTCTGCACGCTTTCGTTGGCATTCCGATGGTGACTAATTAGGGATTCAATCTCATGAAAGTATCGAATGAGTCATAATGATCCATTTCGAGTCTATTTTGTTTATGTTGAAATTATAATGCTTTCCTTGGAAATTATTAAGGCAGTTAATTTAGTAAAATACAGATTAAAGTCTAAATGAATCGAAATTTTTATAGATGCACTTTTGGAATTTTCTATAGAAAATACAGGGCAGTATGTTTGATTACGCGGTAGTCTAGTGTTAAGATACAGAGATATTTTACGTGAGTTATTAAGTGTACTAATAATTAATTTTATCAATAATTCGCGAGAAAACAAAAAACTTTTCTATTCATTGCACATGCAAGTTCATTTTGGAGATAGAAAAATACAGCAAGATCGGGAATAACAAAATAACGACATTGAGAATATCAAAAAGCGACTATTGGCACGTTTACATATAATGTACGAAACGTACTTTCAGTGCGTTTACATATGATATAACACACCGTTTGTGCAAAATATACCAACATCCGCAAAAATACTCTAAAACATACGTAAATGTTGATTAGTCCAGTATTTACGAATCACGTTGCTTAACCTTCGCAGTATAGCATCTGTATCTGTTCGGATCATAAATTGATGACTATTTTCATTTACAATCTCTATTCAATTGTTTAATTAACATAACATTCCTCTCTAATAAAATAACAAATTTTAAGTTGAAAATGTTCATATCGACAAGGTCTGATTAAAAGTCTGCGTGAACCCAGGCGTGGTCGTCTACACAGTTTCTGCAATCACTGGTACTGCAAGGTTTAATTGGCGAACGAGATTGGGTTTCTTCGTTACGGTCAAGATCGATTAGAAACCGATGTTCGTCTTTCGATCATCCACCTTGGTTTTACTGTTCGTAGGCCAATCGGTCGTCTCGACTAATTGCTACACTAACGAGGACGCTTCATTACGTCGCGTCCCGTTGAACTTCCGGCCCGTTTCGAGAGTTCCTTTCGAGCCGCCTCGAAGCGACACCTCCTCTTTTCGATTGGTCACGCTTCGTTCGGCGCATTGAAACTTTTACGGGCCGGCGTCCTGTTACTCACCACCGGCAACCCTCCCGCCCTTACGCGGGCTTGAGAGTCTTTCATTAAACTACGGCCGCGCAACTCGCAAGACAGATTAGTCGGGAAACGTCACGTCGCAAGGGACTTAATGGCACGGAACAATTAAACAGCAGTTTGACACGGTTTGCTTGAGCCAGTTTGTCGTGTCGCTAGAGCTCTAACCGCTCTAAACGCGTTACTCTTTGCATATTGTTTGCGTTTAGCGTTCTTCGATCAGAGGATTGCTGGGAGATGGAAAGTGAAACGATTTTGGGAAGAATTTTGTGAAACTTGGCAGCTTGTTTAGTTAATCGTTTAGTAAATATCACTTTTTATCAGTTTTTTGAGACTAAAGAAAAGTTCACAAGTCTGAACATCATACACATTCACACAAGTACACAAGAACAACCGAACGTTTAATGTGATTAATATGTAATGTTTACGAAAATTGTAACAATACCTTTTTTTCGGTTTTCTTAAAATATTGATCATAGTATTTAGGCGAAGCTACTTATTTTTCACATCATTTCGGATATTTAACTCTTTTAAGGAGTTATTTGTACATATAAATGTTGAGAACTCTGATGACGTAGAGACGAAAATTATTATTTTCCTACGCAGCAACGTATAATTCTCAGTTTATTTTTACTGGTAGCAGTTCTTGAAAATTCTATTGAACCTTCTATGACACTTGTGGCAATAAATTCTGTACACAAGTGAGACAGCTTAAATTATGTACTTTAAAACATGCCAAAACAACGGTGCGGAGTTGTTAGTATGCGCATTCACGAATTGTTGATTCATGAATATTACTAGGAGCCATCGTTATGTCACCTTTTGTTTGCAAATAGAGTTAGACAGCTGTCATTGCGCCAGGTATAATCTAATTCATACTCATAACAAAACAGAAACACCAAGTAACGTCTCCACTTCCAAAGACCAAAAAGAAGCAAACATATGACAAAAAATGTCCTAATCAAAGCATCTCAGAAAATGGCTAAAACAAAAAAGAACAAAGTCTCGGTCTCACCGATCCCAATTTCACAAAAAAATCCTTCAAATTACGTCTCTCCAGTTTCCCTTCTCGTTGACTCGTTATCGCCAAGTACGCTCCGCCCTTCAAACGGACGGAATTACAAATGCGCGATCCGAAACGCGGTCAATTCGCAAGAACCATCGACAAAATCATCCTCATAACCAATAACCAACCATCGTCGGCTATTGGGGCCATTAAAATAAAGGAGCACCGTCCAAAAGAATCCACCGAAGCGTTCTCCAAGTTTCCGATCCGAAAGGAATCGTCAATATTTACTTAACCAAGATTCCTCGAGCCGGATTTTAGGTGGACAATTACTGGCGACCGAACAGCAGCGTCCGGGTTATCTCGAACCCGGTTCGGCCTAGATTCAAACGCGAGCAAGGACTCGTCTAAGAGCGGGCGAGCGGAAGTTAACGAGTGGCGGACCGGGCGCGGCGACTTGATTTATAATCGTCATCATCTGGGACGATCTCCACGATAACAAGGGAAGCCGGCACTCGACGTTAAGTCCTTAGACTCGGCCTGCCAGCTTAAAAGTGTCACGGTTCGTTGCCCCGTTAGGATTCTCCGTTCGAGGAGATAAAAGGGGGGGGGGGTGGGCTGATGCAGGCTCTCGAACAGAGGGTCCGCGATTTCGTGGGATGCTATTAAGCTGATTTCACGTCGCATTTAAAATAAGCCGTGGGAACGGCCACGAAGGAGCAACGCCACTCGTGGCAATTACGCGAAGATCGCTGAGCCTCCAGTCGGGCAGCGTTAATTAATCCGCCCTCATAAGACAGATCGCTGGGAAAAAGACGGTCGGAGATGGAATGTCGACGCTGGAAGCGTGAACGGCCCGTGCGAGCTGATCCGTCCAAGACAAACAAGAATTTCGTCCCGATTATTAGCCTCTCTTTTCGAGTAATTAATTAACCGAATTGCGAAGGGAAATTCATTTGTTCCCTGGTTTCTTTGGTGGCAAAAGTGGAGGAGGGATACTGGTTTCCGGGGAAATAGAAGGACGGGAAGAGAACAGGTATATTTCTTTTTCTTTTTTGTCGTTGCGTTAGGTTCGGTCTCGGTTGCAGTTTGCTTTGAAACGTTCGTTCTCTAGTTCGCCGCTTTTCGGAAGAAGTATCTGTCTCCGAGATTTTCCCTTTGCACGGGCAAGTGCATTAGCGGCCCCCGGATGTTTATGCAACTTCCGTGTTTCCGACCGTACTTTGCACGTACGAGGACTTCGTGGACGTGGAAATGCGCCGAGGACACTTTTGATAAGTGTAATTGCTTGGGAGTCTAATGTTACTTGCGGTATTCGAAATTATTGTAGGAGGACGAAATAAAAGTTAATGTAGTTCCTTCTTGTTTGTTCTGAGAAATGTGATTCTGATTTAATTCAAGAATAAAGTATTTTTGATATTTAATCCAGCAGGTGAAATTTGATGGGGATAATGTTTGTGTAGAATCCTTAATCCCTTTTCTCTGTGTTCCGGCACGTTTTATTTGGGTGCGACACAGCCGTCGGTACGAATAGATTTATAGTATGTACAATTATGCTCGCTCATTTCTAACACAATATAATTAACGTTTGGAAGCGTTTTATTGATAGCTGCATTTTACCATCTGGTGTCATAACTGACCAGCAGTTGACATACCATAAAAAAGGGCAGTTCAACCACTTGAACCTTGAGCGCGCAGCCACCGGTATCCTTGCAGGTCAGAAGGGATGACGTACCCCGTACCTCCACCAAAAGTAATGTGGATGTAGGCAAAAACACTGTCATTGGCAACACCCCGATCGTTCGGCTTTCAAATTTGATACTAAGGACACCGCCCTACACTACTATTTATGTATGTATAGAATTGCAGACTCACGATAAGGGCAGACAGACGTGTAGTCAACATAAGTTAATTACAAATCACGCTGTCCTCACTGGACAAACACACACATCAACTTTGTACACACATACAGACTCCTTTCACTCGTTCTCAATCAACAGATACAGTTCACTTTAAACCGAGAAAAGGAGGAGGCCGTCTTTCATCCCAACTATTTCACACAAAGTTAATTCGGCGTGTGAAAGTGTTACGCAACGTCCACTAACATTGCCTGGACAGCGTGCACGAACACTCTGCTTTTTTTTGCAACTGTCACAGAGTTACTGGTAAATTTAATAATTTATTTGTAGAGAAATAAATGTTGTATTCATTATAACCCTTCATTTACTAAAAATTCAATATTAATACAATTTTGATACCTGAAAAATAGTATTTTACTTTGATTTCAATGAAAAATCAAGAAATGTAAGTAATAAGTGTAACAAATATGTGCAATTTTAATTAAAGATCATCATAATTACAATAGTAATATATATGCCTATTACATCTTTGAAAGTCGCGAATTTAAAAGCAATATTTAAATCTTCAAGAAAGTACATGTCTCAAACATCCAATTCAACGCTGCAAGAGTTGAAACTCGCGTTAGTCGTGTTTGCATAAAGAATTTATAAAAGAGTAAAATAACTCGTTTGCATCCATTCCCAAAGGTTTCAAGTTGAGTCATCCAAAAGGAGAAGCGAAGAAACTGGGAATTAGGGAGGCCATCTCTGCAGCCGCGTCTTCGTCCGCTTTCTTTATATCTCCCGAGGAAAGAAGAAATTACAGCGATTCTCTATCTGTCAGGGAAATAGTGACTGCCAGCGTTACGAGGTGGTACACCCTCTTACGGTTCGATATACCTACTCGAAATCGCTGGGAGTAGGTACAAGTAACGCCTGAAGTTAGAAATTAGTAGTGTTGCCGGGCGTTTAAAAGATAAAAGCAAACTTTTCCCATTAATGCCCGCGGGCTTGAGTGTGGAGTTGGCAGGAGGACGGGAGAAAAGGAGGGGAGGGATGGACGGTGGTAGGGCTGTGTCGCTATCCGACTCAATTGCAACCCTTCGCTGCGCAACTCTTAACCGTCGGCCCGTACGACGCTGTTCCCTGTAATTATTTAAAAAGTTTTCGGCCGGTCTGTCAAGCACCATGGCGGATCAGGTATCATTATACGCGTACATAATACCGACACGATTTATTCCTCAACTTCATCGTTTCCGACAACTGCAAGGCCGAGTGTTGTGTATAATAGAATTAATATTCATCTCCTAGGACGACGATGATAGAACTTTATATTTCCGTCGAAGTATTGCGACGCGAGGAAAATTTTAAACTGCGACTCGTTCGTGGAACGATCCAGTGCAATTAGTGACTCTTGAGGAAAGAAGATTGGAGAGTTTTAATGTTTCAGATTGGAAATTATTGTGTAAAGGAATAATGGTGATTTACATTTCATTGCAGATTAATTTTAATGAAATAATTCAGGAGTCTGAATTAATTTATTTTTAAATTATCTGTGTAAAAATCGTCTTAGCGTAAAATACACTTTATGAAATTTAGTATTAAGGAGAATTATTATAAGGGTATATGTTTTTTATTTTGTACTTAATTAGCAAAATTGTAAAAGGAAATTAATTTGTTCATGGTTTTCTCCAGTTAAAAACTTTGTGTAGTTGGTAATGAATTCTTAGTAAAATTAAACCAACAGGAAAGGGAGTAGGTCTCTCATTCTCTTTATCTTTGTGTAAAACTTGGATTCTTCATATTCCATTTTAAAACATTCTTTCATTTCCTCACTTTGTAAATAAAGTATCTGAAAAACTATTAATATTAACTTCTGTTGAATTCCAACATTTGTAAATTATATGAAGAGTATTTTATTCCCAATAAACACTTGCTGTTTTCACGTTATTATTTTACTATGATAATGTTCTATCTTCAAAATAAATCTGTACTTACAATGAACAGAAAATTTCTCTACATCCTCACAAATTAAGAATAGAAAAATAAATCTGACGAGTACAGATATGAATAAAATTATACAACAGGGGATCAAATGGATATACACGTCCCATGCCGTTATTAATTAACTCATTTGAATTAGTAGTGTGGACATCCGCTCGTAAACTGTATTAGCAATGACTAATCAGTCAATATTACCATGTTATTATATTCTTTATCATATTAATCATTTGCTTATATAAGTATATTTTTATAACTATTATCATTTACTATATTATTATAAGTTTATATTGCAGTATGCATTATGCAAATAAAGTAAAGAAGAAGGTTGATGACGCCCAGCGAATGTGAAACGGTTGAAATAGGTTAAATCTTGACCCAAAGTGGTTAAAAAACATCTGTTCGAGTTATCCTTTCCAACGATTCGTCCACGTGCCCCGTATACATCTGCCGGTATTGGTGTTTAGTAGAGCGCAATGGACGACAATACTTCGATTCCGATGGCACAGTGAAAAGAACGGTGTCATGACATACACATCCTAGCATTATTGTATGGGCACGATAATTTGCGAAGGCAATGCCGTAATGGCACTATTGCGCTTGTCCCTTCCGTCCTCTATGTCCCCCTCCAACCCCTGTTCCTCGCCGTTCATCGGCCAGCCACGCCCGCACATCCGTTTCCGGCTATTTTTGGCAATTTTCATCCATTCACGTGGCCAAATAATACACGAGCCGCCGGTCAGTATAGAACCCTGGTGCCATTTGGAAGAGAAATCGCGTTTCCCCGAGGAAAAATTCGCAGCCGGAGAAAAAATTTCGATTATATTTCAGCGCGTGAATGTTGCGACAATGAACGAAACTCTGGACTTTACGAGCACGCACGTGCCACTGTTAATCCGTGGATCATATTTGAATTTTGCATAAAATGTCCTGTTTAGTCGACGTTGCTCCTCCCATTATTTCGGCTTGTTGAAACTGTTTGAACCCGTTCCTCGTATTTCTGCGAACTGAAGATTCCATTTTATTCAAGGACGAATTTTATAGTATGATTAACCCACGGTTCGTTTTTATTATTTAATATTTTCATTTGGAAATGTTTGGTAAAACAAAGGAGTAGTTGGAATTGTTTCATAAATATTTTCAGTTGTATTAGTTGTTTCGGTTGAAATTTTAATGGAACATATTTCTTTCGTTATCATACATGAAAGAGAACAGATGAAGTATTTCCTAGCACGCAGTTCTCTGGGGATATTTGGTTCGTTCAATGATACTGTTCTTCTATAAAGTCCCATGTTCACAGTATCTCCCTTGACGTAAATAATTCGAATACAATTTTTGTTTTAATAACAGATATCATTCCGTAATTTCAGGATATTTTATCAATAATAATTCTATACCCTTCAAACCAACATACAATAATATTAATCCCTTGCCACACAATATCGTGTCAGACTCGTGGTGAAGATCTGAAACTGAAATTAACAAAAGTAATTGAATCTCGATTGTCTGGAATTCAAATAAAATATTATATTTCTGTTACCAGTTATTACACTTCGAACTAACCGTAAATATAGATGAATGTGGAATTCTCCTCTGTTTCTATTAAATGATTGATGTGAAAGTAATAAGTGCGGGCGCAATGAAAGGAATTATAAGTGAAGGTGTTAACAACCATTAATAATTTTAATAACTGTAAACACATTGATGCCTTTCTTAAGTAACATAACCTAACAAAACTTTCTCGAGATTTTCTAAGCAATTCAAAAATTTCACGCAGGCGTAAATGTTGCGTACAAGATAAGACATGTTGTCAATGAAATACCAAAGTCAGACGTTTCCAAGAACAACGGCGACAGTTTGCAAAATTCTTAGTCCCTTGCTCATCGCTGAAGGATCTGTTAAATTTTCACAGCAAATTGGGCCTTTTAAAAACCTCCAGCCACGTCCGCTCTTAATTACTCCTACTCGGCGCAAATTGAACGTTACGCGAGGAAGAGTATGAAGTTACTTTTCCACTAGTTAAGTCTCGCATCCCTTGCCCGGGAGTAGAATAGAAGTTTAATTATAAGTCGGCTCCTCCGCGTCGTCTTTTATTTCGCGAGCGTCCCTGTCACGTGGTTCATTCATTTGAACGTCAACGCGAACGGAAAAAAAACAGTAACACCGGAGAAAGGACGAGAAATTTCTTTACACAGCTCGAACCCATACCGTTACACGTTACTCCTACGCGAATTCCTTTGTGTCCCTCCCCGCGCACCACTTTGATTCCTTTCTGCCACCTTAATTGTTAACTAGCGCGTAAACAGTAATTAACGCAACGAACAGAACCATTCTGCATTCATTATGCACGCTGCTTAACGATACAGTGTTCGCGTATAATATCACGTCCCCGACGCATTAACGACTCCGAATCCTCTCCCATTCGGGCTACTTCGTTGCATTCACCGAGTCCGATCGATCTTCCTTGTATCCGGAACATTAATCCTGTCGATGCACAGGAGATCACTGGTCGAAGATCAAATTGCACGGCGTAGGAATTTCTGATGACGCGAATATAAATTGAACCTTTGATTCCGTCTGGCTGATCACTTCGCGCGAAACTATTATTATCCTTGTCCACTGATAAACCATCGGTTTGCCAACGGTGATTTATTAAAAGGAGATTGCATCTGTGACTTCTTATTCGAGTTGAGAGAGTGAGTTGTTCTGCGGTTGAATTGAAGAACTACGCTTTTTATTTGTTCAGAATAAGATTTTCAATATATTAGAAGAATTGCTTTACCTGTTCCTTGATAGTTGTTATGAGCTAGATTTTGTTTAATTTCTATGTGCAACTTAATAGAAAAGTAAAGTAAAAGGATCGAAGAAATTGGTTTTCAATATTTTAGAAATGAGAATTTAAGTTAGAAAAATTGTTTAATGCGCCTCGGTAACTGCTATATGCTGGATTATTAAAAAATGTGTACGTATAATTTAACGTTGAAATAAAGTGAACTTTTATTACCTGAATTTCTTTTGTAACTATTCTTTCTATTAATATAATTTTAAACTTGGCACACAGTGTTTTTTTTTGGTATGTTACTGGTCGTTTGACTCTTAATTTAATTTGGTTTAGAATTTTGTAATAGATTTTATTATTTTCAAAAACGATTTCTAAAGTTTGAATTCCTAAGTGAAATAATTGTTCGAATAAATATAAATTGACAATATCGAATGAAGTTTAATACGTATTATCGCGCTTTGTTATCAGAAAACTTGCTAAATACACGTGTGATTGGACAGGGTCGGTGCGTCTGGCCATTACACACCACTTCTACTTCTTCGTTTGTATCTCATTATTCTGAAGCGGCTATTGTTATACTTTCAGCAGAATATTACACAGAAATAAGAATGAAAGCGCTAAAGTTAGTTACGAAGTTCCAAGTGGCCACGTGAAGCATTCAGAAATCACTCCACCACTTTTCATGAAGTTTCCTGCGATTATTTGTTTGATGTGCATGCCTTCTGATTTTTGTTAACCAAAAGCATAAATATTCCATACATTAATAAATTCATTTTATTTTATTTCATTGTCCCTACTTGACGCTACGAGGAATGCTGAGGCTCTAAAATAAATAAAATTTTACTCAAAGTACAAGTATATCGTTTATTAAACTCAGATAAACTATTTTACATATTTTCTTTGCAGCTTACAACCGTTATTATTTTTTTCTAATGATAGCCATAACTCATATTCCATTCGCAACGAATTAAATGTATTAATTTACATTTATCACGCATACAAGTTTCTTGCATTCTTTCTACATATCAGTACGTAATTATAATTTGCACTCATGAATAATGATCTACTTAATCTTACATACAGTGTGCACATGCAATCAGACCATTTGTTTCTTTGAAGGTAAAAATAGAAACTGTTATTTTAGAGATCTGTTGCACTGCTTGTAAATAATATAACACTATACTTACAATTTCACCCATCTTAGATTTAAACGTATAAGGTCATATCTGTTAAAAAACGGTATAAAATATAATAATAGAAATGAATGAAGATTATAAAAGTAAAATAGTAATCGAAAACATATTATTGTTTCAGTTTTAATTTTCATATTGCTACTGTATTTCAATTCTCTATGTTAACAAGTCTCCATAAACGATGAGTTACGAAAGAAAAATTCTTGAAAAATGTATTTCTGACTCGAAGGATGGAACACGAGGGAAACGACACGAAGTGCAGCAATATGTCTGCGCGACTGCGGTACACGTATGCGTAAAATTTAATACTAAAAAACGGAAATTCTTACCATGCAGGTCCCGTAAAAGTTCCTTTACGAGTAGTAGCGGGGCCGCATGTCTGAGAGGAGCTGGAACAGGGGAAGATCAAACGGGAAGAAAGGGAGGATATATAAGTTGCCGAACCGCGAGCCCGAAGGAACTAATATATTCTACCAGACAGAAATAAAATTATTCGTCCGAAAGGGTATTATCGATATCCCGGCAGACATCGAGGCCCGACGATCGCGATCCGCTGGCCCGGGGGAAGCCGAGTAGATATTCAAATGAATCGATATCACCTGTTTTCCTTTTCTGAAATTAATTTCGCTGGAAAGCTCCGTCGACCCGGAATCAACCATCTCCAATGTCGTTTTCGACGGCATGATCCCAGTTCAACTTCTATCGTATCCGGTCCACCGATAAATTCGACTCCCTATATTAAAAATAGTAATTTCCCCGGTGTACTTTGATGGGTCCACGCTCGAGACTTTCGCTACACAATATGTTTTTCTTGTTTCGTTGGTTATTTCATTAGAATTTGGTCGAAACGTAAATTGATTACTAAATTAAATCTTTATATTAGATTCAAATTTTTAAGAATCTGATTACAGAATCAAATTGCAATAGAAGATGATTTTTCCTGACAAATATTATAAAATGGATATTATAAAATGGATATATATATACATATTTCATGATTATTGTGTTTCTTACATCTTTGAATTCAGTTCAAATGTATATATAGATAATGTATAGATAATTAAGGAAAATGTATTTTAGGTTCAAAACGTTTGACTTATTTTAATTTTTTAAATTATGAGAAGTATACAAATATAGCATTACTTATGGGATAACCCAAAATTTTGTTCCATACTGATTTTATTCGACTTCCTCCAATACCTGCTCGATGGTATCGCGCGACGGGATTCGGCGAAACGTTTTTGTTGAAGAGAAAGGTCTGGGTTTGCAGGAATTGGAGGAAGTTGGATGGGCGTTACGAAGATCACGGCGCTTTTTACGCGGGTATGTTTATTTTTTCGTGTTTTGATTAAAATCCAAGCGCGACGCGATGCATCCGTGGTCGGATGGTGGAGCATGATACGTGCAATTTTCTTTGGAATTGAGATTCGCGATCTCGCGCGCACCTCCAGATGAAATCTGAAAGTTCCTTTAGGTTGAAAGTTGGTTCGACTAAAAATTTTGCTATTTTTAACAAAAAATATTAAATTTTTGAAAATATTAATAATTGTAAATTAATGATGCCTAAATTTATAAAAATTGCTCATGTCACATTTTGATGCAAATCTACTGAAAATAGACAGGTGTTAAATTTCAAATGAAAGAAACAAAATACAAACACGTACAAATGTGTCTAGTTATATGTACTTTCTTTGTGAATATTCACTCGAAAGTAACAGAATAGAAATTCTCAATTTTGAAATAGATATACTAAAGGTTGCAGAGTAAATTATTATAAATTCACCATTTTACCTTTTAATATCAGTCGTTACATTCCTTGAATCGCTATTCAAAATAGATGGAACAAAATGGGACACTATCAGAAATTTAAAAATAAGAATTCGAATTGCAAGGGGGATTCTAGCGAAAACTTTCGGAAAGGAACTGTTATTTCATTTTTTGGTCTGTCAGGTTTCATTCGTCGAGGTTCCACTCCAAAAGATGAAACGACAACGGAAACAACCGAACTGAGAATAACATTTGCAGCTGGCTATACGAAGTGTCGCGCCGCCCAAACGCCACGAGTCTATAGAGACACAACAATGATGTTAAAACTTTTCGAACATTGTTTCCTGTATTGTACGGTGTCCAAATACTGAGCATTCCATAAAGAAGATTTGCATTTCCCAGATTGGAGAAACTTCCGGCGTAACTCTATATCATCCTCAATAAAGCACAATATACAATTCTCAGCTCTAACATTAAAACTTAACGTTTCAACTGAATGTTCTTATCGCTACGCGCCAGAAACTGTTGAAACAATTATGTTGATATAGAAATATATACGATACTATCACAATACAGTTAAATAACACTGACAAAATTCAACATTTTTTCTTGACACACTCTGCAACTTAATTCATTCATGCTATTTCTAGAACCAATTAATTATATTACTTCAAAATTTTTCCTAAACACATAAGATGTTTAAAAGAAATTAAAAACTCATAGCAAACACGTATAACTTTAATTACCAATACTAATCCTCAGTAAAGAATTAAAAACATTTAGTTTATTAGTTAAAAATATTAACTACAGTCGAATATATCCGTATTACAACCAAATACTTCCTTGTCACTCAGCCTAACATCCAACCTGCCATCGTGAAACCCAACAACCCCCAAGAAACTTGCTCTAAGTTAAGCAGTCTTCCCACCGTTATTAAAAATATCGCCAACTCCTTCCGCGCCCCATCCGCAGGAAGCAATCGCAAACAACCCCGTTGCTTCCCCGTGTTACGAAGGTGTAGAAACCGTTCCAGCGATAGCAGCGCCGAACACCGAGTAGGACGATAGTCGTGGAGCGTACGAGGCGCGGTAAAAGTCAGCTTTGAGCGTGGCTGAATATTAAAACATCTCGTTGAATAATTCTCGGCGAGCGGCTGAAAATAGCCAGGAGAAGAGATCCGAGAACACGGGCTGGTCCCTGGTTCGGGGCGGGCGTGCCGGCGCTTGTCCCGGCGAGAAAGACAATTTCAGGTTAGGAAGCACTTCATCACTAATGCATAAAGCCATGAGAAAGAGAGGACGGGCGGTAGACAGGGGCTAGGGGGCGCGTGAACCGTCGTCGAGTTGGAGCGAGCGAGAAACGAGAAGGTATCGGGACTGAGAGGGAAGCGGAGGGTGTAGGGAGAAAGGGGTTGAAAGGGGTTTAACCGACGGTAGCCATGTTTGTATAATATATTCGACTGCAATAATAGAGTCACTTTGGAAGTAGCATTACCTGCTCCCGCGCTACGTACGCCAGCTCCGTAGATTGCAGCAACGACTGTTTGCACTCGCTAAATATAATAAAGCCAGGGGTTCTCCGGCACGCTTCGGCCGCTGCTGTTCCTACATCCAGCCGGTAAGGATTGAACGAGGTCTCCCGGCGCCACCTTAGACGCTGAGAGAGCGGGAGGCCGCGTGAGGGGTTGGCGCCGGCGTTAGGAACGACGCAACTCGGCTTTCGGATCGGGGCTGAATCCTGGCCGAGCCATTTACCGAAACTGTTGTTAGTTTCGCGCGATAGCGGGCCCGCAGACACCCCGGCCTGCTCGAAACATTGCCAGATAACGGAATTTTAACAGCAGTTACGTAGGCAGACACGTAACCCCGGACCGGTTTACGATCGCGCCTCGTTAACGAACCCCGGCTGTACCTGTTTGAACTCGAAACCCCCTATGCTTCTGGGTTTCTTTCGATCGGCTGAGTTGTGGGTGAATTGTTCCTTATTTTCGTCTACCTCGTTTTCAATTTACGGTTTATTGTGATTAACCCTTTGTACGCTGAACTGTTCTTTCCATTTTTCTTTTCAATAACAGGCTATGGTTTTATGTGTTCTGTTGTAAATGAACTTCAAAGTAAAGTTGCTAAGAAGGGTCTTTTTTAAACGATTTTTAGATTAAGTAATACAAAGTAGTTTTAATTTTAAACAATACAAAAATAATGTACATCGCATATTACTGACGATTTAAAATTCTCGAGTGAGATGTAGGAATATACAGAGTTAATATTTGAAGGGAGAGCTGTTTTACTCGGAGATATAATCAGATATACTCAAACTCTGGACATTGTTTGGACTATTTTCGCAGATGTAATTGGATTACGTATCTCCCAACTTTAATTGACAGTATACAGGTCTTGGTAGTTCGATATCTCGCGTTCCACTATTGTACAGAATAAATTGCTTCAATACATTTTTTGCATATCGGAAACTTTCCATGGACGTAACATGCATATTTGTTTTGTTACGTAACCATATAGACATAATCCTGTATAAAGGTATTGTCATAAATATCTAATATTAAAGATTTGAAATTTATAATACAAAATACTTCTTTGCAATTGTTAGCCTTAAGTTTTTAATACACGATTTGCAGTTTTGTCTGTAATGACTTCGTTAATTACAAGTAAATATTTCTTACTAAGTGATTCTAATTCAGAAGCTAAGAGTATGGAAGTCTTCTCTCGATAGAAATATATCACACACAAACATATACTATTCATTTTGTTTTCATTAACTAAAGTTTCTTTAAAAAAGTTTCTTCATTGCGGCATTTAAGTAATGCAATTAAATCTTACAAACATTACAACTCTAACAAAATCCAATTCAATACATACCCCCACTATACTAACTTCAAACAAACCAATCTCCAAAAAACCGAATTCCTCCTCAAAAGTCAACTAACTTATCAACTTTCCACCCACTCTGCCCAACCTAATTACCAAGGTTTCCCCCCCCCCCCCCCAAAAAAAGAATGAGAGTTCTTTATGGGTCACTCGCGGCCACGTAACTCTTTATCCAAGACATTTTTACGATTTCCCGTGGAATCCGATCCGCCGATCTCTCAGCTGGTCCCTCGATTCTAATTTCCAAGTTCTCCGTTTAAAAGAAGTTCATTTACCGTAACTTTTTTAACACGCCGTAAAACGGCCGGTTCCCTCAAAGATTTCGGCGTAGGACGGCTGGCAGACGCGGGGGAGTGAAGAGGGGAAGGAGGAGGAGGAGAAGGGACGGATAGGAACACTATTCCGACAAGCTTCCCACCTTACAAAAGTGGTCGAAGGAGACGCAATGGCACGTCGCCAAGTCGTACTTTGTCGCAGAATCTTCACAAAAGAAGCTGCTATGCGCCGTTGAACGTATTGAGATATCTTTGTAGCAGGTGGCATTTGCGAGGCGCGAGAAAAAAGAAACCACCCGCTTCCTCGCATTTATTGACTCGGCTATTATGCGCGGTGCCGGCAGACTTAAGTAGCAACTACTGCTTGCGCATTCTTTCTTTTTCCTCTTTTCCTCTCCCCTTTCCTTTTTCCTTCTATCTCTTCGCTGCATCGTCGTAGGGCGCGGCTTTTAATATCGGAGGCGTTCGATTAATTATAGAAGGAATAACGTTACGTCACGGAATGCCTCCGATCGGCCGCGAGTCGCTTTTTAATAACGAAACGCCCTGGAAGAATATTCTTCCACGATGGATGAATCTTGCATCGGCTTTCCACATTATTGAACTTCCGGTGTACGTTATTAATTAACCCCGCTGATCCGCTTATTCTCATTGGTTCGGCCCTTTGTTTCGATGGGCCTCGGACGCTCCCCGTGTATCTACCCTCCGCTTTTCTATTTAACGTGCACTCTTGTTCTCAACCGAGTTTACTTTATTCCCCTTTGCGGTTTGTTTTTCGCAACCGTTGAAAGTCTTTCTATGATGTTTCTTTTTCGCTCTGCCAGTTGCCCCTGTAAATGGCAAATAATCGCTCGTCCGCTGGACCGACCCTTTCACTTCCTCCGGATGAACACGGTCCTCGGTTGTTTCCTCTTTTCCCCGTGGCTGGGGCTGACCGCAGCTTGACCGTTTCCGTTTGAGGACACCGCGTTCTTTCTGGGTGACCGTGTTCTTTCTCGCGCGTTTCGGGATTATGTTGCGAGCGTATTAATTAATCGATGGCGCCAAATCGGTGTATATTTGAAATAATATTGGTAGTCTTATTTATAATAGCATATTACTTTTTATTCATAATTGTTTCGTTTTATCTTACATTTAACGTACTATAACAGTAAAATAATTATTACATAATTGATCTTCTGTATTTTACACGTATCATGATTATTTCTCTCAAATCAAATACGTATAAAGATTGTCTATCAATTGAAATTGGTAGAAAATCGAAATCAATCGAAAGTGTTAGGAAAATTAAAGTGACATTTTATGAGTGAAATACTTAATAAGTTATCAACACTTTTCACTCAATCTAAATACTTCTAGAACCGAAAAAAACCGCTTTCGGTACCAGTATTTCGCACGTACAGCTTTCCAGCGTCCCGAAATTGTCACGCAAACTGCAACCAAGGCTCAATTGCAGCACAATGGAAACATTAATAGCCAATTCATAATTTTTCCAATTAACGCACGCATAATACGTTCTAATCAGAAGTTTTAATGAACTCGCGATTGAATCGCGCGGAGACGAGCAACGGGATGAAGCGACGCGCGCACCCGGCATGGAGCATATTTCATCGGCCCGCCAATTTAATACATTGAACGCGACAGCGCGCACGACCGAAGTAGCGAGTTTTAATAAAGTATCATTCCCCGATGAAACGCGTCCATGAAAAGTGGATGTCGCGAAATTGCGTTTTTCCCGTCACCGCATCTTTGTTTGTTATTTCCAACGCGGAACTTTGAGTCCGGACCTAGGGTTCGTCTATCTTCCCATCGTCCTGAGAAAGTGACTGGAAGCTCGTAGCTCTTATTATATTTAACCAGTGCAAACACGAGCCTCGCAATGTTAAGACCAAGGGGAGCAACAGCGAGCTCGCGCCTGGGCGTCTTGGTATTGCCGCCGCGAATACTTCGTTATGAGGAGCGCAGCTTCTAACGAGAATGTTAGAAATCGGGAACAGCCACTTGTGGTGCGAGCGAGCGAGCCTGATGAAATACCAGATTGCGCACCTGAGACGTGATATTTCCAGGCGTACACTCAGTTTTCTCTTTATTCCTCTTCCTTCGGACTCGAGGAACGCTTTTCTTGCGCGCTACACGCGTAATTTATCGCTGAGAACATTTGTACGCTTCAGATTCACGGGAATCATGAAATGATACGCTACTAATGAAATGTTTCTGAGGTATCCTTGAAAACCTTGAATTGAACAAAGTTGATTATCGTATGACAAACGTAGATCTTGTGTGATTTTTTATAGTTTCTGTTTGGAAGTTTGTATAATTCGAGCACAAATTATATAACTTTCAGAAGCTTTTTTATTTTTTAGATTCTGATGATTGCTGTAAGTGTTGTACTACACGCTTATAATTTGTTCACTGTCTAAGATGAGAATATTTAACACTGATAAAGAAATAAATAAAAAAATTGTTTCTTTTTTTTAATGTATCTGTGTGTTCAATAACGTCTTGAACGTTTGTATTCATTTATCAGTAACGTCCATATTAATGCATACGTGATATCTTCCATTATGTGGTATTTGGTAATTCAAGTTTATTTCGAAATATCATTAACATTTTAATTTCTGTTTGTATCTATTATTTTTGATGATAGTAAATGTGTATACATGAAATTCTACTATTAAATTGAACGAATATTATTTCAAAATTAAACAGTAATTGATCTCTACTACAATAATATTAGAGTAGATATTAGATTTTTATATGAATTAAAATTCGTGCAGCCTCCCATTTAATAATAGAGGTTAATTAATGATTTGTACTTTTCATTAATGGGTTTATTCGGTCATAAGTAAGATGGAAAATGCATTATACCCTCATTAAAGTTTGTATTTTATCGTATTTAATATAACTATTTATGCACGCTATAGAAGCATAAAATTTGCATTTGTTTAATGGTGAATTGCAATATCCGACTACGTTAATGTATGCGTTTAATTTCATCAAGTGTAAGTCTACGTGGGAAATAAAGCCCTAACACTTCAAAAGCTGGGCCAGAAAGAAAACTCTTGATTACTTTGTAACGATGAAAAGTTTCTTCTCGTGTGGCCGATTAACAGACTAGGACGTACAGTCATATTTTTCTGAAATCATAAATTAGAGTATAATGAGAAGTTTTCTGTTTATCGTTTACTGCTAACATGAGGAATCCAGAGTGATATTTTGCTTAACACCTTGCACTATGACTTCTAATTGAACTATGATCGATTTAACTACTTTGTTATTAATGATTTATTGAAAATAAGAGAAAAAATGTAAGCTTATTCCTATGCCAACGTATGCTTTAAAGTATAATCATTGACAACAGAGAAACAATATTTAATTTGGATGCAAACGAATTGCGTAATATTTATGTTTGTTAACTTCCATTTGACATTTTCAGTGCATGGTTAAATCAGTTAGCAAGTGTCCCAAATTTAATATTAGCACATTTGGCAATTGTATAGATATCCCGGATTATGGATACTAGTGGCAATAAAAGATGACTTAGGCCCCAGTGATTCATAAAAGATATTTGATGTATAATATATTCCAGTATACACGTTCCGTGGCATAAGATAAGACTTTTCGTTATAAGATAAGGAAACCGTAAATATAGAATAAAATTCAATAATTGCAGAATAAAAGCTATGCAATACTATTTATCATAATAGAGAACCATTTCCAACTTAAACATAAATAATATTAAACTAAAACAAAGTAAATCTCTCAGTGAAACAAGTGATTTCATGTATAAAATGCACAAGTACATTTCATCCAATACTTGAGTACCAAAAAGTGACCATAAATATCTGGCGAATGAAACCACCAGTCAAATTGCACATCATCCATAAATCACAAATCATCGAACATCGTTCATATCCCCTATTCACTCGAAACGTAACAATCACACAAAATGAAATTCAACCGAAGTTTTCCTAGAAACTGGGAATTCCTGCGAACGTAATATCCCGCTGTTCATCGCGGCTTCTAATTCGCCGCGGCGAGACGAATAAAATACCGTCCGGTGGATCCCCATGACTTTATTGGATCCCACAGGTGCGCAGGGCTTGACGAAAATTTACGTTTAACCAGCCTAACATATATCCAACAACCGCCTTTCAGACCAATTCTCATCTGTGTCCTTATTGGTTTCCAATATCACGTCAATAATTTCCCTCTCTCTGCCTCGGCCACCCCCGCCCCTTTCACATCCCCGTTCATCACGCTGAAGACGGTTTTCGGTGGTGGTCCGGTCGCACAAAAGAAGCCTGTGGTTGTCGCTTCAATGGGATACACTCGTCCCGGGATGTTCCATCAGCCCCCACCTCCGAAGGGATCCTTCCATTCACCTCGAGGTTTGTTCGCTTTTTACCTTGCTCCTACTCTCGTTTTTCCCTTTTTCTTTCACCGGTGCTACGCGTGGTTTCGCGTGGTTCCGCCGCGTGGTTCTACATCATCGTCCAAGACTGACAAGATTAAAGTCCGGCCCCGTATTATTGGAAAATGGAGCCGCGTCCCTACGTGCACCGTATACGAGAACCCCGGGGCAAGAATTGATTCGAAACGCTCGGACGACGGTCAACTATTCGAGCGACCCCCGTCGAATCAACCCCCGTCGACCCCCTCGACGGTCGATCGTCCGGCATGAGTTGCGCTCGTTTTATCCCCTCTCTCTCCTGGCGCGTTTCATCTACCATCGCTATCTCATACCATGCGTCTCCGCTTGTATCCGGGGCTTGATGCCCCCGACTTGAGATTAGTGGCTCTAAATCAGCCGTGGAAACGTCCAGGGCGAAGGGGAAACACGGCCGACAAGGTCGGGAAGAAGCTAACGTTCTTGGAGAGCGACGGAGAGGTGACGGGGAACGGCGAATAATCTAGCCAGCCAACGGCGCGTGGGATTAAGGAAGTCTGTGGTCTTTTTGGAATCTCGGATACCATCTCTGCCCTGGGTCCGGCTACAGTCCAATGGCTTAGGGGTGGCTCTTCGAGGGAAAAAGCGTGCGTGTCGGATTGGGGGATGTAATCGAACCGATCGCGTCGTCGTCGCGTCGCCATTACGCTGATAGCGTGCGGGATCACTTGAAAGCATTTGCTGAGCGCAAGCGTGGTTTTTTTGTTGGATGTGCAAATGTTTGGTGAGTCTGTTGTTCGTAGTTTTGAGTAGAGGTTTTGGTTGAACATTTTTGAATGGTAATGTAAGGGTCGGGTGTTTTGGGTTTTGAGATTTTAGATGTTTAGATATGGAAAGATTGAAATTGATTGAGATGGGGTATCAATGGGATATTGAAATTTTTTCTTAATTTTAGTTTCTTCGGGTTTATATGTTTGAAATTGTGTAATAGATAGTGATTTATTACGTATGTTTATTATTGTTATTTAAATATACAATTAAGTATGTTTAATGCATTTCTGTGTTTAGTTAGATTGAGGATTTTTCGTTCTTAAGGATATCCACAGTCGTCCACGATATTGCATTATTTTTAATAGATTGTTGGCAATTTATTGAAACATAGAAACATGTTAGCATAATACATTTTAGATAAAACAAGAATTTAAATCTTAATTTTCCTTAGTTTCACAATTTTCAACAGCTAAGTCCAAATCTACATATGAATTCACAATCTACTGGTGATTTATCATTGATAATATATCAAGTCTACAATTATAATATCTGTGTGTATTAATAAAAACTAGTGATCACAGTAAAAGCATATTTCTACGTGTGGTATGCTAGAATGGAAGTACGCTCTGTGTAATGCAACACAGTGAAACGTAACACGAAACAATAGACCAACGCTCTCTCGGAAACAATGTTACAAACTTAGTGAAACGAACGCATTTCGCTATCGTTTATGATGCATGCCGTGATTCACTTCTCACAGATGGTTCTCTCTTCTAGAAAATTCTGAAAGTCTTCTGTATTTCTTCGTATAAAATGCCTACATGACTTAATCATTGAAATCTATGTATAATCTGAATATCTTGGTAATAATTAAAAATCGCATATGACTGTAATTTTTTAATTAAATTAATTCATATTTCTTGAAAAAAAAATGATAATTGTGTTTCTACATCATCTTATACTATAAAACGAAATTAATCGATTGTCTGAAAGGTTACACTTCTGATTGCAAATCATGCGATACATGGTCTCTTTATTGAATTGATTTTGTACTTAAGGCGCAGACAGCGTGTGGCTACAAAGTTGAGAACTTTATTCGAGCTTCTTGGGAGTAGTCGGGACTCGAGTGGTCGGCTATCCAACTAATAAACTTATCTGTGAAGTTCACTATCAAATAATCTTGGTTCCAACTACAATCTGCACATGAGATCTCGAAGAACATGGCAATCCGTGTCCAAAAATACTGTCTCAAATAAAGTTAATTTAAAGTTAAAACATATATATATATATATATATTAGACAAATCTTAAATAAAATACTCCAAAATTAATAAGTTCCATGTGTTTAAAAAAAATTCATTTCTAATGCTATTATAGAAATAATTTTATAACTCACTGCGGATTACAGCAACCCTTTCTCTCAAGAAAGTCCCACGAAACTCTCAAGAAAATATTGTAACACTAAAAATTAGTTTCTAATTTTCCAATTAATTCCCTAACCTATTTCATAGATATTCATCCCATGATCTTTTTACGAAAAGTATACCTATATTGACAAAGTATCGGGAAACATTTCGACAAACAATTACAAAATGAATCCTCTAAATTAACGAAGCAATTCACAGACCACGATGTGTTCATTAAACACAAAAAACGTCGATAATGAACCACGTTTAAAATTTCATTTACTGACACATGTCTACGATCAGTAACACACCAATCATTTTGAAGCGTGACATTGAGATATCAGAACCCCAACGAAAGCATTTCTGCCCCCTTAATCAGACAAGTTTCGGCTCGGTATTTCTATGTCGCCAATTAACCCCTTGCCTTACAATAACGTGTCAGACACGTAGTGTAGACTTTAAACAGAATCGAACTAGCTTGAATATTACTCCATCTCTTTGAATTTAAATTTAATATTATTCTTGTATTATTAATTATTATATTTTGGAGCAAAGATTGATATAGAATATGCTTCTAAATATGTTCTTTTTCTTAATACATTATTAATAGTAAAGTAGTTGTATCGATCATAGTTGAGAATTAAATCGTAAGGCAAGGGGTTAAACACTCCAAATTAAAAATTTCTATTCAAGCCTTCGGAAGCGGATCAGCGAAAGTTCCAGTGCTACAGCCGCGGTTAGCTGTATCAATACCTGGAATGTCGGAAGACAAGTAAAATCCCGGGTCAAAGTTGAACGTCCGTGGCTGGGTTCGATGAATCTCGGTCCGTTCCTTGTTTCCATTTACCTCGGTTGGCCTAAGATCGTCCGTGTTCCATTACTATCAATCGTCCTTCAGCGCTGGCGGGCGCCATTGCGGCTCGTGACGCGTGCCGCGACGAGGTTCTCGCGGGATTGAAATATCATTTCGGCTAACTCGCGCGGAGATCCGTTGATCCGGCGGCTTGGCTGTGAAAATTCTCTCCCCGACCCGGCGCCGGCTGCGTTTCGAGGATTTATCGGGTCGGATAAAAGCAACGACGGAAGATTCGCGACCGGATCATCATTTTGGTGGAGCACTGGCTGAGCAGCGTCCCTGCTGCCAGACCTAACAGTTAGGGGTTCAACAGGGTGGGGAGAAAAAGGTAAAAGAGAGAAAAAGATGAAAGAGAGGAAGAGGTTTAGATGGTGAGGGAGCAGTGAAGAGGACAGAGACCGAGCTGGGAATAATTTTTGAGAAAATACATTTTTCCTATCCCTCGCAGCGGCGAGATACCCATACATTGTCCGCACCATATACCTCGCGCGATGGCGCGAGAACGAAAGCTCCTCGTTGCTCTTTCCCTGCGATTTTTTATCTAAATGCTTTCGCATGACCAGTCGCGTTCAAGAGCAAGTCCGTATCGTTTCTTTGGGAACTGGGCGCGCCGGGACAAGAACAGTGGGAGGGGCGACCGGAGTGAATCTCGATCAATTATCCAGTACCCCTTCTTTCGGGACATGTTTCTTTCGGACGGCGAAATTTTCTGGGAAGAAGAAGATGGAAAAAAGAATTTTGTGATAGTGGGTCGTGATGACTATGCCTTTGTTGAGAGAATTGTTGGTTTAATAATGAAATATATGGGTTGGTGTGACATAAAGTTTCGAATAAACTTCTCAGTTTGTGGCGGCCGAAAAGCTGCCTTACGCCACTGGATTTTCTCGCTATTCTTTTTCCGGGCCCTCGAATTTTCCGAAGGTTTCCCAGGCCTCGCACGGAACTGCCCAGTTCGAGGGGCAGGCCCTTGCAGGTCTGGAAACTTTCACCGTTCTTACGACACTCTTGTTTACTGGTCTGTTCACCATCATCCTTCTTCTTCTTCTCTGTCTTTCGGATCTTTTCTCTCTTCCTCGTTTTTCTTCTCTGTCTTTTGAATCGTTTCTCTCTTTCTCGTTTTTCTCCTACTCTCCTATCTTTCTGTCCTTCTTTAGAGGAATATATATTTTCCGGGGAGAGTTTAGGAGGTCTCACTTTTTCTTCACCCGCGACCGACGTCACCACGAACCTCCGCGACACCGACCTTTGGCAAACTGTGTTGAGGACCGTACTTCACCAATCGTCTTCGGTTTAACTTCTCCGAACGCTCCACAAGTTTATTTAATGATAACATGTAATATGAGAATAATGATGAAATTTTGTATGATAATTCTAAATATGTTATAGTTTATAGCATTTGTAACAAGTGAAGGTAAGAAACAAGGTGTTAATAAAAATTGAATTTAACGGTGTGAAGACTGTTGCAAATTAATTTGTCTTAAGGAGACTTATAATACGACGAGAAATACTTCTAATTTGGTTATGATGGTTTCAGAGGTGGAAAGAACAAAGATAAAAGGACTTTGTTACCAAACCAAATAACCAAATTAGAAGTATTTCTCGTTTCTATTACAGAAAATAATTAATTAATTCGTATCATCCAACATATACTGCATATTACCAATAAAAAACATTCTCCTTATTCATTTTTCTGTTAGGAAATAGGGTAACTTATTTATTGTCATATCTAAATACATTGTCATAAATCCGACACTGTTCAAATCGAATTCGGTCCAAAAAACTTTTCCTAATGTGAGAGCAAAATGATTTAAATTACATCTTCTATTTACGCTGCACTTTTTAAAGTGGTACATCATTCACAATTTTATTTTTCAAGAAATATTTTACTTTATTTTCCACTGATATAACCTACTCAAAAATCTACCAAATTGAAGTCTCAAAATACTTAGACTTTTCTAAGGGCTGACAAATCTCTTCATCTTTTTTTGAATTACTATAGTCTTATAAATACAACCCTACAACATCTTTTTTTAATGTTTCCTTGTTACAGAGTTGTTTACCTTTAAGCGGAATCTCATTTCTTTAAGACAACACCTCTATATTTATTGTTCGTTGCAAAATGATACGAAGATTTGATTAAAGTTTCATTGGTATATCAAATTAGGGACTATGATAAATATTTTAGAACTTTTTCAGATATCTGTAGAACTCACAACAAAGATAAATCTGACCGTAAAAGATCCATATTGCCGACCGCGTTAGTAAAAAGCATATTGCCGGCGGAGGTTTAAAGGTTAATCGCTATATTTCCGTTTATACATACAGTCTGTGCTTACTCGATTTTCATTCGCGCAATACAAATGTACGTAAAACGGACACTCCGCGTAAATGGATGGACGGGTGTGCGCTTCGTGTAGGCTGACGGAAACGAAAGGGCCATATCTGCCCGCGCCCGCCTTGTATATCCGTGTATCCGGTCTCGCGCTGAGCCGCGCCGCCTCGAACTTCGAGTTTCCTCGGTTTAATTTCGCGCGCGCGAAAAGACAAACGATCGGTCATAACTTAATATCCGTCTCATTTCCATACGGCACGCGGCGCTGCTATTTATTACGCTTCGGCAACGCCTGCAGACAGCCAATTGCGTGCATCTAAGAACGGGCCGCGGCGGCCCTCGTGATTTATACCGAGGCCGGCGGAACATGATCCCCGCCGATAAAACGGATCCGAGGCGCGCGGGACGTGATCCTGGTGGAAATTTACGATACTAATGGCCATAACGATTTCTATTCCCACCCCCGCTCCGCCGCGCCGGTTGATCGATCCGACCTCTCCTTCCGGCGCGATGACAAATTCTTTGAATCTTTCATCGCGGTGAATTCTTACTGGTCCCATTATACCACGGAATCGATTCGTATCCGATCGACCCTTTTATTTCCCTCTGTTCCTGCGGCGAGCGGAATCTAAATTGTTAATCGGTTCTTTGATTTGTAATTGGCCGCCCAGTAATTGGCGTTTCAGCGTTTCGTAACAGATAGACAGGCAATTTGTGTCCCTTAGAGGCGAAGCAATCCTTTTCCACGTTTGCCGAGCGATGATTGAGGTTATTCGGGCGTATGGAAATTAATCTGTGGACTGCTGATTTAATGAGAGATCTTTCCACTCAGATTGCGCGTGTGTTTGTCATAAGAATCAAATAGTTAAGCTTCATAGACAATACAAAAGTAAAATTGTTTTGTAGTGAATGTATTTAGTAATGTGCAATTAAAGTATTTTTCTAGCAGAAATAAGTAACAAAATTTATTTATTCATGCTTTTGTACTAATACACGGGGCACAAGTTAAAATATGGCTGCAAATTAAATTCTATTAGTCTTTTCATGAATTTTTCATTAATCTAAAATTCAAACGATTTGACGCTAATTTAATAAACCTCTACATATATCAACAATAAACTTCTACGTATACAACAACTCACTGCGACCAATCCTTTCGGTAACAGCTAGTGATATCGATTTAATAAATACAACACATCCTCTTGGTAAAATATTTGAAAAATGTAATAATTTGTTGTCGATATTCTGAAGGACATCCTCTGCTTTTCAATTTTCAATAAAAGTCCGTATAAAATTAATTTCGACTGTCTTCACACAAAATACAACACGATGAATGCCATAACTACATAGCAGTCAGCTTGTTAAACGCTCTTAGAATATTTAAAATAATAATGAGAATAAAGAAGCGAGAATGTTAAATATAATTCAATATACAAAGGACTAAAACAAAAGAAAAATCTTAAATTGAATACTACATAATATAAAAGTATATTTAAGTGAATATTAAAACACTTATTAAATGAGAATAATATAATAAACAATATTTTATCCAGCAAAATCCTTTAATTAAATAAAACGTATTGTTCCTCAAAATATTATTACGTTAGTTCGTAGTTATTACGTTATTACGTTAGACCTCGTTTCATATTTCAATAGTAAATTTATATCGTAACTTATAAACAAACATTATAAATAAGTAAATTAAAGAGTGTAAAATACGCAACGGATAGTCCAACGAAGCTTAATTCAACAACGTGAAATGTTACTTTAAATTTCGTTTGGAAACACGGCGAGACTTTTCAGCCAAGCTAATATAATCAACTCGTTAAATCAATATCGAACGATGTTATACATGAACGCTACTAAAATTCGTCGACAGGAAGTTGCTCGTCCAACGAAGTTATTTGTCACCACTTTCTAGTCGAGTGTAAAGTTCAGGTGGGGTTTAACGAGCTCGCGAAATACAAGCATCGAAGAACAGGGTTCAACATGCGTTACAGATCCTAACTTTAGTGCTTGCTTCGTCTTTCTCGCAGTTCTGTAGATCCGATCGCTTCCGTCCGTCGCGAGATGGAACATTCCATCGCGACGAGTGAAAATAGTGCTGCGAACCGCGCCGGAACATTCCCAAGTGCAATGAGCGCCTCGATGTAATAATCGAAGTTGAAAAATTCGAAGTATTCGCGTCCCCAAGAATGGTGGATATTCGCTTGTTCCCTATGAAATATCGATTAAAAACGATTAGAGTCGTTCGGTACGTTTATGGACCCTGATAAGAAATTAATTCAGGTTATTTCACCAATTGATCATGATTCAACTATGGATATTATGTATTTGAAACATCCTCTGTTTTCAAAGCGGAATCTGGTATTAGAAAATGTTTCATGAAGTTATATATGACGTTCGTTTCCTCTGGGATATAATAGAGACCGCCATACGGCGAAAATATTCTTTTCAGATTTTAATGTCACTCGAAATTAAATTCTACCCAATTGAAATAGAAATGTGAAATTATTTGATTTATAGCAGCAGTACGATGAAACTGTCATTTTAAAGTGCCTTCGGAGAACAAATGTATAAATTTATTGTTGCAGTGACTCGTCTGGATTCGATACCTTTAATTTCCGCAGGAACATTGATCATCGTTATTCTAATAAATTCAATGAATAAATTCGTGTAAATATGAATGGAATAAAATAAACAATTTATTGTGGAATAAAATTCGTAAAATAAATAAATTCTTAGTGTGAATGATACATGACCATAAAGTTCAGCGTGTACCGATATTTGCATAAATTCATAACAGTTTAATAACAGTATTGTATTCGATGGGGAAAACGATCAATTAAATAATGTCGGAGAATACAAAAATTATTTTAATTTTATCGGTGACAAAAGAGAAGCTATAGGGGAATTGCTAGCATCAGCTGTGAAAGATCTTCCTTTCTGATAATGTTGATATTTGACTTTGGTGAAAAGATGGAGCACGCCGCGATCCCAATCTTTCTTGGCTTTTGGCGTCACGGGACAATGGATGTCGAAGACGTTCAATTTTTCATGGCATTGCCATTCGTATTAAAGCAGAGCGCAGCTGGTTGAACACAAGCCACCTTTCATGTGCTCCGCGTTTACGTGTTCTTCACGCTCGCGTTTCTTTCCCGATCTCACGAAGATCGAGGATTGAGCGGTTGATACGCGCAAACCGAGCAAATACATTTTTTCCCTGCGTGAACGCTCGCCGTCAATAAAATGAATTTTTAATTGAAATGCTTTTTGACGTTCCTCGCGGTTAATCACGAAAAAAACGGGAACAATCACAATTTAAATCGATTCTAACAAATTCACTAGCCAACAAAATTTCTATGACTTACTCTTTTCAAACGAAATACTCGTGTTTCCGGTCCGAAAAATCGCGGTTCGTCGGGAATATCAAATGCGTGTGAAATTCGACGAGTGTATGCAAAACAGTTTTCCCACGAAAGTGTTCCGCAACAATAATTTATTAAATCAAAAACGTATAAAATGAAAAATGTATGAGGATTCGTTATCATTGTATTATATGGTAGCCGAAATAAAAAGTAAAAAATATCTACACGTCGTTTGTTTTGAACACAAAATTTATTTTCGATAACTGTTCTACAGAACAGAATGACAGAATTTTCGTGACTGAAATAAAAGGGATCCTCTTGTATTTATTGCTTTGAACAAATATTTATTTTCTACAATAAAATTCGATTATTTACACTCTATAATTTGTTTCAATACTGCACATTCATTTTATATAAGCAAGGAACAAGAGGGTTGTTTGATGTGACAAAAAAATGATACATTGGTACATAATTTTGTAAATAGTTCGAAGAAGGTATTCTGGATTTCTTATAAAAGTAAATATGCAACGTGAATGGTATATAATATGATTAAATTGTATATATTATATATAAATTATGCAAGGAGAATTATTTAACTCTTCTCATGACTCCTTTCATAACTCCGCCTGATAGAATTACTTTGTCATTAATAATTATTTAAACACAAAGAAGAATTTGAACTTTATATCCACGTTTACTTCAAAGTATAACAGTTCATAACAGAAAAATAATATTTCGTATGTATTCAAAAGAATTCAGTAACAACTGTTTTTATCAACTGTCATATGTGTGGTACAGGATTAAAAATGTCTTTTGTTTTCTTTAAGTTAATTAATTTTTACCATTCCATACCCCTTGTATACTTTTCTCAGATGATCAAGGAAAATAACAAAATTGATCCACTTAAGCATTAAAAAAGAGAGAAGATAAAGGAAGTAACGGTATATTGGTGCACCGTCGACGCGTCATAGGTACTTAGTGGCCATGGCAACGAGTGGCAACTATTTTTCAGTTTTCCAGCCTTACGGGCATCCTTCAACCTCCTGCTAACTTCTCCTACGCTTCCTCTCGACCTTTGTCCCGGATTCCTCTAGACAGGCGACGTATCTCTTCTCTTTGTACCCTTTCAGGAACATCACCCGCCTTGAGGTTAGGACACTAGGACCATTTGCGCGATACTAAAACTCTAATACGATTTTGTCTTCATCCCTGAACATACACTGGTTCACCATGAGTGAATAGTCTATCTCATTCTCGTTTTAGTTCATACGGTATTGTTAACTCATTCGCCACCAGCGCTTATATCAACTTTATCTCCATAGTTACAATATTTTATTAAATAAAGTATATCGTCTTTATAAAATACAAATAATATTTAAAAAAAAGAAATCTTCTCTATTTCCTAAAATTTCTACCATGCGCTACAATATTGGATACAAACACATGTAAATGTAATTTACACTTTTTTGCACAAAATATGAAATATTGATCGTCATAAGTACGTGACGCCGGCAGCATGTTAATGTTAATCTGTTTAATTAGGGAACTTTTAGAAAATATTGAACGCTGAATGAATTTTGGTATCAATGAAATAATAAATATGGATTAGAATAAATAAGAAGCTGACTGTACTTACTATTGCAAGTAAAATATTTGTGGTATAATATATTTTACAATATATTTACAATATATATTTTATAACATATTTTTAAAAATGTAAAAATTGTATTTTCTCGAGAAAACAATTCGGGTTCAATACCAGTTTCATCACATATGTATTGTAATAATTGACTTAATATTTACAGATGTGCAATAATTTTCAATACCAATAATGTATGCAATAATACAACCTAGAAAAGGCACGGTAAAGCCAATCTATTTAACCCTGCTTAAGCCGCATTTTTTTTCATGACTATAAACAAATGTATGTTGCATAAAATTGACAAATATCTACCTGTAAATACAAATTAACGATGTATACAATACGGTGGGTCAAGGGGTTAAAAAAAGAATTTTACAAACGTCTCACAGCGAATCTGCAATTCTAATGAAGCTAAAAAGGTATAGAATTTCAAAACAATGAATTTTCTTCTAACTGTTTGCTCCAGTCACTTAGCAAATTGACTTCCTCCCTCCGGTTCCCGCGGATCGGCTGCATCCTAGAACCTCTTCCATTTGAACCCCGCGAAATCTTTTACGTCTCAATAATTGCAAGCTTTTACGTAGTCCTTTGGTACCGAACCCATTCGTCCTGGAAGGGTTGACACTCGCTGGAAGAGAGAAAAAAGGGTCGGGCTAAGTGGTAGATTCAGCGTGATCGAAGACGCAGCGAGTCGGGTGAAAGAAAGGTCTCTGGGACCCGGTAAAAAGGCCGGAGTGGACTTAAACTGGTCGAGAGGGTTGCGCAACGGTGGTGAAAAGAAAGGAACGGATGTCGATACAAAGTGCTGTTTACGCCGTCATCTCACTTGCTACTTTCATTTTCCACGGACCTGGAAACCCTTCCTTTTTTCGAGATTTTAAGCGATTCTCCCATTGAACACCGTTACTCCCGATGTATCTATTTAATCTTTCAGCGAAATTAGGTTCTGTCATTAATAACTTCTTATGTTGCTGCCTTTCTTCAACGAAAAAATAATTTATAGGAACTTTCTCATCGACAGGATGCCTCCAAGGATTAATGTGCTTCTGTTGTGAAATATTGGCCTCCTGGAATTAGTAATGTAGGTTTTTCTACACTTAGTTTATGAAGTAACTTAATAGTTTGGGTATTTGATAATAGTGTATTGCTTTGTGTGATACTGTTTTGGATAATGAAAACGAATTCGTAAAATATGTAGTTGCAACATTCAGATAATTCGAAAATATAGAATTTCGTAACAAACATTTATATTGTATGGAGTAAAGAGGTACTCTAACCCGGTGAAAGTTACCAACATCCTTGGGATATTTCATTAACAACAATGAAACAACCACACACACACCTTTTGTATTCAAAATTTTTCAATATCTCTAGAGTAAAACTGCTACATAATTAATTTCCGATGAACATTCTTCTGTCCATCACTAAATCAAGAACCAAATTATATTTAAAACTAAAGTTCCTTGAAAGCTAGATACTTAAAAAACATATAGCACTTTTTAAAAACTAAAAAAACATCGCATACATAAATTTACAAACATTACTATCCAACGCTACCAATTATATAAAAGTAGCAGTCTTTGCACGTACACAAAAATTCATAAAAAACCATAAAAGTCCACAACAATTTAGAACGAGACTCAAATGCAACAGGAAATATAAGGTTGCAACATGAAATCTAGGCCGGAATATTATTCGCATGTAGTCTCATCATTGAATCAGGCCGGCGAGGCGTGTAATATCCGACAAACGGCGCAAAGTAGACGCCCTTGATCCGGCATTTTTCTTATTAGACATAAATGCGACTGCCGAGAAAGATATCCTGGCGCCCTTCCCACCGTCAGCCTTTTTATCCGTAGGGAGAAACGTCGACCTTGCCCAGTGCCGGCGATTTTTTTCGTCCCTTTTCGAGCGACGAGACCGGAATATAACCGCGAGACCCCCATCCCGCAATTTGCATTTCTCTCCCCGGCCTTTCTTTCACGCCCCGGAACCCTACGCGCTCCCTTACTCTCCAGTGACAAAGGAGCCGCCTAAGTGGACGGGACGAACGGAATAAAGGTGTTCCCGCGATGATCCTCCATTTGGACGTAACGCCGCTGATAAATCTTCCCGTAGACAAGCCCGATCCATCGACGCCCATGATCGAACGACGCGAGGTACGTTTACCTCGTTCTCGGCGAAACTAATAATCGTGTTCTGATGGACAGTTTGATAAGTTCGCGACGTCGGTTTTTAATTTCACGGGAAGGAGAAACATTGTTTTTCTTTAGTAACAATAAAAGTTTGAAGGTATCTGATGTGAGAATTTTTATGAACACGATATATTTTTATAACGATAACTTAACCCCTTTGCGATTTGAACGTTTTTTTGCTAGGCATTCTTAACATTTTCTGATGATGTAAGTTACATTTCTTAAAAGTTAATGAGAAATGACATGTAAATTAAGGAACGAAGCTATTTTATTTCAATATTCCATGTATTGATGTATTATAGGAAGGTTAATATCGAATATTAAATTTTATAATTTTATAGATACTAAATCAAGCGGCTATTGAGAGTAGCCATTGGAGTACGAAAAGTTAACATAATGGCTCACACATTACATTAATCTCCTTTTTCATTAAATTCATCTAACGTAATGGTAAAACAGAAATACAATATTAAATGATGATAATATAATTTATAGATTTCGATTTGTAACATCTCACCATATATCTGTACGCAGGTGACTGAAATATGGTAGTGTTTTAGCAGTTTTTGTTACTGGACTTGGATCAGTAGAAAGTAAATGATATGCTTCATTTTTAATCATGTTTGAATGTACTTTGTTTGCAGAATGTAGAAAGAAAATTTGGTACCTCTTTGTTTATTTCAATTGTTTTGTTAAGAAATGTTTTAAGCATACATTTGAAATACAAAATTAAAATATTCTATTTTATATTGTAGATTATTAAAATGAAAGTGTTTGTATTTTACAAAATCCTTTTCTCTATTTAAAATACTATTTTAGCCGTCTGAACAGAACTTGAAATTTTGCACTGTCACCATGGGATGATAAATAAGAAAGGTATCTTGAATTTAAATGCTGAATGCAATCTTCCTGATACCACAGCGATTCGTTTCCTTGCAAACCTAAGGAAATGCAGAAACAAGTATTTGAAATTTATTTATGATCCTTACAATCCGTGCTAGGTTAAAAAAAATGGTATCGCAGTAAAAAATGTAGGATCCTTTTGTTACCTTTATTCTATTATGTACAATAAATAAATTCAAGTATAGTGTCAAATGTTAAACCAAAATCATTGGAAGTTATATTGGATTGACGCAAAAGATTTAACGTTTTTTGGTAAGAAATAAAAGGAAGAGTTCTCAACTGTTCACTAGTTTCACCAAAATTAAGTAAAAACAAAGAAAGAAGTGTCTTTTATACGCGTTATAATAGTTTGAAAACATGTTATATGTTTCGAAGAAACAAATTTGTTTGTTAATCACGTATAAAAAACGTAAAAATGTTTGCATAAACCCACTATTTCCAAGAATAATGTATTTTCAAAATAAACATTCTTCTTTAACACAGCGGTTTTCTTTTTAATAAGACAGGCACATTTATGTATTATTATGTATATTTTAGATTTATATTCAGTTTATTTTCCGCAAAATAATCTATGGAAATATATCACTTCTGCAATACGTTTGTTTACCTAATAAATCATGTTTACTCTACTCCGAGGAATCTTTTCATCTTTAAACACTAAAATGAAAGTCGAATCAGAATTTTCGGCTTTCTAAAATTGCTATAAGGTTCCCGATTGCGTCTAAGATAAATAATGGAAAAGGGATCGCAGGTAAAGTAGGACAAATAAATGAAGTCACGAAACCAGCTGGCAGATTCATCTCTGGCAATCTTCGTGATGGCTCGGGCGTAGTTTATCGATGTCCTCCGTATCCCAGGCAGGATCCGCTTCTCTTTCATTTTTCGTATTCTGATTTCGATCAAGGGGTCTCAATATACGGGTAAACATACACACGCATACATATATACACGTATCTCGATGAAAGAAAAAAATATGAAAAGAGCATGGAGAGATTTGAAAAACTCATTCATTTGCATAGAGTCTACGTCGTAGAGATTACTACGATAAGGGAACACATTTTTTTTAGCTTAATCACAACTTACTAGTGTATTTTTGATTACCGTTCTTGAATAATCTGAAGCATTGTGGATGATATGATGTTCTTTTAAGAACAATTTGGATCATGAAAAGTTTACTTTTATCTTAAAAATGGTTTATAGTATAGAGCTTAGTTATTACATGTATAGGTACAACTTCCTCGGTATGATCAAGATTATTTTCATTTCTACTTACTTTGTTTGACTTCTATCTGCTTGTGTACTGAGAATTAATCAAGAACTGAAAACTATTTGGGTTTTAAGGTTAAGCGACGTTGACAAGATATTTTGATCTGTAAATTAAAATGACTGTAACCTAATTCTTCAAAAATACCTACTAATATTTATATACTGCCACGTCTAATTAGCCCAATTTTAGTTTTGACACAATTTCATACGAAAATACTAACTTCAATTTCGACCCCGCTTTATAAAAAAGCCCTGACTTTATATTTGACTTTATGTCTGACTTTAATTTTAATACTATTTTATAAGAAGAGTCTGGTTTAATTTTGACACAACTTCATCAGAAGAATCTAACTTCAATTTTGACAAATCTTCGTAACTCTTATTCGGTTGTATCACTCGTAATTCTGTCACTATTGAAGTAAACGATGAATGCCTTTAACGAATCAAACATTGCCCTAAAACTAAATTCTTCTTAATCCCGTGATTTGTTCACGTGCATCGTACACTGACCACGCAATCCCACGTCGCACTGTTTCATTACATTCCGCTAATATTCTCCCAGATTTTCCATATGTTTCGATATATTTATGTCGACCCCTTCACAACGGACTTAATCCGAGCATTCGTACACGGAAATCGCCATATTTCATGCATAAATCACTGAACACGTGTCACGTATATTCCGTATTGTTCATTCGATGTGCACGAGTCCTCTAGAAACAAAATTCTGTAGTTAGTAGATATATCAGCCCCATTACTGATGCAGTATATCTAAGTTAACCTCTTGCCTAATTCTTTTTATCCGAGACGTCGCTTTGAAAAATATCATAATATAATTTTTAACCTTTTGCACTCCAAACTTATTTCAATTATAAAATACATTTTGGATGCTCACTTTTTCCACATCTTTATTAACTGTATCTAAATCACTTCATTGATTTAAATAATAGGACGATACGTAAGAAGAATAATTGACATTAATGTAAATTGTTAATGTAAATTAAGGTGCTGACACTCATCGTTGGATTACAAAGGGTTAATAATTTCTCGTTCGTTAAGAAATCATTTCGTGTAGAATTGTATCCTGATTATTATTCTGCGTTACCTTAGGATACTTTGTTCTGTATAGTTTATTCGATTCGAGATAACTGGGGTTAATTCGAAAAAGTGTCAAAATAAGGAAAAAATGGTTATTCTAACCAATAATATAATTTTTATTACATGCAAATTTTAAGAAAGAATTCCACCTTAAATTGTATATATAATCTTAATTACATCTTTTAAAATGACATGCATAAATAAATAAATAAATAAGTAATCTATATACAAATAATATATAAGATACAAAATATAATATGATAATATTAATTAACTATCCAATAACAATCTATAACTCTAACTCCTGGGCACATTATTTACTTTCGCTACTAAGCTCGTGTAACATTTTACTATCGACAATTTAGAAGAAACACAAAAAGCTTTCTATTTGACTATAATTGCAAACTTACTTGGGAGATAACAACTTCATAATAACAAAATATCTTTCTCCGTTGATTTGTGTACAATGAACAATTCTGATTTCTATTCAGTTAATTTAGAAATCTGTATCACGAATAGTGATCAAATTTTCTGGGTGTAAGGCGCGTTCATTAGGAATTGTTTCCTATGACGTATCGCTAGCATTGCAGCTGGTATCATCAAAAGGTTTGAGGACCCAGGTAACCCAGAATCAGTGCTTCCTATTTAACACTAGGTTTACGGAAATTTTTTCTGCATTTTATACCATTGTTCCTAGAAAGGTTGATGTTCGTTCGTTTCGATCTTAGTAGTTAGAAGTTTAAAAGTAGACAATTTAAATACATATTCATGTAATTGCATGAATTAAAGTCGACGTGAACATTTACCAAATAATATTTATAAAATTCAAAATGCGTCAAATTGACACGTTCCGTAAACGTAGTGTTAATCATACTTGGCTCGGAGTTATGGATGAAAGATCACCGATCCGGTGTTCTTAATTGGTCAGCTGATCAATTAAGTCTTACTAATGATACAAATGTGGTGTCAGGCACAGCGGACGATATCAAAATGAAGAGCGACACCCCGTAGCGCAACCTCGGCATCGTCCAGACCGACGCGTTTTGACCATTTTTGGACGAAAAACAGAATTTATGTGTGTATGTGTGTGTGTGTACGTGCAGAGGCTGCAAGACTCAACGCATTTTTACGACTAGGCAGTCAAAAGAAAGGCGCGAATAGATTTATGTTTATATTCCCTATTTCCTCTTTAGTGTAACCATTTTCCTTGTAAACATATATCAATATATTATTATTCCATATTTATATAAATATTCCCTATTTCTCCTATTTCCGCCATTTATATATAAATATTCTCTATTACTTCTTTAGTGTATCTATTTTCTTGTATATACTGTTCTTATTCTTCGCCCGTGAGTAATCAATTACATTTTTATTACATACAAATGAGTTAAAATTGGCGGCGCGCTCGTGTCAGACGAGTAAAATCGCGCGTAAAAACAGACACGCGCACAAAACAGGGTATATAATGCCGTTCGCTCGATTTTCAAGGAGATAAGTAGTACGAGCCATCACGAACCAGGACGGATTTTCGAAATCATGTGCAGTTACGAGTCGCGTGTACGCGCGTTCCGCATACGTGCACCGTAGCTGAATCGCGCTATGCATTTCATCCGACCCATCCTACATATTTACGTAGCTACCTGTCACCGTGATCCTCCGCGGAATTCTTACTTGATGCGAGTCCCAGCGCAGAATCCCCCAACCCCTCCACCGGCCGGGGGAAAATTGCAGTATCGTAACTGACAAACTTTCCGTTGCACCTCCATGCATGCACACTGTTGCACGTAAAGTGATTCCGCTGTGTTACTCTTTAGACGTGCGCGGGGGGTATCGTTAACTCTTTAAATAATTTTGCTATTCACCCCATGCTCTATGGTTTATTTCTTAACTGTGATCGATACAACTACTTTATCGTTAATAATTTATTAGGAAAAGGAAAAACATAGATATCTATTCAATGTTTCCGTTTTCTTCAAATGTTAACGATTGATAATAGAAAGGTAATATTTAATTTATATTTAAAAAATATAAGTAACACTAGGATTTCGTAAATTAAGTTTAAAACATTCCTCGCAAGTCTGGCATGATATTGTACGTCAAGGGGTTAATAAGTTACTGAATCCATTGTCTATATTCGATATGATATGTTACACCATTGTCTATATTCGATATGAAGTACAATAGTTGATAACAGAAGAATAATATTTAATGTGAATTCAAAAGAATTGAGTAATATTGAATTCTGTTTAAATTCTTTATCACGAATCTGATAAGTTATTATAAGGCATGGGGTTAAAGCCGCCACGGTCGAAGTGTCTTCGTCTGTTTCTTCTTCTCAACTGGATAAAATCTTCTGAATAAATGTGAACGATGTTAGTTAATTTGGAGTCGTATAAGGTGAATGTTTTTCAGATTTTTGTGGATTGTTTGTTGAGACACTTGGGGTGTTTGCATTTGTTTTGTGTGATGGATTCTGTATTTGTTGAAAATTGTATTGTTTTTGGAAGATTAGGTTGTGTCTTTATAAATATTCTCGAGATAAACGGTTTTCAGGACTTATAGCTATTGAATAGTTTCTTGGATCCTTAAATAGTGTATCTAATAAAAAGTTGTACAATACATTCTCCGTTAACACTTATACTCTTTTTTCTTCGATGTCTACTTTTCCTTATTTAATTCGAAAATTAAAGACTTTATTAAATAATAACATTAAATAATAAATCTTTTCTCAAAATAATTTCTTTACATAAATTCTAATCATTTTCCAGTAAATCAATCAAGCGTTGTTCGTCCATTTCAAGACGAAGACGACTAAAAATTTGTTCCTCGTCTAACATAAAATCATGCACGATCAGAGTGCACAGGAACAGATAAATGCGTTTTGGAGGACGGGTGCGAATATTGGTTACACGATATCGTAAAATTCACCCCCGTAGAAATCCTAACACCCGTTAATATAATGTGTATCTCTTCGCGAGATAGCACGCGAGCGCAAATGCAAATGTTAAGCACCGCTTAATTAGAAGAACTATTAAGGAATCTCGTTTCTCGGCTCGTGGGAAATCGTGATCACGATAAAAATGCTTAATGTTTCGCCTTGGGTTTATACCGCGTCGCATAAATTACCGCCGCCTTATTAATATACTTGAGAACGTTTCTCGCGTTTACATCGGATAGCTTCATTGTACCGCGTTAATTTATATACGCCGCGAGAGAATTAATTAGTTGCGTGGAGTGGCGTCCTCGCACTCCCATTTTCATCCCCCGTTCCACTCCCCCAGCGTGTAACGTAATACATGTCTGGTACGCGGCTCGCAATCGATGTCGTTATTATGTTGTATACGATCGTCGACGACACTTGATCATGCTAAACAACGTCTGTTTCCCTCTGTTTCAGGTAAGGATCGAAATTTCTCCAGTAATAACGCGGGTGAGTGTTCATCTAACAATATAACATTACCATCGCATGAGCGTTGTTGCTTCTCTAATGCAGAAATGTGACTTACAAATTTCGGTCCTCTCTAAATTCTATAGAAATCTTCTTGAAATTTCTGTTGGATTCGGCTGTTCATTGGTTGAATATTGAATTTCATGTAAATCACTATTTTCTTTCGCAATTAATGTAGATTGCAATGTGATCGTACTTATTTTTATTAACAGAAATTAGCGTCAATCAGAGAATCATGTTTAACACTTTATTAATCATATTTCTTCATTATTGTGATGCAAGAATAATGCGGATTTCTTTCTTTCCATTGTTATTCTAATGTTTGAATCTTCTCTTGTTTCTTCGATTAATATTTTATTTTATAATTAATATGTTTGCGTGTGCATTCTTATTTCAATATATTTCTAAGGTAACTACAGTTCCAAAGTATGGGATTATTTGTAATAGTTATAATTTATAGTAAAGAATAAAACGAAAAAATTATAAGAATTCTTTTAAAAATTATTATTCTCCGATAAAATGTGTAATCCGAAAATTTCGGGCTGCAACGTAATGAAAAGAAATTTCTTACATAAGATTCTAAATAAATAGTGCAATCGCATCAACGATTTTTCGAAATCAATGCGTTTTCTGAAATTCTGTGATGCTCAAAACCATAGAATGATAGTGTGCGATTTCCACAATTAAGAAAATATTTTTAAAAAGGCTAAAAATAAAAGGAAAACGTAAAAACGAAAAAAATAGGTAATCAAAAATAGATAATAGCACTAAAAATCGATTATAACGATGTTATGTGAAATATGAAATGACCGAGGATCAACAATTTAATCGTATTAAATCATTTCATCAGTAATGTAGCTTCTTCTTTTATTTAGTAACGTAAGTTTTAATGACATTTCGAAAATGTCTTCAAAAATTTAATCAAAAAATAGGAAAAGGTCGTACACAACGATGATCAATAATGTCAATCACTAATAAAACAGGTAAGCATTAATTTTTTATACTAGGAGTCAGCATAAAAGAAAAGACATTATTTAGGAGCTGACCTAATGCAATAAAACTGCGATGGGGTAAGAATATTACTTACATATTATTTACCATTGTTTTAAGAAATAAAATAATAATAATAGTAATAATAATGATAATAATCATAATAAAATATTAAGGTCTTATGATATTGTATGAACATTAACCCAAATCTAAACCAAATGACTGACTAGTGCGACCTTTGGTTAGGAAAGAAATGTGGTTCGTATAATACGTAAGTAGCTAGAATATTTCAGTATAGAATCAATGATTCATAAGTTCAATCTCTTCGAGAAACAATCGACACTGAATTCCTGTACAGTGTTTAATCGAATCGCAACGAGTTTAACCTCTATCATCGTATTACGAGCCGGTTCGGAGTCACCGGTTCCATCTCGGAGACAGTTTATTCATTCGTGGGGTTTCAACGGTGTCCGTACCAACGAGAAATCGATTTTAATCACGTTTGCCCTGGACGAACGAGAGGAAACAACGATGAAGAAATCCCGTCGGTTTATCTGTTATTTATTACAACCGTAATTCTAACATGACGATCCTGGAAATGAGCAGAGGAAGGGGTGAAGAATTGGAGGCGCGGCGGAATTTGTTGTTCACGGGTAGGAGTAGGTTTGGGCACGATAAGCGGAATCTATTCAAATCTACTTCGCGCTTTTCCTGTCTCGCGACTGCAATTTCAGCCGGGTAGATTTCCGTGCAACCGGGCATAAAAGATACGAGGAGTTATTGAATGAAAAGTGTTTTTGAACAATGTTGAATGTGTCACGCAATTGAGAAGGTGCATTGCTTCCGTTCGGTTAAAAATAGAAAACGAGGTTATAGTCGAGGATACGATGTATAGTAAGAACTACATTCTTGTGCATACAGTCTTTTTGCACGTGCAACGATGCATACAGTGCAGCTGCTCTTTTTGCAAACATTATGTAAATGAGGGTACATGTTTGTACTTAAATTGATTCTTCGAGAGATTTCGCAGTTGGGAATATGCATTAGGTTGCGACCTTAGAGATATTATTAATTTGTAAGTGATTCAGATTTTGAGCATTATATATATTTAAATAATATATGTACAATTTGATAGTTGTTTAATTACATTACTATATTTATTAATTCCAATAATTCTTTTTATATACGATAAATAATTTCATGTAAAGTTTCTTTTAAAAACTATTCTGGCTCCTTACCAAGTCAAGATGTACAACGTCCAATAATTATTCTTTAAAACTAATTTAAGACAAACAATGTTGAAACTCTATACACCTTTCAATTATAATACAATATTCAATTATTAAAATTTTGAATGGTTTCTGTTTCTGTTGCTGTTTATGTTTTACCATTGATTTATAATTCGGCAATCGTATAACATGCAGCCTGTAACAATTAACCCCTCAAGAGCAACATTGGTATAACGTATTTAGCTACGAATAATTGTTCACAGCTCAATTTTCATCTTTATATTAACATATGACACACATTTTGTTTAAAAATGGTACCCTAATAATATTTCAACATCCAATAAAATAATCTTTCTATTTTATTCTTTTAAATATGAAACTATAAGAGGAACGTCACGTTCAGAAGGATTACGGATTAACGTCCGTAGATTGTTAATAGTTTCTCTGCCGATATTCCGAAAGTAACATATCACTAGGACGCACATGAAAAGTATTTCAGAAAATGCACGTGGCCGTATCGAAAACGGTATCGGCGAGGAACGAACCGTTTAAACCCAAAAACGTCGGGTGCTGTGTAAGCGCATATGAAATGAGGAGTAAAAAGAGAAAACGTATCGACTATCCGGAGCATAAAATGGACCGGTTTCTTTCGACTCGGCGACCTCTTTCCAGGGGATCCTCTAATCTCTTAGAACCGCGCGGATGGTAGCGTAGCTAGCCCTCGGGCGGATACTTGGCCCTCTCCCGCCCTGCACCTATTCTTTCACGTTCCTTCGGCTAATACACATCGAAGGGAGGTCGAAGACGGTTATAGGTCGTGGTCCTGGTCCTCCTTGGAACCCGAGGATTACCAATGTGCAGCCTAATCAACCAGATTGCCTGCAATTTGCCGACCTTATCTCTCCACATCCCCGTGGCTCTCTTCTGTTCTTCCGCTTCCGCGAACGACAGCCGTTCGCGAAAAGAACTTACGTGCCCTCCTCCTTTGCCCCTCGTTCCTCTATCGAACTTTCAGATACGACCACGAACCGATTCGAGATTTCTCTACTCCTCGGCAGCCATCACGAATGAAATTTCGTCGCATGCCAATTTTATTTTAATGTTATTAGCTCACTCAACGACTGCCGACAGTAATTTTTTAGGGATTTATCGGACTGCTGGCAGTGATAATATTATTATCAGACATACCGGTTTTATCAGGTATAAAATTATTTTCTAGAATATTTCTTAGGATTAATATGTTTTTGTATTTGATGATTGCTTTTGAGGGTTGATTTACAAATAAGTCATTTGACAGTTTTTGATTGTTCAGCTTTGTTTGTCAAGTCCATTATACTGTGCGTTGTTCAATAGATGAGCTCTGAAAGAAATATGGGTCTAATTTGGTCAGAATTCATTTTTTCTTATCTCATTTTCGATACTAATTTGCTATTCGTCAATACGGTTACACGTAACCAGTCAACCATAAACAAACCACGCAGCAAGAAGTCTTTCTTGCTGCTGCACCATTCGGAGCTTATCTCTTGAGAAACGCACAGTAGGTGCAAAGTTATGAAATTACTCATCGAATAGAAATTTGTTGCTTTATATCACATTCACTGTGTACACTGTGTTAAAAGGAAAGTACAAGCATTTATATCTAATTACAAAATAATGACGCAATGAATTGATAAATTTTCTACTTGACGAATCAGCAACACGAACTCATTGTCACGTAATTAAAATTCAAGAGTATTCGTTTTACTGTCGCCCTACACGGGTGCATTTATTTCGATTGACGATTTCGCTATTTATTTTTGTATCCTTTTACATGATGCATGCTTTCTCTCAAGCATGAATTTTGTTACCTTTCAATACGAACTCGTATTTGGAAGAAGTTCCATTTCACAATTACGCGATTAAATTTCCATTGTTCAATTACTTTGGATCTCTTTTCCCGTTTTGTACCCTGTCGGCAAAACAGGGGATCCGTGGGCTACGCTGAAATTGAACGAACCGAATCAGATTTTTTCCTGCCTTGGACGTGAACCTAAGATCCAAGGAAGATTTCGGTGAGATTGAAGTACACTTAAATTCCTCTCTCAAAACTAACCCCCTGCGGCTCTCTCTCTCTCTCTCCCCCTCCTCGGAATCTCTCTTTTCCTTCCTTCATTTACATGTAACGCCTGCATAAAACGTTACTTATCTCGAGACTCGTTTTCGTTCCGACGACGTCATCTCTATCTTCTTTCTTTGCTAACCTTCAATTTCTTTACTGTTTACTTTGAGACCGAGCTTAGTATTTCAAAAGCACGAAGACATTATAAATATTATTTACATTCCTATTCAGCGAAAACTTGAAGATTAGTAAAATATATCTCTTTCTCTTTTAAAAATTAGATTTAAATGAAATTAATAAATCCACTTTTCTTACTTCTACAGATCAAAACTTGATTTGCTTTGTGGAAATATGATGTCTTCAAATTGCATGTTATTATTCAATATATTTCATTGTACGATAATCACTGTGTTAGATTCTCCTGTTGCAAAAAAATACAAGGTTGTTATTGTAGGAGAAAGAGAATTTTATTAGAAACAGTATAATTATTTTTTGACAACTCACAATAAAATACTAACTAAATCAAACAACGCACACACTATTTTATACTCACATGCTCTTGTCTCACTCACACACATTCTAGAACATTCTTTCATTACCATGCATTAACTTCACATATATTTGGAATATTCTAGATTCATAAAAAAGAATATTCCAATGCTTTGAACATTCATTCAAAACGCGCTCGCACACACAGTCGCGTCATTCATCTATTGCACACACATTCATCACTCATCAATATATCTATTCACACACTCAAATACATCCATTCCCACATTATCGACATTTGATTTATTAAACTGTTTCACTTAAGTTCGTGTTTAACACGTTCGCGACAAGCGTTCGTTTTAGTAGCAATTTTTCTAATTACAATATTTTATTAAATGCAGTAAACCGTCTTTATAGAATACGAATAAAATTCAAGAAAGGAATCGCGTCACTTTCAAATATCTTACAACATGCATTACGATATTAAATACAAACACGTGAAAATAATTTAACTTTTTTATACATAACGTTGAGCGTCAGAAATTTGCGACGCTGGTCCCGAACGTTTTAATAATGAACTGCAAATTACTAGAAAAGTATTTCACGATTTTTTTAACCCTTTAGGGTCGAATTGATATCCAAAATCGAAAAATGCAAATAATTTAATTATTCAAGCAACGAGAGACTTACATGCGCTTTTTCTTCTTTTAGTATTTAAATCTTCGATTCATAATTCTAAAATAATTTTTATGAAAAGAAATCTTAGAACTTTAGGACAGTCTCCTCCGCAAAGGATTAATAGAAAATTGACGACCGTTAAGGGTTAATATGTACCTCTGTTTCACCATGCTTTCATGAAACACAACTAAAACGACCGAAATTCGTAAAGCATTTTTCATCAGATTTGATGCACAAATATCTTTTAAGTATTCCCTCATTATTTGGAATTCATTCTACCCATATTAAAAGGTTTAAAAAAATGCATTTCCAGTTAGAACAGGCCAAAATCCGGGAAAAAGTTGCATTCCGCCTTATTATACGGACCGTTTCCGTTCCTGGCGGGCACAATTTTTATTCCGCCCTTCGCGCGAGCATACAACATTCTGAAAATGAACCCACCTGGATTTTAATGCATTCCATCTAGCGGGCCTGTTTGTCAGAACCCTATTCCCTCCATTTAGAACCTTCGGTTCTTTATTCTCGTTCGCGCGTCTGTTTGTGGAATGGTAATCGTGAACCTCTGGGTGGATTCAACATGAAAAATTAACCGTTCTCCGTTTCTGGGAGGATTTGCTCACCTAACAAGGGAACGCCGCGTAATAATAAAAATCCCTAGAATAATACGTCCGGGTTTTTAACGGTACGTCTTCTACCTCATGTGAGACCGTTCAGGAAATTAATATTCAATTGTACCAGCGAGTTTTAAAACACGCGTTGCCACCGCATTGGCGCGAATTACTTCATGAACGTTTTCGAATCGAAATTCAATGACGTTTTAACTCCTTGCCCTATGATTTCTTTCATAACTGCACTTCAAAAGCAGTGAATAATTTCCAATTCCTTTATGTCCACATTTACTTTATAGCATAGTAACTGATAAGAGAAAAACAGTATTTAATTTGAAGTAAATAATTGAGTGTCGTCTAGTTTTTTTAACTTCCTTTCGAATTAAATATTATTTTTCTCTTGATAACTGTTGGCTTTTTAATGAACTTAAATATAGAATAAGAAAGGAGTTTGAACGAGCACAATTCCTAAAGAAATCGTACGACAAGGATTTAATAATGAACACGAGTTTATGCTTATGATTAGTGCGACGGTTTCGCGGAACTATTTACTCTTTCCGAAGAATCATGCGGTAGGTTAATATGAGGTAAAAATGAAATTAACAGATATGTACCATTTGCAATTAAATTAGACGAAGTGGGGAGGGATGGTCTTAATAAGAATACATTCTAACAATACATTTTGAAATATACCTAGTCGAATGTTTTGAGATTCACTGAATCTAGCACAATGCAAAATGGCGCAGTTTTTAACCAGAAGTTAACCTTTTGAGTGCCAAGGAGTGATATATCGCTACTTCATGTACTTGCGAAAAGTTTCTTTTGATTTTATTAGTAATAAAAGAAGACTAACATGTTTTTAGAATTGTATAAAAATCTTCAGATCCCAATTGATCGAAATATGAATTTTTGTTTGTAATCATGTACCTTTGTTTTGTCTGCCATTTCTCGAATATGTATGAAAATTTCTTCTGACACTCAAAGAGTTAAGCTGCTTAAGCAGATTTTAGAAAATTCAATTTATATGAATAATATATTAATAGTAACTTTGCTAATTTATTTTATCAAATGTTAATCCGTGGTACATGTTTCGTACTCGAGTATATAGTTAAAAGACATTAACATCCGATAAAATGGTTCAAACTTTGGCCAGAAAAGTGGACAACATTGTTATGTATTAATATGTTACGAACATAGCTAAATGTCTCATTAAAAAACACACAGCTTCGTACAAAAAAGAATCTATTAAAAAAATACCAGTCATATATTTGTATAACAATAACTTACCATCAAAGTTTAACAAAATCTATCCACATTGCTCCGCTACCTTTTCCCATAACAACAATTATCATTTCATTAATCCCCTGACATCTAATCCCTCCTACTCCCCAAACTACCCTCCACCATCGCATTCGCTCGCCCCGCCAGAATCGTATCCCATCCTTAAACCAAACCAGGCCGTCCAAGAGATAAACAGCGAGTAAAAGCCGGCCGCCAATTCTATTTATATCCCCTGGGGAATTTAATTGGAATTAAAATTGGCTATAATCTTCTATTAACTCCACCGCACTTTTTCTCCCCCCTCCATCCTCCACTGTCCTATATATTCTTGCGAAAAGATGCGGTGGCGAAGAGATGGGGCGTTGGGGGAGGTACGAGCACAGAATCCATAAGCGGAAGTGGTAATGGAATTTTGGAACGGGTAAAGCGAAAGCGGGAGAGACAAACGGGGGAGAGAACTGGAAGGATCGTGAAACCAGGGACGGGATAAGGGCGGGGGAGAAAGAGAGAAAGAGTGAGAGGTACGAGAAGAGTGGGAGGGAGACATCGTCAACGCGACCACGTCTACCGGAGGATTATCGTGGGTGACAAAGGGATTTGAAAGAGGCGGCACGGAATTGGATTCTGGGAGAAACGCGAGAGCGCTCTCGAAAGCCGCTTTGTGTTCCTCATACAATAATTATTTGCGAAATTGTCGTGAAGTTGCGAGATATCAAGTGGCTTTTGATGACGGATATTTCTTCGAGGGCTCCGATAGGAGGCATCGACCGTGCCACTCTGGATCCCATTCGTCCCATAATTACTCCAATTCGAGTGAATTAATCCCCGCTCTTATATATTTTTCAACCTTTTCCTCTTCTACTTTTTATACCCACGATTCTCCCATCCCCCCTTTGTCTGAGTTGTCTGCCTACGCCAGTGGTTCTTTATCTTCTCGAGCGCAGCACTTTTGGTTGAAAGAGCAACTTTCGAAATATGAAAATCATTGGTGACACATGTTTAACACTAAAAAATAATTACGTAAATATTATTGACTCTGGAGTATAAGTAAGTCTATAAACACAAAGTAAAGAATATAAGATTCCAATTTATCCAGCATTACTACATCCCTAATATCAATTAAAGATATAAATCTTTATAAAGAAAGATTCATTATTTTATTGTACATTGCAATATATCGTCAAAGTGCCACACTGTTTAAATCATTAATATATTTCAATCTAAAACGTACCTAACGTCATGTTAACATGCAGATTGTCGTAAGCATGGTAAGGGAAACTCTCTTTCAAAATATTCTTTCTATTATACAACACGTAAAATTGAAAAGTAGTATTATATAACAGAATATTACCTCTCGGGAGTTAGTATTCAACAAAATAAGCTTTGGCACCAAATACGCGCTCAGCCAGATAATTTAGCAACGAACGTGTTAAGAACCACTGGCCTACGCCTTCCGTTCTGTCCCAGCTTTTGCTAGTCTCTGTCCGCGTCCACAGCGCGGCATACGTGAAACCTATGGAAAAATGCTTGCGTACAGTTTTCCATTTTTCCCTTTCGCTCTTACGTTCTTTTTTTCGGTGGTTGCGGTTTAATTAGAAGCCGAGAAATTAAAACAAACGAACGCAGCGGCGGTTGTGTGTCGGGCGTAGCCATTGTTATGTTTCTCCTTCCGTTGGGACAACCCCTGCGACTCGGGCTGGCGAATTGGGTTGGCAATTCGCGAAGAATCCCGCCCCGTTTTATGATTCTCACTTTTTTGAAAATTAGTCGCCACTACGCTGGAATTCAATTCTGAGATTCATGCGTCGCGATCTCGGATGCTTCTTCTTACTTTTAAAGGATGTGTCTTCTTTTTGCTTTTGGAACGGATAGAAGAGATTCAGTGTTACGTTTTTGTTACACTCGGTTAACGTTTCAAGTAGCTTCATCGCCTCAAATAGGCGATTTAAGACTGATAGTGTTTTCTATCGTGCAATTATATTAGATTAGACAACAATGTACGCAGGTATCGATGACAAAGAAAGAACTGAGCCACCGTGGTGGCTTGTAGTAGCTAGAAGGCTAATAATAATTGAGGAACTTGGGAAGTTGTTTTAGTTTAATTATATGAGATTTATGTTTGGTGAAGGCTATGGTTATGTAACTATTCGTGTTGAGAGAGTTTATATCAATTTCTGAAAAGTGCTCGTCAATTCCTAATCAGTTTTGTTTTAATTGAGTAACGAATATGTATAGGGAAAATAAACAAGAGAAAAAGTAGACCACTTTTGTGACCAATCAAAGTTAGTAGGGTATATAAACTTTTTATGTTGGCTGTATTTTTGGAGGAACCAATGAGACTTTTAATCTTTTTCATTGAAATGCTACATGTTTTTTATGTTATGAAACCCATTGAGATCCAGAGTGGTTCAAGTCATAAAACTACCCCTTTGTGATAATACTGGAATCAAATTCTTCATGCAGAGAACTATTTCTCGACAAGATTTAAAACCCGTTTTCGGGTTTAGAAACTCGACAGATAGAAACAGTTAATAAATAAGCATAATTAGAAAATAATGGAAAATAAATAAAAACTAATAAACAATTAACACGTTAATGATCTCAAATTTGAAGTACCCCTCTGTGGATCGCACCTTTCTTGCAATTGTTCCACATGATAAGTTGTTCATATAATTTTCACACATGTAAAATATAATAAACAAGTCAAACAAATTTTATTTACTTTACACAAATGTTATGTATCTATGATACTTTGATATATCCAAAACGACAATAGGGTATACCGTACGTTAAATATACATACGTTAATATCTTCATAGCAACGGTAATCAACAAACAGCGTCAAACATATGTGACGCGTGGTCAGGAACGTGTCAAGCTTGCAGCAAAAAACAAACTAAACTGCAAATTAAAAAATACAAACTTTGAAGCTAAAAAAAGAAAGCAATAATATTTTTCAAATATTCTAACCAGAATGATCCTTTTAAACTGCCTGAACCCGTTCCGATTCGATTTCGCTTCAAATAGAGGCGGTTCGGTTGACGCCGATGAGGCGTTCGGATAAATTCGTCCTCTCCCGTTCGAAATCCGCCCGTTGCAGGACTCTACAACCACCGCCACCTAAACCATCTCTGTATACGCGCGCGAGCGCGCGTGACGAGCAAGCGCACACAAACAGTGGCGGGACGGAACGTTTCGTTGCGCCCGGGGGTACGATAATTCAGCAGAAAAACCACGAAACATTTGTCCGGCCGGCATTAATTCCGGAACTGCCGGCCGTTCCCAGCAAATCTGCATAAAACCGGAACGCGCCACTCGATAATTCGGCCGATACGCCGCGATGCGATGCGACGTTACCCCCAGACTCAGTTCTCTATTCAACTCATTGCCGGCAGCATTGATGATACGCTAACCTTTACTTCACTCGACCTTTTCCTCTTCAGCAAATGCACGTAAATAGGAGGATTTCTATACATGCATCACGTTGCTGCGTTTTGCGACTTCCTTGCTGTTTATTCTCCATTCGTTGAAGTTAATCCTTTACCGTAAGATTTCATTCGCGAATATGCTCTTCGGATTTATTTTAACCTTTCCCACTCGAAAAATTTGTCACTGTATTAATATTCACTTTTTGAAACAAGGATAACATTTTTCGTAATTACTTTAAAGAGAAATCATATAGGAATTACAAAAGAAACTATTTTATATCAATATATCATGTAAAAATACATCATATAGGATTTAATTTTGAATATCAGACTTCATAATTTTGCTACAACGAACCAAATGGGGATTGAGAATCAGCTCTTGAGTGCTAAGATTTAATACGCTAGGACCCCGTATATTGCAATTCAAAAATTCACTGGAGAATAACTATAGACGTGGGATTCTTCGTAAGAAATTAACCATCGCAGTGTTAGAAATTCGCTGACAGATTTCATTAACTTATTCTTTGTTATTTTGTTACTATTTTTTATGACTAAGGAATGTCATATTAACTAAACAACTCAACAACAAAACGATTAGGTGAATACGAAATATAATTCCCAGAAGTCTGTGACTGAGTACGGCAAGGTTCTGATATTTATAGATATGTAAATATAAAAAATATTACATCTCAGTATGACACTTATAGTCATTTGTTATCCAAAGTTTTAAAAAATTGAACGTTACAAATGCGTATAGAAAAAATCTATTTTTTAATCAAATGTATTCAGCTAAAAAATTTGAAACAACGTAGAACTATGTTGTCCATATTCTGTTAAAAAATTTGAAATGACGTTGGACTACGTTTCCCGTCGCGAAAGTGATAAGATGCAAACGCAACCTCGTACATCGGACATGCATAGGAAATCCCGCCTTAACGATCACGAGAAGTTCGACCGTGAACCGGTGGCTGCGTGGAACCGGGACTTCCGGTACGCGGGACCAGCCGCGTCGTCCGTTTCAACGCGACGCCGCTTATTGAAAGTCACATTTGTTCCGGTCCCGTTCGCGCGTTGTTACCGTTTTCATCGTGCATTCTGCGCTCTTCCGTTTTTTTCTTTCTTTCTTTCTCTCCCCTTTCCGCCCCGCCTCTCTGTCCCTGTTCATTTTATTCAGGAATCGCACGTGCATTTTCGGTGCACCCCGAGCGACCGGCAGCGCAAAGGGACGAAGGTTGCGCCGCGCCGTGATGCAGTGACTGCGGAGCGCTGTGACGTTTACGAGGCCGGAATGGAAAAATTTGAAAATAGCTCGGAACGACACAGCCCGCGGAGCAACGTTCTACGGTGGAGGAGGAATTGTTAACGCTACGGTTTAAATGCAACGCTGTACATGAGGATTGTGATTGTAAAGAAAATCGGAGTTATGAGAGAAAACTGCGCGGTGTTTTGCATTGGATTTAGGTGGAACGGAGTTCTTGGGAAAGTATTCTGGCGGCTCGTCTTTTTTTATCGATTGTCGTTCATGTTGGAAGGGTAAAATTGAACCTCGAAGGTGAAGGTTAATACTGTGTTTTTTAAAAATATTTCACTAGAAAGGAAACTGGAGAATTTGCAAACATAGTTTTTGGTTTTAGTTATGTGATTGTTAGTCGGGAATTCAATTAAATTCGGAATATCCTGGTATGTCACTTCTTTTACTTCTACACAAGAACATTCCAAAATAGAAACAATCCATCGTTATCGCTTTATAATTGAAATAAGACTTGAAACAGCTTTCATTTATTTATATCTTTACTTTCACTTACAGTTTTTTTGTAATACAATTTATTTCCTTGTTCGACATATTAAGACTTGTTAATTATTGAATATTTTCAATACCTACATTTGACTCTTCCTTTTCCCAATAGTTATAAACATTAACAATTGGACAATGTTCCGAAACAGGAATAATTGAGCATTAAATAACACGAGTAATGGTAATTCCTAAAACCTGCAAACAGAAAAACAATTAAAATTAACAAAGCAACAAAAGTACAAAATATAGTTGAATCTGCATCCGTCTTGTAAAAGATAAAATTATTAACATAGAACCTTTTTCAGCTTCCACATCCTGTACTAGATTACTCGAATTAACTGCATCTGAGGCTTTTAGATTCATTAAAAATCGTTCGAGTGCCATCGTCGAAACAATATCTTCATTTTTGAAGGGCTACGGCCATCAGTGATCTACTCGAGTGCATAGAAAATTCGATGTCGGTGGACCGGGCGGATGTTGCGGTAATTCCAGACGCGATGTACCCACGTAGCGCCGGGTATTACGACAGAGCGTGTTCGGTGTCCTCATCGTCTTCGTCGTCTTCGTCATTTCGCCAGGAACGTGAAACTAGAAACTGTTTCTGCGACTAACCGGGAGGAGCGGGACAACACCATGGGTACAGATTACGCGAGGGAGGGGCGCAGAACACGATATCAGTCGAAAGTTAGAGTTAACGGGCGAGAAGGAAGGGAGGATTAGAGGTCAAGGGATGGTTTAACGTACATGGAGAAAACAATGTAAATGTAGTACGTACGGTATCTCATAAATATCCATAAGAATTTTGTCAACGTGCTCTATAGTTAAGAATAAGACATAATTATTATATAATAAGTAATCCACAAATAGTTGATTATAAACTTATGAGATGAGCATATATTTGAAGGTAATTTGTTAATTTTAAAAGTATTTTTTTTAATGTGTCCCTAGGTTTCATTGATTTTAGTTTGATATTAGAGATATTAAATTGATTGTAAACGAAACTTCACCACAATTTTCTATAATTTCTTCGGGCACAATAAATATACTTTTTTACGTTTACGTTATACCTAGATCATGGAGCTTTATTCCCTTAAAACACTTAAAAATCATTAAAAACGAAAGATTAAAGACCATTAAATAGCGTTCCATTTTATTTTCAATTCACCGAAACTTTCCGCAAGAGGAACAAACCTTTTTCAATTCCTATTCATCGAATTTACCTGTAGATACGAGAATTTACATGAAGTTCTCGTGCAGTTTGGTTACAACTTCTTAATAAAGTTCGCTCAAAAACGAATTTCACTGTTATTCATGAATGCAGAAACGTTGGTAAAGTTTCCGTTGTCGTTCTCTACATGCGCGCGTGTAAGGGAGATTAAGATAGAACGGAGCGGGGCAGAAAGGCAACGACGGATAGAGAACAAGAACTTCGAAGATAGTGTACTCCAAACCTGATTGTCGGCAACGGATTGAATTAAACGTCCGTGGAAAGAGGGCGCCCAGCCGAGGACGAAGCGAAATTAATTCGATTTCGAGCGATTAGAGCAAATTAAGTTCCATCACCCACTCCACGGGCCCCGAATCCGCCGATTAATCGCGAAAGTGTGAACAACGTCTCGACGTAAGGGCGTTTTTCTATATTGTTCGCTCGAATCCCCGATTCTCGCCGGTCTTCGGTGTACACGCGAAATCACTGCGGGAACAAGCGACTATCGTACGGGCAAGATTTTTCCGGGATAACATCTCGTGACAGAAAGATAACATTCTACCGGAACACGTTCCTCTACGTGACACACGCGTGCACCAGTGCTGGGGAGTATTTATACGGGGGGTGAGAGACGGAACGTGGAAATATTGTTTCGCCGACGATACGGAAATGTGAAATGTTCGAAACGATCGTCGTTGCGGAATATTTAACGCCTGAACTGATCATGCTTCGGAAAATTATTAGTTTTATACTTATTTTATACTTGTTATATAATTACTGGGATTGCGAAAGTATTGGTATTAAGAGTTATTTTTGGAATTGATAATTTCGTTTATTGATTTAATTTATGCAGTATTTCTTGTGTAAATGAAACTTTAGAAACTGCTTACAAAGCAGAAATGCTTGAAAAATTGAAAACTTTTATAAAAACTTAAAAAATGTGACTCCAATTCTGGTTCAGAATAATATGAATTTTATGATATGAAAGCATAAGTCAATATAATTGTTGTTATCATCATGAACTCATTTCTGGTTTTTCACTCAAGATTTCTTATTATTTCGACTTTCCATTTCCAAATTTTCACACAAAATTACCCCGGCGTTCCAATTCGGATATGAAAATAACTACTTCGAAAGGACCATCCAATTTCAGTATATTATGAGAATAGTGACAACCCTGAAAGATAATTTCAAACTCTAATCCAATTAGAATTCCAGCTTTTCAATTTGAAACTAATCCCAAACTGTAAATTTACTTCGACTCAGTGCCATATTTTTCGGACCGTATTACCTTCTGCGGATGGTTTCCGCGAACAAGGAAATCCAAGAGGATCTTGGACATTCCCTCTTGATTTCGAACAATGTCCAATTTCCATTCCGCTATCGTTTTACATTCCGATTTGTTATTGTTGTTTTCTTCTCGGTAAATTTCTGACGGTATGTCGCGTGAAGCGGTATCAGACGTAACCGATCGTTAAAATATTTTATTCATGAGAGGTTAACGACGCATTCGGAGCGTATAACAGCCATTATAGAATTATACGCGGAGTAGAAGCATGTATCTGTGGCAAACAAGTTGTCGGCTTAACAAACCGAATGTTATTTATTCCAAAAATCGGGTTATTGCCGCCGCCGGAAAATTTACGTGATCCCGCGTGGACCAGTGAAAAACCGACGCGAGTGTGCACGACAATCGAATGGAAATTCCCCCTTTTTTTTGCCCTTCATTTCCGTTCTGTTTGAATAAGGAAGGGATCAATAAAAGCAAAAAAAATAGAAATGCATGAAATATACACGTTTTCATTTCGACCGACAGAAGAGAAAAAAAGAGAAAGAAGGGGAAAAGAGAAAGAAGGGGAAAAGAGAAAAATAATACAAATGATACGTATTGTGTAACATAATATATAGATTCTATTCCTGAACTGTGTGTGTGTGTGTGCGTGTGTGCGTGTGTACTTGAAACAATAAAATACAAGTTACAATTGAGGAAAGATTAATAGAGATCCATATCTTGTATAACACACATTTTAATAGTCTATTGTGATAAAAGACGTTTGTAAAATGTAACAAGGATTTTCTTCGAGAATTATTACAGATTGTAATTACATATGGGAATTTATTTTGAAACGAAGTAACTGAAACAGAAATTGACTGCTTATGAATTCAAATGTACGATAAGAAAAAAATTGAGAGTACGATAAGAAAAAAAGATTAATTCTTTTGCATAAAGGTAATTGAGAAAGAAACGAATGTTACATGATTTCACAAGAAACATGTTAAACAATCATTTTTTTTTTGTAGAAGTTTTATTTATCAAGTGTTTTGAGTTACTTTAATTTTATTAATTTATTTTATTTAATGTCCTTATTTTCAAGATTTTATTGAAACAAGAGCAATACGAACAAGTCATAAAAAATTGATAGTTTATATTTTTACAAATTACAAAACTTTATATCTGTGTATCTTAATTACGAAACCATCGATTTCAATTAATAACATTTAGAATTTCTCCAGAGGGTAACTTTCTGGTTTCCAATTTACAGTTTAAACTGAATATAAAAGATTTATGAAAATAAAACATCAGAAACTAATAATATTCTAAAGAAAGTAAATTTCCTGTCAAATTCCAAAGGTTTCCATAATCAGTATAACCCGGGATAACTGCTTTACACAATTCCTTTTCGGATTCCACAAACTATTACAAACAATCACTGTCAATTAAGCAATGAATGAGATTCCCAATGAAAAATCCGAACATTGTTCCTTTCACAGACCTTCAGCATCCATTCGAAGTCATTAACGAATTTCATATCCAACAGACACTAAGAACCTCGTTCCCAGTTTCATTAACAAGAACTCGCGTTCGTTATAGTATGAAAAACTGCAGTTGAATTCGATGGTACAATGCGAAAAGAATTAGTGGAACGTCGAGAAACCTTTGTATAACAGATTTTATAAAAAATTCTATTCTATAAAGACATGAAAAATATTCGACGAATTGCAAATAACTCCAGTTCAAGACCTACTAAATAACAAAAGAAAATAAACAAAGTAAAAGGTACTGCGTTACCAAGCAAAAAAGGGGAAATCTCTCCATTCGTTTCGCTAAATGTTAACACTTAGGACTAGACCCACCGCACTCTTCAAAATAACGACCCCGTAAATATACGAAATGATATTAAAAATAAATAGTTCCACTGAAATAGACGTTTATTTTCAAAACATGTTTCCCCGACCTTAGAATAGTCGACTAGGGATAGGTACAACAGTTGCATCGGTTAAGTAAAAATACTCGTTTAGACTTTGTTGTACATTCAAGTAATTTCTAAGTTCTTAATCATAGTAATTATCAATTTCTTCATAAATTTACATATTTTTCTGTGAAGCATCATATGCTAGCAGAATTCATAGTTCACCTCTTCTTTCTCCAAACAAAATATTATACATTAGATTTGTATTATATAAGTATAAACATACACAATTATAAAGAGAAATATTTACATCATATTATATTTCTAAAATATTGCCAGCCATCATCGAAAATTCACACTTAACTGGCCGACTAAGTATTAAAGGATTAACGCAATTTCATTTAGCGCTCGGCTGTTTTGGAACGAACTCCCAACGTTAAACGGAGTCTTACCGTATAATTCTTTCGCGGAACCAGCGGCTGGAATCCACCCTAGAAATAATATCCTGCGCGTCACGATACACCGCGCGTTATCGGAATCGTATAAAATTCTTCGTTGGCCGTTCTCAAATCGGTAAAACGGGGGCGTGGCACGGCCAGCGATTTTCACGATTTTCCGCTGACTGTTTCGAAACCCAGCCGACCGTTTTTGCCGGATTTATTTAAGGCGAAACTAGCGGGGTACGCGCACGACCCCCTCGCAATTCTTCAAACGAGCAAAAGAAACCGACCGGCAGCCGATAGACCGCGGAAAGTTATCGGGGATATCTCTACTGGATTTAGTACTCCATAAGTCGGGAATCCGTGTGTGTTACGGGTAATCGGATACCTATCTAACCTCTGCCCTTATATCTGTCGCGCGGACCAAACCCGATCCCGCGACCTTCGTCGCCCCTGTAATGGATATATACGTAATACCGCGGGATCCTGCTGGCGATGGAATCGAACGACTCGTGCGATGACACGCGGATATATTGCTCTTTGGATGTACCTTGTGGCACTGTCAGCAAAGATTTGTCAGTTTCTTAAGGTACACGAAAAGGAAGATTTTTAGTGAGAAATTTTTGGAATTCATGTTTTCTTAATTTATATTAAGTGAGTGATATCGGTATTAACGCATTCTTTACATGCGCATATATAGCTAGGTTTACAAATTGTGTGTTAATTATAAAATTTGTGGAAAGGTTCTTGTGGGAAATAGTTTCATGGACTCTCCTAAACAAAATTGTACACGAGATATCTTACAGATACTATTGTTTTTAATATTTTTTAATATATATCGCAAACTAAAGCATGATGACAAGATCTGAGTGCATTGCGTGTTAGAATTGAAACAATGCCAACGGAAACCATCAAAGAAAGCTGCCACAGAGGCTTTGTTTTTGATTAAGATAATGAAATAGTTCCACACAACACGTGATATTACCAGTGATTCTCAACACAGACGATTGCTTGACACAACTATTCAATTATATTGACATAGTTGGCTGTTATATTTATTGATTTTAAATTAATTATATAGATCAATTATATAGATTTATGTAGGTACTTAAATTTAACACAGTACTACTTTATATTTAACAGAAAACATTTTTCCATTCCAATTAAATTCCTAGATACTATAAAATATAGTACCTTTCAAAAATATTTATTTCCAAATTAAAGTAACAGAGTATTGCTTTTAAATTCATAATTTTCATCAACAAGTAACTTATAACTAACAAATATTAAAAAATGCGATAAGACTTTCTGATTAATCTAAGAGTTCCTTTAAATACTTTCTTATACACGTTTTTTGTTAAATAGACTGTGAGTTTCTTCTTTCGCGCTGCTGTTCGCTCGCGATTTGTCGTCCGATAACGTTTGCATAATTTATTTTCGCTCACCCTTCTGCCCTCTTCTATCCCGAGCCCCTTCGGCCAAGAGGTTAGGGTTTGGTCGCACGCAACCGTGCCGGCTCAAAATTAATTGAAACAAGGCATGTTAGACTGACAGATTTGGATCAGTCACCTTACAAAAACGTCGATTCGAATGGTGATATACGCTATCGTGTTGCAATGTCGTGGTTAACGGAGTTTCTTGCATTCCGCAGGCCGGGTCGCAGTGAAATAGAAATCGTTTAGTCGGACCCGATGGGAGTGTTATCGAGAGGGCGGTGGAAATTATGAGGAATTAAGTCGCCTTGTCGCAGGGATTGTGACTGTTTTCTTGTTTTTAGATTCAAACATCTACTCGATTTTCAGATTGTTTGCATTGATCGTGAGAATGATTTACACAATAAATATGTTTATGAAAATTCCGCTGGCAAACATTGTATTCTCTAATAATATTTCCCTTCATCGGTATTCCTGTATATTTATACATCTTAAACACTGTTTGTTACTCGAAACTTACTTTATACAGCGGGTATTATTTAGTACCAAAAAAAATATTGTCGAGTTAGATTATAAAATAGTGATAAAAAGTTAACAACTTACATTTAAAATACATTGTTCAGTATACATGTTTATGAGTCGACTTGTGGATTCAATAAATGAAAAACAAAATGAAATTGTATTAAAATTCAGTTAATTTTATGTATTACAAATTTTTGAAGGTTTGTATAAGTTATAAACATTTTGATTAAAGTTGTACTTTTGCCAAATAACTTTTTGTTACGTTAATAATTAAGTGGTACCAAATTATTAAATGATAATTAGTAATTGAATTGTTTTAAAATATTCAAGTTATATTTTCTATTCCCCTGCCTTCGAACGACATTGAAAATCATTGCGCCATACGTGACTGGATTTTTCCTGACAATCATTTTTATTACACATGAAAGAATTATACAGCATTCCATTAAAAGAGATGACGTTACCATTGTTTTTCGAAAAACATAACAGACGTAAAAAAGTAACATACGTCGTTTTGTCGGCGTTGAAACACAGAAAAACATTTCCCTCTTTAATCTCCTACGTGTACTTATCATTTAGTCGAAAAACACCGGCTAGTAATAACGCGAATATACTGCATACTGTTTCGGTAAAAGCATTCAAGCCTTTTTACTCATTTTTCAACGAAACTTTGTAATGTTGCAGACTGCGGATCTTCATGCAAAATGAAATTTCCTAGATTTAATTTAGAACAATTGCTGCCCAAAATTTACGTGCCTTGTCAGTGATTCTAGTACATTTACATTGAAGTAGAAACCACATTTAATTTTACTGTATCTTATATTTTATTGCGCCACTTAAATTAATATTTGCCATGCACGTGGACGAAAATTTATCGACTATTTAAAACCTTTGCAATTTGGAAATTAGTTAAACGGAATGACAAATTAGCAGGATTTTATAGATTCAAACGTAATTTGATATGTTATAATTACAAAATATTCAAAAAGATTTATTCGGTAACATTTTTTCAAAATAATAACACAATTCTTTCGTTAATAAAAGACTGTTTATATTTCAGTATTCGTTCAGCTACGTCAGGCATCTTCCCAGTTAATACTTTTGTCGTTGCTTAAACATTCGGCAGAACTTCAATTTTTAATGAAATATTAGAAAGTGGTTTAAATTCTTTAATTTGTCTGTCTGGGTGACAAGAATAAACGACCCGGTTGCACGACCTTACAAAATTTAACAGACAAATCCCAGTGTAAGCACCTAAATAGCCAATTCACCAGCGAGCAGGAAAACAGCAAGTTTTCAATACCAACGAACGATCTCGTTTATTTTATTCTGTTTTCATCGAGTCCCGCAATCCTAGTCCAACATCCCGGGTTACCTCGAATCTAACGTGACTCGAGGGTACGTCCGCGGATACCTAAAAGGAGGTGGACAAACGAAAAACGAAGTAGAAGAGAGGGGAAAGCACATTGATTGGCTGCTCGTCGCAAACGCGATGAAAACGAGCAAGCGAAACGGACAAAGCGTTAAAGGTGACCAATAAGATTACTCCTCGATCCTCTAACGTAAATCCACTTTTCGAGGTAGTTTCTTGAAACTCGAGCGAGGACCACTCTCCAAATGACCGTTCGTTCTCATCCTCGTTTGCTCTCTCCCTCTCTCTCTTTCCCTGGTCCTTTCAGCGGGGACGATCGAAGTTTCGAAAAAGTTTCGTGCCTCGGAGAAATCATCGGGAATTGCAAGCTGAAATGAAATCGGAATTGAAAATGGATTGCGGGACAGTGGGATGGCAAAACGGGGGCGAATATCGTATTACCCCCGGGCTAAATACTGTCAGACGTATATCGGGCCCGTTTTGATGTTTTAACCCAACGCTACGTTGTAAACTGTCCCAGATATTTGTTTGTGAATCGAGCCGACATTTAATCTTCGCCTTTGCTGTTGCTGCCGGTGTGACGTTAACAGGAAATTCGGTTTGCGGCAGAAGAGACCGGGCAAAAGACGGAAATTTTTGTTGAAAAATATTGCTGCTACTGTTATCGGTATGTAAAATCTATAAGAATCGTTCAGTTTTCAAAATTTTTCCAATTTTTTAGGGAAACGTTTCGTATTAATTCTCCGTATACACTTCCTGTTGGTTTGATGGTTCCCAATTGTTACGTGGCTAAAGAATTTTTGCAGCGGAGATGGATATTGTGGTTGTTATTTGGATGCAGGTAGCATCGAGTATTGTTTACTTATGGGTACTGTGTGTGTTGCAGCAATGTTTATTATCTTTTGTTCTTGTTGAGTATAGAATCATTTTTGTACTGAAGATTATGTAATTTCGTATTCTTTACATAAAATTATGTTTATGAATATTATGTGTGTATTTCCTTTAAAACACGAAATTATTTTCTAATTTATACTGGTGGATAAAATGATACTGTAAGAATTTTTGCGGTTAGTGTTTATTAGTATTGTAATATAAAAAGACAACGTCAACTTCGCAATAATATACTAAAAATTGGAATGTTATATTTCATTGATAAACTGTTTAAATAAACTACATAGAGTTTAACTTTTTCTCATGTTTGAACGTTACTGTTCTCAATTCGAAAACTGTATTATATCATTTACTCTCTTCACATAATGTTTTAAAAAGCCTTGCCAGAAGTTCCTTTACAAACAGTGAATATTTAGCTATTTACTACGTGTTTAATACAGTAAAATCCAATGAAGTATTTGTTTAAATAAAATATCTTACTGCTTTATATTATTTCGAATACATTAGAACTGCATATAAAAAAAATAATATTATATTTCGTATTGATTTCAGGTAATTTGTTTTTAACAATGGAAAATTTCGTAAATTTCTACAATCTTCTTATAATATTAAGGTTCAGGGACCGTGTTGGAGAATTTAAAAGATGTATACTTTTCCATTTAAAAATAATTCGTTAGCATATGCAGAGTGCACAGTTGCATATTTTTCAGGAATATATAGAGCATTCTGTAAACGATGCTACAATGGGAAAAGAGGGAATTCTTCATTCAAAAATACGTCGGAAACAACAAATTTTTCTATTTTCAGTTTCCTTTTCCAGGAAAGCACGATTGAAAATTTGTGGAGCGCACGTACACTTACTGACTCGACTGGATACGGGTGGAATTATTAACAGGACGGTATTTACATGTAAAATAAATCAGGAATCTGAAATAATATTCTCTGGTTTGGAACCTTGTTCCTGAAGAGATTTATTTCTTTGAAATTAAATAAAAAATTTCGAACAACGTATCAACCTACTTTCTAATTTTTTAATAATATTTGTTAAATTTTTCCTCATCCTATTTACAGAATTTCAATTATTCTTTCATAGTTCAATACTTTCACTTCCATCATCTTGTATGTGCGTAAGACCTACCAAGGAAATACTCATACACTAAAATTCACAATTAAAAATAATTTCTTGCATAACTGTTTTGTACAAACTTATTTATTTTATCGTTCCGCAATAAACTACTTATTAAAAACCTATTAAATTTAATAGTTTCAAAATGGAAGCTATTAAATTTAATATTTTCAAAATGAAAACCTATTAAATTTAATATTTTCAAAATATCTTCCCAAGGATTTTCTTTAACGTTATATCACACATACTCAACATTTCAGATACCTAGAACTGTGTCTTACCATTCCATCCAGCAATATACGTATTCAATATATCTCCCCCAAAGGAGATAAATCACCGCCAGAGGATATTGACAAAATCTGTCATCTAAATATTAGAGCCTCGCCTCCAGTTTCCCCTAGATAAATTTTTGACAATTTGTCATACACGGGGATATCGAACGAGACATCCGATACACCCTTATACCGGGCAAATTAAACTTCATCGAACATCGATTCACACGCATTTCCGGAGCAGCTAATTCCTGCGACGTGTATTTTCGCAAGAAGGGCGGAATTATGCTGGTGTATGGGTAAAACAGGTATTACGTGGGAAAAGAGGCGCGTCGTGTTTAATTAACCCTTGGTCTTGATCGATCCCCATCGATCTGCCGTTTTAAGTGCAGCTGTTTGATGTGTTCATTAAGGTCGACGTTGCATTACCTCTTTCGGGAATATCGACCCCGGTTTAACGAGCTCCAGAACACGCGCACCTATGACGTGTCAACCTCCCTTTATCTGCTTGCTTCAGGCCAGGTCGACGATGCTCGATGTGATGGCTACATGTGTACAGCCCCTTGTAACGCCTGGCTTGAATTAAAGCGGGATGCAATTTACGTGGATTACGACTTATTCCTTAATATTCTAGCGATGTAACCGCGCACAGGACGCTAATTGTGCCGTAGACTAGCCACAGATGAAGCAATTACGTTTTACCTTAAGGTCTTTCTTATTTATAAAAGGCGGTGAATTCATTATTTGAAGTTCGTGCTTTTTAACCCTTAATGATCAATTATTTTTTAATTATACTTACCTCGGCCATAAGGAACAGGATACTAGCTAAATGCAGGGAAAATATTGATAGTACCTTTAATGAATTAAAATAGAAAAAATATCCTAAGCTACAGCGAAATAATAAATAAAAGTAGACGTTTTTACACTTTCATACAGCGGAGTTTTTCGACTGTTAACGGTTAAATGGAAAGTTGAAAAAATTTGGATAAGATTTTTAATTTTTGTAAATGCATTAAAATTTGAATAATACATTGAATGCTTAGATAAAATAAACCGCCATTACTTGAATTATTACATCTATTTCTAGTGGAAAAACTTTTTCCTCTAGAACTGTTTTTTCTCTATGAATGGGTTACATTATTTATTAGCATTTACAAAATGTCTTGTACGTGGTATCCAGAACAAAAAATACAAATTTTTCACACCAGCCTTTATTTTAGAGAATATCAAGCATGAATATTTTCCGATACGTCTACACTGTCTAAATCCAAACAAAATACAGGCGATGTAACCAACAAAGTGTTGTTCTACATGCGAAAATAAGGAAACAATGTAGGATAAAAGTTTTTCTATACACGGTTACATTTAAAAAACAAATCGAGTTTAAACATGTTGTAGCGGTAGTTAGACCAACTCAGATATGCTCGACAAATATTCCGGCTGAATTCTCTTGAAAACGAGGTTTCAAGCAAAAAAAATATATTCTACATTTTTAACTTATTTTTTCGAGTTGAATAATTTCTTATTGATTATACCACCTATATTCGGTCGATTCAGCCGGTGCACGTGCGCTCTACAAAATATTAATCGTATTTCCCCAACAAGGGAAGCCAGAAATGGAAAAATTTTATTGTTTAATTTCGACGTATTTTTTAATAAAGAATTTCCCGTTCCTCGATTATATCACTATTTACAGAATATCCTGCAAAACATTGCAACTGTGCACGCTGCTGATACGCTAACGAATTATTTTTAAATCATAACAAATATAAACGTTTTAATTAAGCGAACAGTATCTTCCAATGTTAATATTATAATTGTAATTGTTTATGAAATTTTCATTTTTTACGAATAAATCATTTAAAGTCAATATCAAATGAATTTTTCATTGTCCAAGTGTCATTGTATTGAAATAATATATTGAAATATAAAGGTAATCAAATATTTCATTAAAATACCTACCTTATTATATTTTATAATATTAAATACGGTATTAAATCTGAAATAGTCATAGTTTGATTATAAAATACTTATCGGTAAAGCTATATGAAACATTATGCGAAGGTTAGTAACCAACATAATACTGTTTCTGACTTGAAAACAGTAACATTATAGTCTAAGAAAACTTAAACCACAACCTTATATCGCAAAACGACTATATAGAAGTTTCTTTTAAGAGATTACTCAGAAAGATAAAACTTAAAGCAATTACACGCCACTAACATTACAAGGAGACGAACAGCTTTTCTAATTTGAATATTTGCTCTATTCTACAATCTACGTGGCTTATCGTTTTATCCACGCAGCGTTTCATATTTTTTGAACAAACAACTGCACGTGCACTCAATTTATACAGTGATCACCAGAATATACTATATACTCTTAGCCAATATTCACAACGCAAAAAGTTTGTACATACAGTATTATTATAACCTTATTATCGTTCTTTCAATATTATACTATAAATATTATTATATTAATATTATTATTATTGCAATATGCATTCCTACACCAAAGTCTTTTTAAATCTATATACCTATTTATATTGAAAAAGATACACTCATCGAATAGTAGATACTTCGAAATTTCTATGCTTATTAAATATATATTTAGAAATAAATATCGCCTATGTATATATACATATATTAAACAATATATATAATAAATTTTGTTCCAGTAAACTGTCACTTAAAGTATGTCATGTTCAGACTTGGTTTAATCCGAAGAATCTTACAAATACGTTAGTAAAAGTTTTATTTACAAAAGAACTCTTATAAAAGAGTTGTATAATTGCATTAACTTGTCCCACCGATATCTACCAATACCGAACAGCGTATCATATTACAATTGTTCGACTATCCTATTTCTTGCCTTGCCAACGGTATCTACCCCTCAGTGGTGGGGATGACTACCGAGTATTCATCCTATAGATCAGACCGGATACTATTTTTGTGAGAATACTGTACATTTAATTCAAATCAAATCACACACGTCCGAGATGTATATTTCTATTACAAACATATCGATTTTAAATACTTCTGTGAATCCTATCTATCTACATATATCTTCATCATTTTATCATTCGCAAATCACTGAAACGTCAAATCCTCTGCGCAGTTTGAAATATATTCAGTCATAAATACAATTAAAAAAAATTTGTCGACAGAGATCATAAAATATTTGTCATGCTTCCGTAAACGAGTTAGTATCCGTCGGTCCAGAGTGAAAACAAAATGGCCCCGTCGCGCGGCGCCATGCCGCGTCGCGCCGCTGTTGGCGATCGCGTCCGGGTGCCTTTTCCGATGAGATTAATTTTTCCGCTTCGAACACGCGTATCGCGTCGCGCCTGCCGGCTCACGTTTCGGATTCAAGCTTCCGCGCTCATAGGGATTACGCTTCACACATGAGAGACGATGGCCGCCGTGACGCTCGGCGACGGACGCTCCAGAAATTCGCGTGTCGAAACCGAGGACACACGCCGGCACGTGATTTCCGGAAGTTATCGGTTTTCGATCGTGCATAATGAACGGCTCAGGTCTGTAACAGCCTAGCCTCGTCGAATACCAGATATCCTGAATATCCCGCGTGAAGGATATAGGATTTCCGGCCGGGATTATAGATCGTTGCACGTTCTTTGCAGGAAGAAATCGTTCACGCGCCGCGTAACAATGTATTTAAGACGAATTGTTTGTTCTGTTTCATATTTCAATGGTTTCGATTCTTTCGATAAATTGCTGTATTACATTATATTATTACATTGGTCTGTAGGTTTTTATGCAATGTTATATTGTTCGTTTTTGTGACAATGAAGATTATAAGGCACTTGTAGATTTTGTTAACAGTAGATTTATAGATATTTATTGTATATTTTATTGTGCTGCTCCTAGGACAGTAGAAGTTCATGTTAGAGCTTCCAAAATAGAAGACTAGGATTCGTATTTCCATAATTGTGTCAATTAAACTTGACATGAACCTTCGCCATATAATGTTTAAGATAATTCGTATACGTCGCATTATTGGGTTTCGTAAATCTAGTGTTAAATACGTACGGGTTGTAATAATTATAAGGTCAAAAAGAATTGTTTAGAGATTGTTTTCGAAGCTGGGAAAGTAGTATAATTTCTAATTAATGCTAAGATTGGTTGAAAAATGAAACTAAATCAACAATTAACAAATGTAAAAGTAGTTTCAATTTATAACTTTAACTTTCTTCTGGTTTTCAGGGTATTCGGTAAAACATATTTTTTATCTTCGAGTTTAAGGGTACTTTTTACCCCGTGAACGTGTAAATGGCTGGCTGTAAAAAATGCGTGTCGAATATATTTTTTTATGTCCCTTTCCTGTAAGGTATGTTGTACGTGGAATATAAATCAAGTTCGAAAATACAAATATCCAGGTAAAATATTATAACTAATTTATTCAGACTAATTATACATATATGATTTCATCATTATTCGATCAACTAAATCTTTACCAATCACGAAAATCTACATATGCCTGTTACATTTGAAATATTTGTAACGAGATAAGACTTTTGCGCATTTTATGATCATTAATTGATTTATTTTTTAAAACCTCTACCTTAGGAAACGTAAATAAATCAAAACTAGAAAATTGCATCAACAGTATATTGTAGTCTGGAAAACTGATTGTATTATTATGATTAGCTTAATAAATTTCCTTCACTTTAATATATTCGTAGTATCTATTCTAAATTTTCATAATGTTTTTTCTAAAAAATACAATGCGAAACGACGTTTTTTATACTCAAGTAACAAAACAATGAATGTTCATAAACTTTCCACACCCTTATATGTACTTTGTTTTCCAACATTTGAAATCTAGCAGTTCTCCATGTCTGTACAAATCAACGTGTTACACACTAAAAATGTAAAGAAAAGGTACAGAAAGGAGGAAAAGGACGATAATCAGATTTTCGTGTGGAGAAAGGTGACTGCGCTTGTGACCCAGTTAACCCCGGAACGAGCCGTGAAAGGTTTTCTCTCAATAAATTTCACATCAATATCGATTGGACAGTAAAAACGCAACGAGATCATTATTCGCCCGTTAGCCAAGAATCGTTAGTAAAACCGCGAGCATCGGATACATTTAATGACTCGGCGAGGTCCCGTGTTCCCTTGAGGTCCGTTGTCCCCGTGGAATTCCCTCGCCACTTTTAACCTATTTTCCGAAAGCTTTTCTAGAAAGTCTTCGGTCTAACGATTTCGTCAATCTAAAGATCCGTTTCGGCCGTTCTTCTCTAACCTCTGCGACAAAATCGTGGGTACCGAAAATTGAAAGAAGATTAAATATAGTTAATAATTTTATCCATTTATCTTATAATATCGTCTCAGACTTAGGGCTGTGCTTGACAAATCCAAGGTATCGTCAGTCTTTGTCATTCAATTTTTGTGAATGGAAATTAAATATTACTATCCCGTTATTATTTGGTGACATTTGAAGAAAACGTACATATAGAATAAGTACCAATTTTGTTCTTTTTCATAATAAATTGTTAACGACAAAGTAGCCTTATTGAGCGTGGTTACAACAGAAATCATAGGTTAATATTCGACATTACAAAATAGCTGTTTCGTCTTGTTATCATTTTTCATGACGAAGAAAAAACATAGTCAAATATAACATTAAGGCACTATGTTTAATTGGCCACAGTATAAATTTTATTTACATAATTTATAACATTTTTTGAATAATATGTTATAAATGAAATAATGTCATTTAAACGGAATAATCAAGTCAGTCTATAAATTTATCCATATTTTTGGAGAATTTTTAAACAAACTAAATAAACTGCATTTTACTATTTTAATTTCTGATATATTTACCTTCGATATTTACAACTTTTATAATTATTAACTATTACATAAAGTAGTCTTTTTATTATCAATTGTATAAAAAGATTTAATACAAACACGACAAATATGATGAATTTATAGTCTTACTTGATAAAACACGAACGAAAGTAGTAGTCATAGGTTGAGCTGAAGAAAAATATTACGTGAATGTTCCTTACAGTTTTACAGCGGAAATAACGCGATACTCATCGCTCGGTTGCGCTAGCGTTCTTTTCCTTAAGAACACTGAAACGCGCGTTAGCGTTCAAAAGCGATCGGTGTCACTGTGCTTTTTTTCTGTCTTTTGTTCGGCTAGAATTGCCGTGTGGTTGCTGCGATTCTCAAAGGGGACCAGACGCTCAAAGGAACTTTCAATAGCCGCGAGAAGCACCTCGAAACCTTGATCATGTGTGAGGAAGAAAACGTACACTATAAAATGCACATGGTGTTTCGCAGAAAGTAGTATAATCAAAAGGAGGTTCTTTTTGCAGTAGTTCATAACATATCAAATGTTCGATTCTTAATTGTTTTTTTAAATATGGTTTAATTGTAGTATACAAATTTATAATACATACAGATATTATAAATGTAGCTTGATATAAATTCTACGTAGCATGTTTCAACATTTTAAATGGAGGTGAGATTTCCACTGCCAATTTTTGCTATGAAGCAAGACTAATTCTTAGATAAATTGATTGAATTATGACTTTTAGAAAGTTAAAATGACATTCTGAAAAATAGTTTAACAGAATATTATTCCATTAATAAGTATTTAATTTTTGAAAATTCATAACTCGATCAGAAATTAATATTCTACGTTGCGATGTCTTCAATATTGTACGTTTTTTTACTTTAAACTGACAACGTGTTGCTTCCGAAATTATTTGTAGCGAAATCGAGAAAATAAATTCTTCACAAAAGTTTTCTCAAGGGAAATGAGTTTTTTAAAAAAATACATTTTAATAAAGTTTCAGTTTGTGACTAAGGGTCTGAAATTCGAAATTTTACATTTTATATATTACATTTTAATGCATGCGAAATAAGTTGAAAACAGAAATAAAATTCAGTCTTTCATTATCCCGTTTCTTTTTCAAATGATTTTTACACGTAAAATAACTTCTTCTTTGGTTATATCATTTATTTAACACATTCCTGACCAGCAAATTCTTCACTTTTCCAATACTCATTGCCGGTGAAAATGAAGAAAATCTTAAGTTAATTGTCGCAAATTTCTGGCGTTAACTGCCCTTTTGTTTGAAGTGAAGAACTTCCTGCTAAACAAGTCGCAAATGGAACAGAGCAAAAGAATAAAATATTTTGAAAGTTAGTATATTTGAAGAGATGTGAATTCACGTCAGCTGCAACCAGGAATAGAATTTGAAAAGACGAGAATTCACGCCAGCAGTGATGAATGTGATAACATATCCTGTGTAAAATTTTTCCTGTGAATTGCGTTTTGGTTCTAAAGTTACATGCACACTACCACAATTTCAAAGTCAAACACAGCATTCTCAGGAAAAGAAAGAAATGAGAATATGTAAATCTTAATATAAAATGTCCAATTAATGCACATTGCTATAAAGACACGATAGAATTATAATTATAGTTTTATAAAATTAGAATCATCGTTGTTAGAGTTTAAAACTATTTTACATTTCCTTTGTTAAAATAATGGTCCTCTTTATGAAGATTTCATCATAAAAATTTGTTACCTAAAGAGAAGTATAACGTCTTTTACGATGCAATAAAACAAATTTGTAGAACCTGAAACAAGAAAAATATAAAATTATTATTTATTCCATATACTTTTACGAATACCAATGAAAAATAGAAACGATTCTAACTTTCAATCGACTTGGTATACTTTTTAATTCTATGATTACTATTGCTGTATGCATACATTCAGAAAAACACGCTCGTTTGATGTATCGCTGCATACACGCCACCAGAAAAATGTATTCATATTCATGTTGATAATAATAAATGAATCGTAAAACCACGTTGAAGAAACTGCATTTTAATAAGTACACTTATCTTGAGCAACCACTATGCACGAAAGAATGACCATGCACAACACTACATTACTTTTACTTTTCCTCCAACCATACAAACCATTTATGTGTTGAACTACTCTGACTCGAAAGAGCTAACCTTTACACTGTATTCAATCGTACTTTTTGTGTTATTCGATTATGTTATATTATTTTTTCACTGTGGGACAAAATTAGGTTAAAATGAGTAACCAGATGTCAATTGCAACAGAACGTTCAAATGACATACTAACCCCCATCTCTAAATCAAATAACGAATTTATTTAGTAAATAGACCTCAAACTATCATTGAAATGGTCAGCAGTACAATTCAAGCGTACTTTGCCTAATTGAACTGTAACTTAATTGTAATGCTTCTGAGTAAACGTAGACATAGATTAAGTGTAGAATTTTCAATTTTTTCAATGAATGAATTTATCAGCAATAAAATATATCTGTTTAATGCAATTCGAAAACAAATCATAGGGAAAAGAGTTAATTACCCTTTGGTACATATTATCCCATTGATATTGATAGGGTGACACCAAATGCGGGGAACATCACTTTTTGCATAAATTTAAACATTAATTTTCTTGGTGACATATCCTTGGAACCGAATTTTGTTGTATGTATAAGAAATAAGAGAGATAGTAGATCACTCGTTACGAAGTATCTTGATTTTTGAGTTCTTACTTTATTAATAAAACTCTATCAACTGCATATGAGTTTTGATGAATGTTTATTTTACAGTCAAAGCGTTAAAGGAATGATTTCATTCTGAAAAGTCGCGTGTTCAAGTTCCTATAGAATTTATCCGCAAAACGAGCTTCAAGATTAATGAACAGCGCGTGCTTCAGTACCGCGACTTAAGTGGATTGAACGCAATTAAACTAATCAAACGTCGAGGAAACGTCGGAATCGATTAGCAGGCGACTCGATTCCTCGTCGACGACGTTTATAACGAAAGGAAAATTGGAAGCCGACCTCTCCCCTTCCGGGATTGTGGCCCATACTTGATACCGGTCGGGTCTTTGCTCGTTTACTAAATAAACGTGGAGGCAAAGCGCGGCATTAGTTACGAGTAAAGTTTGTAATATATGATCGACTGTGTATCGCGACGCACACCGCGGCGTAATAGAACCGCAAGACTTAAGTAGAAACTTGTTGAGAAAGTAAACTTCGACGTTATGTTTAACTTACAAAGCGACGAGGCGGTAATGGATCGCAATCTTAACGTCAAAGAAACCGAACTGCGTCGCTCAGCCGCTGGATTTATTTTCTACGGTCGTTCTCTGCCGTTGTAATTATGTTCTTCGAGCAGATGGAATATTTGTTTGCGATGCGTAGGCGTACTCGTTCTTGAGACTTTGACGTTGATGCAGGACGAATGTGTACTGTGAATCCTCAATACTGACAGGTGAATGTTAAATACAGTGGTGAGCATAGGAATTTAAATAATTATCTTTAACCCCTTGCCCTGTAATTTATTTCTTAATTATGATCAATGCAACTACTCTATCGTTAATAATTTATTAAGAAAAGACACAATTTTTATATTTATTCTATGTTTATGTTTACTTCGAAGGTTAAAGATTAATAATAGGAAGGTAATATTTAATTTATATTTCAAATATAAATAACACTTAGATTTCTGAAATTCAGTTTGAGATTTTCGTCTTTCGAGTCTGACACGATGTTGTAGGTGAAAGGATTAAAAACGAATGAACATTGCAAACGTGTTAAACAGAAAATGTAAGAAATACTTCTTACTTTATTAACATACTTCTGCTTTAAAGTATAAAATATAAAGTATAATGATACTACGATAAGGAATTTTAAAAAAAAATTTAAGTATATATTTTTAATGAGTATAGTGCTTACTTTTACAAGGATCATTCACGAGGAAGATAAGTTTTGTTATGCTAACGGTGTATAATTCCGTCAGGATCTCCAATTAATTTTTCGAGAGACGAAGTAAACAAAATGCTTGCTCGACGGTGGAATCGTATCGGGGAATGGAATCGATAGTCTATTATTCCAGAATAACTTGCTTGATCTACATGTACACCGGATCTTCGTGCTTGGCCTGGAAAATCATTGCAGATTTCAGTTTCGGAGATTTGCGTTTTCTCTCTTGTTCCCTACGTTCCGCGTTCAGTTTTAATTAAATTTTTTTAAATTAAGTTCAATTATTTCAAAATTAAGAAAAATTACATTTAAATTACTTAGCAAAAGAGGTGCAATTATTTTTAATTCTTGATTTCGCTTAGTTTACTTAAGCAGATAAAAATATAAATAATAACCAGTTTAATATTCCTAAAAAATAGCAAGACATCGTGATCAATGAAAGAAAAATGCGTGTCAAAAAAAAATGTACGCAAACATATTGTAAAACTAAAATTTGTATAATTGCAGACATTTCAGTTGCTAATATGACCCGTTCATTTGCCAAATAGATTAAGTCCGCAGAACAATAAATAAAGAAATTGATAGTAGAAGTCGTATGTCTTTGTTACAGCCTCTAATTCAGATCATTGAACAAATAATACCATAACAATAAACAAAACAATACAATATAATCGATAAAAACCATAAAGTATTGTTTGCTCGAGCTAGACTTGTGCTTATCGCGTTAAAATATCTACTTTAATGTTTTTAGCCTTTGAAATTTTGGCATCATTTCTTGCTCAAAAAAGTTTCAGTCATCTCATGATATTAAAACACTTATTAACCCTTTGAACTCGCATGTCATGCCGGAGATGACGATACAAATTTATTATAGAATGCTGGAAATTGTTTGAAAATGGTACCACACTTTAGAACATCACAAAAATGATATCTTATTACAACACAAATAAATAAAATAAATATAAAACGTTGAATTCTATCCCTATAAATTACTCTAATTCATTTCTCTAAAAATAAATACAAGTTTGCACCTAGCAATATTGAAAATAAATCGATTGCAAAGGGTTAAAAGAATTTATATACTAGACATAGGAAGGTGAGCATTAATCAAGTGCATCGTCACTAACATCTCAAAATATTCAAAAAGTGATTTTAATCGATTTAACTTATGAGCGTCTCGTATAAGAATTATTAATAAATCCAAATATAAATCTCCAACACGAAGGATGGTGAAGCGAGGAAGGGTCTTCCGGTCAGAGGGCAGCGAGTGTCTGGAGATAAATCAAACGTGAGCGTCATTATTCCCCGGCGAAAGGCCTTCTCAGCGTCTCCGGGCGGACATTGTCTCCTGTACCGCTTGCCAGCTACCTACCTGCAGCCATAGGCAAGAGAGGATGGAAAAGGGAGGAAGGGAGGTCATCCGGTTTCGGGAACAAAGAAAAGTTGCCGACTACCACGACGAGTTGGCTCGCGCTAAGAGTATTTGGGCCGAGTTAACCCTTTTTCTCCGTTCGACCTCTCCCGCCCCGCTGGAGAGACCGAACAGCCTGTCCCCGAGGGTATGAGATACCCTTTATTTCCGGCGAACGTTGTCCAACAAGGCGTTCGCCACAATGGGACGAACTTTTCATTGTGTCCACGCGACACGCACACTCCGACACGCCGGGATTTGCACGTACCTGCGGTGCGGTGCGGTGCCGTGCCGGGAAATTTCTGGTCGTATTAGTTCGAGACACGCAGGCCTTCGGAAAAGGGTTCTCGGGTGAATACTTAGCCAAGCTTGTCTTTGACCGTTTATGGCATTCCGTGTGGTCGAGGGTACTCGAAACTGATTCTGATTGAAGAATTTTCTTTTTTAAATTGAATTTATATTTGAAGTAACATTGGATTATTGGGAAATAATTTTGGAAATTCTGAGAAAATAGTTTGAATAATATAGTGTCTTGTTTCGATCGACGCTCCTTAACCAAGACCTATCTCAGAATTTTTACTTTGCAAGTATTTAAATTGTAAAGGCGTTCTTGCGAAAGATTTTCAATAAAATCCATGTGTTTGCACAGATACAAGACTAGGATCCTGCGAATCTTAAAAAACGCATTGTTCCAATTTTTGTAAAAAGTTTGAAATAAATCACTCTGATTGCTTGGTAGTTTTAGTGTTAAAATAATTTGTTTAAAAATAATAAAGTGTTTTTCTGTATGAAGGATCAGAAGATTTTTCTTCAAATTATTTTATTATTTTGTTGTTACATGAGGTAGTTCTTTCATTTTATTTTGTGTACTGCGTTTTGTTAAATGTTTCCCTAATTAATTTTTTAGTAGGTTTTATTTAATTTTAGGAAACAGCTTGGGAATATTGAAAGATAGTTTTTCAGGAAAACTGTCTGGAATTTTGTACGCTGTCTAGCAAATATATACATACTTTGGTTGTTATTGGAAGGTACTCGTTTTTAAAGATTTATATAACATCTCCAAAAATCTCATTGAAATTCTCAGACTTTTTCAAAATAGTCTTGTCCTATAGGAAAATATTCTGCAGATCCTCTAAAGATCCAACTATATATTATCAAAGAAGAGATATACCTCTGCATCTCAAGAAATATCTCGAACCTCTTACAGGTTCCTCGAAAGTTTTCAGAAATTTCTCTAGAGTCTAGACTATCAGAATATTTTTAGAGCACATTTTAAGAACCTTTAAAGACCTCGAAGTTAGTAGAAGATTTAAAGAGACCCTCCTGATTCCTAAAACTCATTGGGAGGACTTTCTAAAGAATCTAAGATCCCTTCAAGATCTAATCCAAACCTAATGCAGACACCTTAAAGACTGTTTCCTAGCTCCCAGAACATCCAAAGAGGATCCATTTAGACTCAGAAGAACATCTTTGAAGATTCTGAGAACGTTTTGAAACTTAACCTAGGCCCTTTAAAAGTTTCACTCTAGATCATGAAAAATTTAAAGAGATTCCAAAATACAAAAGTTTATAGGAACTTTCCGAAATCTACAGAAAATTTAAGTTATACTCTTTTAGACCTTTTTCGAAGTTGTTAAAAAATCGAAACAGATATTTTAAATTCACACAAGCTTTCTTTGAAAGGATGTTTCCCTTATTAAAATATTTTCAGAGATGTTCCAAATAGTGTTAAAATGATTTAAACGTGTTTAAATCATTAGATTTGTTTTCAATTCTTAGTTAATCTGACCTTTTAAAAAGTTTAGACGTCATTTATTTTTTCAGAGTTTTCATTGAAAGATCAGTCGAATAACAGGCGTAACTATTTTACGTAATCATCGAGTTGTTATGAATGAAAATTTCATTTCGAAACTATGAAAACTATGTCCCCTTGATTTTCACTTGAAGCGAAAACAGTGTTATTGGATTCAATAACTCTGATTATGGAAATGCATAAACTATAAATAAGCTGTTGACTGTATATGAATGTAAAGGCAGGCTTTGATTAAGCTTAGCAACGGACAGAGAAATTTCAATATAATCCCGAAGTCTCAGCCGAAGAACATAAGTGAAACTGGCGCGGCAAACTTCACTCAGTTTCTGTACAAGGGATACTAACATCTGATTGTTCGATAAACTCGAATCTTGGGAGTGTAATTTTCAGTACAGATACGTAGACTATTTGGTACACGTGCGCAATCGTGTCACGCTGTCGGAATTGCTCAGATACTCATAGGTCGACCGAGATTCATCTCGGCACAGAACTTTCTGTAATCTTCTCGTCGTTACAATTGCTCCACATAGACGCTTGTAAATTTTCGATTAGATTAGAATGATCTTTTTCTTAATTTTAATTTGAAGATATTTAGATTATATACTTTATAAATTTAAACACATTCATTTCATTGGACTATTTATGAATTGGACTTTTTTAGATTATAATTCAGAATTCTATTTGCAATGTTTTTCTTAATGCTGACTGATTTCATTTTAGAAAATCAGTTTCCATTTCCTAAATCGAGTAAGATTTTGAATACTTCCAATGTTATTGGTCTGACCTGAATGGGTACACACTACTTCAGTAGAGTCCAGATATTGTGTTATTTCGACGAAGAATATTTTGAACGTAGCCAAGGAAATATTGGAAAATGATAGAATGGCTATAACGTAAGGAATCGTGTTCTAAATAATAAAATGAACCAGTACTTGTTTTTTAATATTCACTGGTTGAGAAACAGAAAATTCCAAATATTATCAAAATTCATCAAAACAATATCTGATTATCAAAGTAGTAATTTCCTGCATTTTATTGTTTACTGTTACTAGCTACTAATTCAAATACTGTAAAATTTAAGTGTCAGATTCAAGTAATTGGAAATAATTTATCATACCCAAATAATTACTTTCAGTATTTTACATTTAATGGAATTATTAAAATTCTAATTAAAAAATGTAAATTCTTGATGTTACTTAATATTATTTATTCATATAATTTACATATTTAATATATTTAATAATAGGTGTTTTTAAGAAAATAAATATAAATTCCAATATACCGTTCCACTACACGAATATTCACTTTTCATTTACGTTTTGCGTTTTCACGGCATATTTAAATGTTTTTAATAACTTCAGAAGTTTTTAAATTTTCTCACGTTTTTCACGTTTCGAACGTATGTCATTGATCGTCGATCGGTCGAGGTAACCTCCATTTTGCTTGGTTGTTGCCTGACATGTGTTGACGAAGCACCAGTTCTCGTATGATTGATAATGTTTGCTCAGGAAGGACGTAGGAAGTTAGAGACCACATACGAGGAATTAAAGGGAGTATCATTATTAATTTATCTAGGCCAATTGATCATGTCTAATAGGTGGGCTCTCGTAGAATTCGAAGAGTGAGCATTCCTGAACCCCTTCTCAATACAAAATAGAAACGTTGCGAACCAGATATCGATATTATTTGAGCTGTTAATTGGATGCTGAATTTAGATATTAAAGCGTAAGATTGATAATGTGCCGATGAGTAATGCTTTCATACATCGAGAAGAACCGAGTAAAATACTGGTTTCAGAGAGAAATAATGTTTTATAGATGTACAAGCGAATTTATTGTACTATTAGGATTTTATTTAATCAATTGTATGTATACTGTTTTCTGTAATTGTGTCATAAAATAGACAGCTTCGTGTCTGATGCACTCCTTTTCGTAATTTACACATTAATAAATAACGTCTTTATCTTTATTGGATTAAAAATTCAATTGCTTTTATACTGATGCAATAGATTTATTTTATTTATGTGTATATTGATGTAAATTACTATACTAATTATAATTTAAAATTATTAAGCACGTATGAACTGGATATAAACATTTTATTATTAGATAACGTGTTATTTATTATAAGTATACTATACTTTTACATTTGTAGAATTTATAAAAGAGATTAGCGAGCAGGTGAAAATACAAAAATTATCACACTACGAATTAGTTCACTTGGAAAAGTTGTTCGGAATTGTTTTTTAGTAAACATTACAATCGAAGCAAGATCTGAAAGAATTGTATTACGAATGATTTAACCCCTTTTCATATAACATCGAGACTGACTCGTGATGAAAATTTTCAACCAAATTCGACAAATTTAGACATTATTTATTTTTCATATAAATCAAATATTACTTGTCTATTATGAATCTTTAACCTTTAGAATAAACGTAGACACAAAATTCTTTTCTTTTTCTACTAGATTATTAACAGTAAAGTAGTTCTGGCAAGTACAGTTATGAAAGAAATCATAGAACAAGGGGTCAGGGTGCATTTTTCATGCAGCGAAAAGATTTCAAATATATGCAAAGTAAAGTTTGCCATTCATGTATAAATTATTTGAAGCTGCAATGCATGATACAAGATCCGAGATTCGCGTGGGTGCACTCACCGAGATTAGATTTAACACTATCGTCGTTGAATAATAAATTGGTATAGAGCGCTGCAACAAACGCGGACACATCCACGCGTGTCGATCAACCGTTTTTCCAGTCGGTACAGATATAGCGTATCGTATAGATTATGACCCACCTATCTCGTTCTGAACGATCGAGATCGAGGACTTCAATGATAAACAAGATACTCTATTTTTAGATTATACTAGATACTTTCTAATATTAACAAGAGTAGGAAGTGATGGTTTATGTCTTTTCAATATTTTGTCTTATCAAAGTTTCATCGACATAACCCAGAATCCTGTAAAAAATGTTTTATGTCAGCATTCAAAATATCAAATGTTACTGATAAATCTTCGAAGCATCTGCACTTAGAAAGGTGAAAAAGGAAATAGAAGAACATTTCATATTTCATAATATCTACATAAAGAATTTAATATTTATAATCATTGATATGACAGAAAAAAATTAATAAATGGTTTGAAGTTTCTCAATCGTCATTAAATAAATTTGAATTACCAAATAAAATAGTTTATCTATTGATTATTATATTCATAAAAAAGCAAATTTACTTTCGTTTGAATTAAACTACGATTAATTTGTAAGAATAATACAGTAGAAAATATGAAGTTCACAAGCCAAGCTAGTGGAAAAAGTTACTAAAAATAATGGACACGATATAATTGAATAAGCCAATTATATTACATTATCAATCTAATATTTTCAAAAAATTCTCTGATTTAATATTTTGCTTAGAAATTGAATAAAATTCCTGAAACCGAGTAGTCAGAAAAATCAGTTATTTAAGTCTGTTTCATTTCGTTTATTACTCTTCAACGTGCAGCTCAGAATCGTTCCAAATCCACGGTTTCGTTATGTACTCGTGTCACGTGTTCCCAGAATATAGATTACGTAGCCCGAGTTTAGAACTCTGTGAGGTGCGTGGCAACTCAATCACGACCCTTGCCCTTATACATTGCTCTCTGGCGTTGGGAGTTGCTGGTTCGAATAATGCTGATGAAATGATCGAGAACGGTCAAGCATCGTAAAGCTGCCATTACTGCACTTCCACTGGGATCGTTCCTTGATCTACACTAACTATACATTGCGTAATGTGTACCTAACCACAGAAAATTCAATACCCATTTATGAACTTCATTCAGTAGATTTTCGTCGTGTTATTATTAAACCGTGCTTCACCAGCCCAAAGAATTGCTTAGAATATATATTTTTACTAAACCGCTATATTTGAAGACACTAAAGTTTACTTTCAAGAAAATCATAATATCTTAGATAATTTATCGGTGCTGCAACTGAGAGAAATGATTTAACTATCCGTTTTAAATATTTTTAATTTATAGTGAATCGATTTATAAAAATCTGCAATACTATAATGTTTCAAAATTATTCAAAATGGGAAGGGTTCTAAATATTAATGATCTTTTTATAGAAAATCACAGTGTTTTACTTATATCTTTGCAAATAAGTATTATATTCATAAATAGTAATATACATTTATTGGATAGACATCGAAACTTATCTAGCAAGAATTTAAGGGTTGCTACCTGTTTCTGTGCAATATCTTCAATTGAAATCTACAAATCCAGTTGAAGAATGACAAAGAATATTGGAGATTCAGGTAAGAAATTGTCGTAAAATGTACGAATGAAATACGAGAAATAAAGAAAGCTTTGCATTCAAAGGATATTTTAGTAATAATAAGCTGCAAGGGCAAATAAGCTGCTTGGTAATGGAAAGCCTCTCATAGCCGGTGCCGAGCCATCGAGTCGAGCGCGATTATCTCTCAGACATAAGTTTATCACCGGGAAAATTTTATCGCAGAAACTTCTACGATAGGGGTGACGTAATTTCGCGGTCGTCGCGAGAGACTTTAAAGAACGCTCGATTGAAATTTTATGGCTATTAGAAGCTGACTCGAAGACGATTGGATTTTCGTTGCTGGATAAATCTTATACTCACTCTCTTCGCGTATTCTAATGCATACCGATGCATTTCGTTTGAAATTTTAAAGAAATTGGATTCTACTCTTGCTTTAAGCGTTTAAAATTCACTGAAAAACGTGATATATTTGTAACATCGATAAATCGCTGCCCGAAATCCATAGATGCCAACATTTTAATTTTTGGATTAAAGTAATTTATTAGTAAAGAATGATAGAAATCTTTTTTAGTGTAAAAGTAATTTAAGTTAAATTGTAATTTAAATATGCATCAGAGGTTAAATTTGGGTATGTAATATTATGTGACAGAGATTCACCATGTCGTCCTTCATATAATTCATTATTTATATTTTACTATTTGTTAACTTGATATTAGGTATAAAACGAATGTAAGTATTGAAAATCTAATTGAATTACGTTACTATTATAGCAGATTTGTCATGTTAAACGTCACCGCATTAGATAGCGTTATTTACAATATAGGCATGTTTTGAAATAACCATCGTTTAATTGAGGGTATTACAGTAATTAAATTTGGGCGGGGGTCACCAGTGACTTCCATGGCATGCAACAACAATATGATTATTATATAAGAATAAATAATTAAATAACAATATGAAATCTGAGTTTTTGTATGTATAGTGATATAAGTTGATCCCACTGAAAATTACCCGGTACGCAATGTGTTAATATCACCTTTACAATCTACAGGAAGGAATGATCAAATACACAATGTCCGAATATCGATTATAGTAAGACGAGTATGCTGAATCGATAATTAAATGAGCGAGTTCAAGTGAATAAAAGTAACGATATATGTTATTTAAAACATACTTCTCACAAATTTTGTATCATTAATAACAGGAATTAGTTGAAAATATACATTCCATTGAAATACCCACAACTTCGTTACACAGACTGCACGGTAATACAGAAGGAATGAGTATTTGCATGGCACAGAACAAAACGTCCGTTCTCTTTTTCATAGAATTTCATTTGAATTTTAATGGTTGACCTATGAAGACAAAGGGATCAAAAAACCGCATATTCGTTTGTCGTTCTCGAAACTGGAATAAATAAGCTTCAACAAACGGCGTTTTGTCGTCGAATTTTTCCGGCGTTGAATGCGAACAGCGACATTTCATTCTGGGAAAAGAACACTTGAAATATAATAACAGGTCTTTAAAACTGAACTTTCCTGCCCGGATGTGTATTGTTCCCCTTACGTGCGACAGGGAACGTTCTGGTTCACCGGTAGATTGTGTCCAATTAGAGCGGGTCTCGACCCAGTTGTCGCAGAAGGATCGGGATTGACGTAACGTGTTTACGTTCGCGTGCGCGGAACCGTCGAAACCGTTTCATTTTAGCCGTTGAAAATCGGATTTAATTATGGTGACAAGTAATGGCAACTAATCGATGTCGCAGTATCGCCTCCTTGCGATCGTAGTTCCGCCAGAAATTTGAATCGCCGTGCTAGACGACTCTAAATGCTATTCGTTCGTCGCGCGATGGAGCGTCAACGTTAATGCCCTCGAATCGGAAACTTGAAATTAAAATGAACTGGAAACTTCTACTTAGGAGAAGGTACTTAGGAATTGAGATACAGCGACATTTTTTCAAACCATTCCTTTTTTTTTTGCTTGAATACTAGTCTGAATCGTTTAAGGTGTGAGTTTTAAATATAAACTGGTCTTTAGAATGTAGAGTTGAAAGCAGATGCATGTAGCTGCGCGTCGAATTAGGTCTTTCAATTATAAAAAACATTTTTCAGTGAAGTTCGTTTTTTATGCAACCGTATGGAATAGTGCAATTATGTTACATTCATTTTAATACAAGTGTCATAATTGAAGTCGTGAATTTTGAAACAGCACAAGTCCACTTTTTATATACCACATATATATTACTTTAATCATCGATTGATTACATGAATTACTGATGTAACTGTTTTCAGTTAACTCGGACCTGTAATTAGAATATATGTGTAGCCAATGCTTGCAGCGAAAATTAACAAAATAGATAATAAAAGAATGAAGATGACAAGAAAGATTGACTTTCCGGAAATGTTGATTAGTTGACTTGTGTTGTTTCAGAATACATGTCTTCAATTATTAAAGTAATTGTAGTTGTTCGTCTGGCTACTGCTATCTACAGAAATAAAATATTACAAACTGCTTCTGTTTCAAACAATTTCAATTTTTTGCAAATGCATGGTATTGTCCATAAAATTTTAATAACATAAAATAAAACAAAATATAATGCTGCAATCAAATATTATTAAATTCACTAAAAGCTATCTCACTAAAAAATCTATTACAACATACCGTTAAATAAAAGTTCGGAAAGCTTTCATTTGATGAAATATCCAGATCAAATTAATCAAAAACGAAGACGAATGAAATTTATTTCCATGGTGTTTTCAAAAATCAACAATTTTGTAATCCATTGTTTAGTCCATTTAATACATGTGTATTTTTCCTACGTGTATACGCAGAAAATAAAAAAAATAGTGGAAAAAATACGCGAAATACTGGATTCTATTCTGGATCAATTACGATCCGAACGCAGCTGCGGTGGCTCGATGAAGCAGAAGCGTTCATTCAGAAGCGGGTCGAGTGTGGATCGCCCACGGTAGTTGTCGGCGGAAGTTACGACAGAGCTTAGGCACCCTTGATCTTCCGGCACGTCTTATTTCCGCTTTGTCTTTACCCGTGACGCGTTTAGCTGGTATGCCAGGAACGGTAAGCGGTAGTGATAGTTTGCTTTAGTTTACTGAGCCTCAGACGTCTCGGGTTCAAACGTCGTCATCCGAACTTAGTCGACCTTAATACCTCAAGAACACCCGCGAGCCTCTTCACACGTCCGATAGACGAATTACTAAATCGATACGATGTTATAATACCTGTGCAACGCCGCGTGCATTGAATCTTTTATTTGTGTGCGTAACGTGTATCACCAGTGACATGAGAAGGTCATTTATAATCTGCGAGGAGAAAAGTAATTGGTTGATCTGTGAAGATTGGATCAAGCTTAACCTTCCATTACATTTATAATTCCATTCAACCTTTTCGGATGAGAGTATTTTGAAGTTTTAAAAATTCTTTCCAGAAAAGACTGAATTACGAATCGAGACGTTAAATAAGTAACTTATTGGACATATCGATTAATTCCACAAAACAAACAGTAGGGGGAAGTAATGTAACAGTAATCAATCTCATCAAATAATTATTCCAATATATTTCAAAGTGTACAATGTCATTTATACAATCATTTCCTACCGAAAGAATTTACTTAATTCTTATAATCAACACTCAATTAATTGTTCAATTCAAAACTTCAATACTTCAAAATAAAATTTCTCGAAAACTAAATATAATAAAAAAGGAAACAGTTTACTTTACATCTAGTTCAACAGAATCCAGAAAAATCACCCATCGAATAAAGGAAATCAAAGTTTGCATGGAACGTTGTTATCAAACAAAACTTCTCCTGATAACCCTGAATCTCAGTTTCGAGTAGATTTCGCGATCTCTAGGAGCCTGCAACTACGTCGGAGTCCCTAGAACACGATTACCCTAACAAGAGTATATTGATTTCGTGTTTGATCGCGGTAACCGGAATACTCGAGTTCGCGAACAGGTATCCCGTGAGGGGTTCCGCGAATTCATTAAAAGTCGCTAATCACTGAAAACGCTGCGGCACGCGATGCATCGTAAAACACGAAGTGGTTCTGTGTTTCCGTCGGCGCTCGTTACGCCGCGACGATCGTACATACAATACGTACGGTACAACAAACGCGGCCCCGAAACTGTGTCTATCGATTGTAAACAGCGGCGTTACCTTCGCTATGAACTCCGGGGCACGCCGGTCAAAGGATCGCGATTAGGTTGATTAAATCGGTGCGGTACACCGAGCCTCGGGGATACCGGAAATCATGTTAAAGTGTTACCCGATTATGTGTAGGGATCGAGAACAACGTGTCGAGAGTTACCCGGCAGCCAAGCGAAAAGATCACGTTTTACGCAAACGTTCCGATTTATCGTTCGACAGGCTGTGCAACTTTGATTGAAGAATCATCAAGGATATCATTTGCAGCGTCGTGGCTGCGTTCCACTTTGCCATTTATCTTTCAAGGGTAATGTCGGACAGTCCACTAGGATCGTGAAAACTTGGGCAACACTCGTGTTTCTGTTAATTAGGCGTTATTGATTATTAATAATGCTGTTTTGAAGGTTTTCGTGGTTGTAGAATCTGATTGTTAAATTGATTTATTAATACGAGTTCGTCCAGCGAATGCAGCTGTAAATAACTAATAAGTTGTCGGATTTAGACGAAATTTCATGATTATATTAAGGTATAATATATATTTTGAATGAACATTTGTGTTATTAATTATTGGAATTTTATCGTTAATGATTTATTGGATAAAGATAAAAATTCTAGGTATTGTCGGCGTCCATGTTGGGTCTAAAGTATAATAGTTGACAAAATTAGCAGAAGAATAACATTTCATTTCAATTTAAAAGAATAAAGTAATATTTACGTTTGTTAAATTTTATCTGAAATTGTTATCTCAAGTCTATCACTATGTTATAAGACGAGAAGTTAAATCGGTTGCGTTGAAGGTGCCAGCGAACTATCAGATAAACTACCATACGCGTTTGACCTTACATGTTGACCGTCACTTTACCCATGTATAACTGATACAACGTTTTGTATAGATTTAAAAATTAATTTTCTCGGAAACATTTGAAATTAATCAACTTTTGTTGGATATCAGAGATGCAAGAAGGTTGCAAGAGCAGTCTCTGTGAAAAATCTTCGTTTCTCAGCTTCTGTTTTCTTCATAAAATTGGAGTAATTTGGCAAGTGCCAATCAGACAATCAATGCGTGGATTTGGCAAAAAGGCGTGTTACAAAACGCGAATTGTTATTGGTTTGGGAGTGATGATTTTCTGAAGAACGCTGTAGTGAGATGATTAATGTGTTGCAAGTTTTTATGTTGGCAACACACTTTTTATAGCCATTGTGTTTTATTAAATTCAACATGGGCTTTTTATGAAATAGAAAAAATGTGACAAAGAGCTCGCATTAGTTTTTTAGGTGTTGCTCCGTGTGTCACAATTTCATATAAAAATGCAGGTAAAGGTAATGTGAACATTTCCCCTAGAAATATAAAACTTCGGTCGTCACAAATGTGTAACACTGGTAGCGAATGAGTTTAGAAAGTTGAATGAGGTTTTTTCTGTCTCATTATTTCGAAGTAAACATTCAAAATAAAAATTTATATTTGAGTGAGGACACAGTGCAGTCCTTTTGTAAATATGCTAGTATTTTGTGAAAGTGTCAGGGAATTATATCACGTGCAATAATAAGCAAATTTGCATAAAATATTTCATTTCCAACCTCTACCCCTTTTAAAAACAACAAGTTTCTAAAAATTGTTTGCATATGTTCTCTTGAATATATACTATTTATGATGTGTTTCTGTTTATTTAATGAATTAATTCGGATTTTGTATTCTAATATAATGACAGAAACTTTAAAGAATAACAGTAGATTTTTTATAAAATAATGAACTTTTGTTTCCACGCTAGTAAAATAAACACGTTCGATATTAAACCTTTCCGGAGGAGAATTCTTTAAGATTATGAAAACTTCTCAAAAAAGTTGAGTTACGTATTAAAGTCTTAAACAACAGAAAAAAAACAAAGCCAATTATCAATCTCTCGTCATTTGAACAGTTACATTAATCACTTGGAGCTTTCTAATATAAATAGATATCAAAACTCAAAGTCGCCATTCTAATACAAATCATTACAATCTCTAGTTACTATAGAGTAAACCTTGTAATTAATAAAGTTACGAAATATAAATAAACGTCTGGTGTACATGTGGTATTATATTTAACATTAACAAGATAACAAATAATATATACTTCCTTTGCATTTGCATAATACATACTGAAAATTATGTCATTTTATTTCATGTTATTATTGCACTAATTCAAAATGTTAAAAAAAATGATTTACTACCACCAACATCTTGAAGTTGCTCAAACGTGTAGGTTTACAGACACTTGTTGTACAGTTTATTCTATTAGCGTTAGAAAATTTGATGTTCGTTCATTTAGATTTTGGAAATTAGAGGTTTAAAGATTGTACAATTGAAATATGTGTTGTGTACGCGTTTTCTATTCGAAAATCTTATAGTGAAACCCGTACGTCGCACGCCGACTTAACTTTGTGCGAACTGTTTGGAAAGTGGACTGTATCTAATTACTTCAGTGAAAAATACGTTAGTGTTTATTTTTGGTTAGTTCAATAATAATCGTCAGCGGCGAGAGTATACAACGACGTCTATGTTCCGTCTCGTGTCTAGTTCAAAATTTTTCTTGTGTCTCTCATCTCTGTACCTTGCGTGGGTTTTTATAAACCTTTTTTGGTAGGCGTATACAAAATTTGTCAAAGTGGGACTCCACCAGTGATCCTGGAGGGGGTTGCCGATTGCAGCCCCCGGGTGACCCACGCAAGGGTCCCGAGCGTTCTTGACACTGACCATAGCGAGTAATAAAACCAAGGATCGCCTCGACTTCTGGCAAACAGATGTAAGGTAAAGTTACGGTAAATCTACAAACTGGCAAAACGTGCCGAAGCAACTACGACTAAATTATTGAAGTAACGGTTCCTTGGGCTTTTATTTCTGCTATGGTAAAAAATACTCAGGGCTCCAATGTGCCTCGCAGAAGGTGTCGTCAATAGCCCTCCTAAAGAGATTTAGCGACGCGACAATATGCATTTGTGTTATTGCATCAATCAAAACCAATAGCAACATTGACTGAATAGTGTTTGTAAAATTCGATATGCGTCAAATTGATGCGTTCTGTAAACCTAGTGTTAACACATTAAAAATATAATATTTACAATAAATACATCTGATCTTCAAGCAACATCTCCTCGCTGTTAATAAAATTGCTATGTATCGAATATCTCGCGCATCACTGTACATTTCAACATGATTCGTATCATTCACAGGACGCCTCGTTACATTTATAAGCAAAATGGCGTTGGACAGGTCGCTACGACCATCCGTTGCGATTGAACGGCCGATAAGTCGTAACTTGCGCGAGCTCCGCTACACTTCGCCGTGGGTAATTTATCCGTCATTAAAGTTAGAACGAGCTAGCGGAATGTAATCAAGCATTTCGTCGCCGCGAATTATTATCCGAATAGAACGCGAGATTTTCTACTAATTTACATTCGAAATTGGAACGATGTGGCGATATACGCGCGCACGAGCCGACCCATACACGACCCGACCCGGGCCGTCCCGCGATCGATCTTCCCGCCCCGTCAAGCATTTTGTTTCGTCCGGCTATGTCGCGTGCGAATTTCACCTTAATTAAAAGCGTCACGTGCGATTGTTGAGGCTGAAGGATTGCGAGTGCGCGGCGGCGACCCGGCCGCGGAAAAATCACGCTCCGTATAAATCAACCGGCGCCGAATCCGCCGCGTGTTCGGCTCATTCGAGGAAAATTAAACTCTCGATTGCCCCACTGTAATTCGCGTACACTGTCGCTCGACCCTCTTTTTGTATGGCCTGCCCTTCGCAGGGAGAACGTTGATTTTTTTTGTTCTGGTTATTCAAATTTATCGTGACTCGAGGCGTTGCGGGAGAATATTTTTAAAACGCGATAGTAATTCTGCTTTTCTGCTGAATATTGTTTAGTTTAGATCTGTTAGGTAAGTTACAGTAACATTTTTCAGGGTTTTTTTCAAAATTTAATTCTGTAATGAATGAGATTCTGGATTGTGCTTCCGTCACAAGTTATTGATACAATTATTAACGTATTCAGTTCATCATGTACAAGTAATAAAATGAAAGTTGCCTGAAAATAAAATGAATGAATACGAGAGGTAGTTATACGAGAGAGATGGCTAGTTTAATGATCTTGCACAAACAATTGATACAATCATAATTACAATTGATGTTTTCCATTTGTACTTTTAATTCTTGTTGACTGTTTTGTAAGAAAGTAATTAATGTTTCATTATAAATCAAATCTAGTGTTATAACTTTTTCAGTTTTCATTTAAGCGCTTTTCCTCTCGAAATGACCATACATGAATTAGGTTGGAAAAAATAAGTAATTAACTGTTGAAAAAGTTATTATTTCGGGTTCTGAGACGACGCGTACACTCATCGAACGTAGTTAACTGGTTCGGCATATTCAAAATCCAACGTTATCAAATCGCCGATTTTCTTTTCAAACGGAAAAAGCGACTGATTCTACATAGTGTTAACCCCGACCAGTCCGCGGTCAGGAAAGAATTAATATAATTATTTCGAGGGAATCTCGTCCACCTTAATTAAGCCTCGGCCCCGAAATTGGCTATCCAAAAGCGAGTGGATATATCGACATCCGAGAGCGTTCCTGTGGCTGCGCTCGAACAATACATCCATAGCTGTGCAGTCCATTCCTCCAGGGTTAGGAGGTGCAGCCGGTCGGCCCGAAAACCCTATTCAATTATCTCGCTTGAGTACACGGGCTATCCCGGCCGGTAGTGACGATACCGTAGCCGCCGCGTGAATACTGCCGCGACGCGCTGGCTGCGCGCTGTGCGAGCCTCCCGAGGAACTTAATTATATGTGGGACGCTTTATCGGAGTAAATAGTAACCCGGTTTGCCGAGGCTATTGTGACAGTGAATATTAAGTTACCCGAAAGCCGAGTCGATATATGATAGCCGGGTACTGGAATTCTATCTAACGCGGTAATTGGTTAATCATTATCCACCGGCGTTTACGATGATAGCGGCTAATTAGCGTAATGTTAATCTACGTCATTTCGTTCCCAGATATCGCCCGATACACGCGTCGGCTTTAAATCTGCTCGTTTTCCAGCGTTCTTGTGGACAAGGTACAAGCTGGGGTCGAATAAAATTGATCGTAAACTTCGACAGATTGGTTTACCTTGTTTCATTAGATCACAGAATTTCGCCTCTTGTGCACGTCACTCGGTAAATTACCAGCTAATTGGATTGATGTGTATGGGCGGGGTTACGGAATCGGGGTGGGTTGTATTTTTAATCTGAGTAGGGGATAAAAAATGTGGAGTTATAGCTGAATAATTTATGGATGTGAGATTTTTCTAGTTTTCTTATGAGTTGATAATTTTTAAACGTTTGTGAATTTAATGAATTAAATAAGATTGTAATAATTGCGTACGATACAGTGCTAAAAATTGTTCCAAAGTTTTTATTTGTAACGTTTGAACAATATCTATGTAGGGTTCGAATTTTTATAAAATGGAATTATTGGGTGGTTACATAAATAAACGTTGGTATATTTAATATTTTTTTTCTTATTATCAGATAGTTTTAGTAGTTTATAAAAAGTTGTACAACATTTAAATTTTTCTTTGTATTGGGCTTGCGAAACAGTCGGGGAATTTGCGTTTCATTGTGTTCGGTGAATTAGCGTTAACGAGTGCGTTACCTCAGTTCATTGAACGTGATCAACCCCAGTTAACCACCTGGAACGAAACAGATTACGAACCTTTGATTCCACAGTGATTTTGACATTTATTCGTTTTGAGAATTTTTATTTTTGGCAAATATTTCGCGGGAAAGTATTTCAAATTGTTTAACTTGAATGATTGGACACTGCATACGTAAATAGTGATGTTCAAAATTGTGAATATTTAGGATGTTATTGAATAGATCATTGCGAGGGAAATTTTTTCATGTTATCAGCGATTTACAGATTTGTTTTACAATACTGTTTGAAGGATATTATGTACCTACAATTTCAATAAATCTATTCATTAAAATGATTATATGAAATTATTAAACACATTCATTTATTTATATTTCTATCTTAATCCGTCAGTAGTTTTTGTGTTAATAGCTATGTATACAAACATAAAATTCAACCATTATTTCAATGAAGAAGTACTAATTAATACGTCAAACATTACTGGTTGTTCGTGTGTTCACAATTTTCCAAAGAAACCGTAATTCAACTTAATATATACAAAACACATATTCATATCTAATCAAAACGACATTCACAAAATATTCTAATTTAAAAAGAAAGAGTTTCCTATTACTTCCTCACTTTACGCCAAAGATACTGCACGACCGCTTGTTTTTCAACTCGACCCGCTAAGTAATTCCATTCGTTCTCCACGGATCTCACAGGGTTTCCGTGGACGACGGCACGCAATTTCAGCCAAGAAATAGAATTCAAAATGGGACACGCGGGTCGTGACGAGAAAAGGGTAAATGGATGCCAGAAATCACGTGGCATTACAATGCTATCGCATTTCCCACCATTTATTCGACATTCGCCGGTGTCGAACAGAAAAACGTAACGAACTGACCCAGCGATCGGTCTTCCCGACTTATCAAAATGGTAGGGGTGGGGGGCAAGTCGCGTCTATTTATTATGTCGTAGCAGCATGGCGATAAATTCCCGTGAATTTACAGCGGTGGAAAAGCGGGCACGGCACGCCGCGAATATTATTCACCGCACGCGGCTGTTATTTGGTGTCATTTCGTGGTCCCGGGCTGCCCTGGCAGGGCCCGGCTCTGGAAATTCGACGGAGGAATCGTCGAAAGACGCCGATTATGCGACGCCATGAGTTGCAATACCTTGAACTGAATTCCAAACGAACGTGGAATTACGATTTCCGCATGGTTACCGGAGACTTCCATCGATCCCGTTTCCTTGTTACGCCGTCTGGCCAATACGTCCTGGCTCTCCTTACGTTTTCCTGTAATACTCATTATTGAATTTTCCGCTTCGGACGTGATGAAAATGTTTTCCTAACCCCTTGCTCGTTTGGTACTAAAAGGAATAAGCAGAGCTTTCGTATTTTTGGGAAATTACTTTGTGGGTGATTATACTGAAGAAATATTAAATTGATTCGTGATTCTTTTCGCGCTTTGTTTGCAGTATTCACTTTAGAAGGAATATTAGACAGATAATATTGTAGCTTTTGGAAATATGAGAGAAGGTAATAGATCAGAATGCGTTGTGCATAATTCAGTAAGACGATATAAAACATAAAATATTGTGCATCCATTATGCATCAATAAAACGAAAGAATTTTTCGGAGAAACCTAACCCTATAAATGTGACAAGGTTTCTTATATAAAATTTTTCCACTTTTTGCAACGTGATAATACTTTGTTCTCTCTTCTACTAAATTAATAAAAACAAAATCCTCTGGATAATTGAAAATGACTGTTTTTAGCGCCAGTTAAAAACGAATAAAACTTACGCAGATCTCATTTCTTCCATACTTACTTTTCTCCGTTTAAATTCTTTGTAAAGCAATAATTAAATGTACCGTGCAAAATATGAAGTATCACAGCTATATAACACAATTGCAAATAACCATCAACCACGTGAATCCATTTCTAAGCAGCATTTCTTTCTAAATTTTCTAATTTCTTTCCTGTTACGAATCACGATCGCACGTTTGATAACCAGATGAAGATCCGTGTCATTTCTCGCACACGACCGCGGAAATTTTTGCGGAGCGCTGGCTGCCACGATCGACGATGAGGAAAGCAAATGCCCCGTAAATGGAAAGACCTACGCAAGAGAATCTATATGGAAATGATGCGTCGACTATAGCTGCCAGGATTTACGAGGAGCTTCCAGTTCGCGAATATAGAGCTCACGGTGTGCGCGTGAGCCTCGTATAAAGCAGCCCCGAGGAAACGACGAGGGGTGACTCGAGATTCCGCTCGGAAGGGGAAACGAACAATTTTTATACGCAACCGTTGCGCGGTAAACAGAATAGACGTGCGATACAGCGAATTGAAGCGACGACGGGGTACGTGGCAAATAAACAAGATACAATGATACACTTCCGCAGATCGTTTATTGTTTCTGTGGATGCCACGGCTTACAATAGGGGATGACTTCTTAGGAAATATTACACAAAGCTGGATAGATTGCTTAATATTTTTGGAAGATATGATTCGACACAAGTTTTTGTATACTTATAAATATTACTTTTTATTATAAATTTATTTATATCGCAGGACCATTCAATCAAAGAAGTCTTTTCTGTAATCATTAATTACATGAAATTAATATTATTTATATAGTATCGGGATAACAGGTGTCACATATAAATAAAATGTTACAACAAAAGTAGAGATGTTTCTTTTCCTATAAAGCACATCTGCAAAGTTATGTTCATCGCAGTGACTGTGTATTTGCCAAAGAATTAATATTTCATATATTTAATGTATACTCAACATTTTCTCTTATAATTCACATTTTCTGTCAAGGATACGATTTTATTCAAACAAAAACAATCACAATTAAATTGAATGGAAACACTTAATCAAACAGTGTAACAAATGAACGATTTCAATTCGGAAATAAAACCAAACAAAAGAAACATTTATCGAAACTCTCTCTATCATTCGTATACATCAAATCAAGCACAGAAATTTTATTCAAACATTTCGCTCCATTCAGTATAATTCTCAGCAAAAAACTACGAAGAACAAGGGCTCTGCTAAGGGTGAAATTGAGCCGAGAGTTAAACGCAGCGAACGAAACGAAATGAGGCCGGCCCGTTACCATAAATCGATAGTTCGGTTTAGTCGGTCCTCGCCGTCACCGAAGATTCTGCATTTAAATTCGGTGTTGCCGGCGGCGTGACGGCCTCGCGCCCTCACGCTCGGCGGATTTCGTTGTAGCGCATCAACCGCGAAACCGAATATTATTCCGAAAGTTGGCGAGTGTCGGCCGATCGTAGCCGCATCCGACGCACAATGCGGTCTGTATCCCGACACGCCTCGATGCCGCACGTGCCATTACGATATTCAGAATGCTAAAAGTCTGCGGCCGCCACCAACATCTTCCCAGGTCCCGAAACTTCCGTCGCCGGGAAAGTTTCCGCGATCGCGAATACGCGGCCTCGGCGCGGCTCGGTGCATACATACATATGTAGACGCGGCAAGCCCCGAAAACACGATGAACCGCGGGAAACGTACACCCACGCCCGTAAATCGTAAAATTTACTTACTTTACCGGAATAATATGCCTTGAATTATTCATATTAATACGTATTGTGGGAGATAAACTGTATATTAACAGTTTGGACTATATTATCACGCTAAATTTATATGGCAAATGACCAGATTTAAAAGTTGTGCGTTTCCCTTCGTTCGTTTAACATTATTTGAATTCCTATATTGCCCGATTAACCAATTTTTCAATATTTGCCTATTCTTTTGTTTCTATTTCCATAAAAACTAATCGATCATTTGACTTGTTTACTTTTATTTTGTACCAAGTTACTTGACTGTTTAGAGTAGGAAAAGTGGTACTGTTAATGTTAATGTCGTTGAATTTGTGTTATGTTTGAAGGGCTTGTAGAACGGAGCATGAAAAGTTAATTTTTAAAGGAAACAAAGGGTGGTACAATAGTTATCGCTACTGTTTTGAATCTAATTATAATTACGTATACTTTTCATAATGTTCTAATTGATTGATTTTTTTTTTGGTTTTCAGAAGAAAACATTGAAATTTAAGACTTGCTTTATAAATTGATGTATCTATGAAAACAATGTACGTACATATTAATTGTGTAAATAATTTTTGTTCCACTATACTTGTTAGATCGTGAATGTTTGTGTAAACACAGATTTGTATGGATTTCTTCATAAAGTATGTGACCATACTGAAATTTGATTTCTATTTTAAAGAACGTTGTTAAACGTTTTATTCAGTTCAGAATATGGAAGTTCCAATTTTATTTAAATTTATTATACCGAATTTTCGACAATTATGAGAGATTTCCACGAAATACAGACCATTAGCGAGGTACTGCCGTTGAAATACGGGAATTAGAAAGTAAACCGGTGGGTACTGGACGAAAAAGGAAAAATATTCCAATTACGTCGAAAATTTCTCTTGAGTTGGAACTGGCCAGTAAGCATTTCGTAAAATAATGGATCAAAATCACAGAATTCACTCGGATTTACTTGTAAAAAGCTACCAACTATGAATGTAACCTATGCTGGTACTGTTTGACGCTGTTTAATGAAAAGATCTCTTACGAAATATGTTTTAAACGAAATGCGGTAAGAAGGAAATCATTTGTTGACTTGATTTATAGTAATTATAAATAGTTATTTTAAAAACTTGTTTCCGTAAACATTACTTTCGACGATATTTAATAAATATCTCAAGCTGTACATTAAAACCACTCGAACACTATTAAATGCAGACAGAAAGTTTATAAATGTGTGAATGCCGTGTCATTTTCAATGACAAATTCATTCATAAGAGACCTTTACCAAACTTATTTATTCAAAAAATACATTTGAAAGTAAAAATTTTTTAAAATAATCACCCATCCTTATCGAGGTATAAATGGTAAAACATGACCCCTCGAATATGAATGACGACCATCAGCAGATGTATGACGAATATTGTCTCGGATTATAAATTTCATAAAAGTTCAGGGGAGTCGCTTAGGTAACACCCCTTGTTAGTATTTATTTACAAGAGAGATGGAGACTGTTGCCCCCAATACACAGTCTACTTCGGCAAATCATACAAATGAGGCGTGTCAAAGGCAAGCTGCGAACGAAAGGGGGCAAAACTTCCCTGTTCCATGCAAATTCGATTGGCGAGTTCGATGTGGAGCGACGCCGGAGTGATTGTGGTTACCACGGGGCTACAGGCTCGAGTATATTCGCGGCTAATATCCTCAAGGTACACGCCAGTCACCGCGTCGTGGTCGAGAAATTCTCGTGAAAGCTGTTTGAAATTCATCGAACGAACCGACCGACCACCGGGGAACCGCCTTGCTCCCCTCTCAGCCAGTTCTCGCCCAGAATCGCGACTTTGGACCTTCGGTAGATGAAATTGAAAACTCAATTCCGACTTAGATTCCGTGGGACATAAGCTTGATCAAATCATTCAACCAAGTCTTTCCACGGTGTCCATTTTTTAAGTAAGATGTAGTCAAGATCGTGTTATAATTACTGTTACTTACATCAGTAGTTTCTATATTTTTTGTATGAAACACTAGGTATAGCTTTAGGGTATCTAAAAGATTGAAAATGAATTTTATTTTAGAAATGTAACAACTAGGCAACGCTGGTTTTTGATAGTTATTTAGGCCTTTAGTAGCGATAATGTTATCATGAAACGAACGAGATTGTTCTAGAATTCTGCTACAAATATAACAATGATGATACTAACCTTTTTCTGTTTATAATAGATTTTAAAGAAAAATACATCAGATAGAAACTTATAGAAAGATAATACTTGGACGAATCCTAGTCTCTACGTGGTCTGCACTTCACAACGCTAGCTCAGCCAACCCAATACTGAGAAGCTACTATATTAAAGTTATAGTCACTGAATTTAATATGCACTATGCAAAGCGGGCTAGTCTAAAACCAACTTAATGCTACAACAAAATTCTCCTATGATTAATTCACTGAATTATTCAAAATTATTCAGAAACTCAGAACAGGAAACAGATAAGAGGACAAACGTACTAAAACAGCTACCTTATACCAAATGGTAACCTACTCAATTCACACTGTATATAATTGTCAATCATAAAATACTCATATACTTACAATTAAAATTTTACAACTAAAATGAAGATTACACTGCGCAATATAAGCTATCTACTAAATTTCTCATCCAAGACTGACTTAGACCAGCGTAATCTCGCCAGAACAGTTTTTGCTCGGGACCGTAAGAGACGGGTCCGTGCATCGTTGTCAAGGTATTCCGGAAAATGACGAGACGACGAAGCATCTTTTTACGGGAATCTAAACGACTTCGTCCACGACGTCGTCCCCGGGCCAACTACACTAGGCTACCGCGACGCTTGGGCTCTTCGCCATTGCCACGGATTTACCGGTAGATTGGATATATGCGGTTTATACGTTATTTCTCCAGGTTGTTCAAAGGTGGCTGCAGCCACCCCAGAAGAGGCTGTGTAAGAGATGAAGAGGAAGGGGATCGTGGAGATAACAATGTGTGGTCCGACTTCGGATACCGCGCTCCGCACCCTTCTATCATGATTTTCTCTTCGTTACGCGAGTCTACCCTCATGCGACCCCTCCTTTGCCGCAGCCCTCCATTTATTCCGCGTCACACTTGGCACCTACGCGCCTTATTCGAAACCCGCAGTCGTCTACGGTGGAGCATTCTTGCTCTCTCGTAATCTTTACCTTCGGCGGCAGACTGTGGATTTTGTGAATTTGTTGGAGTAATGGTAGTCTGACGTTTAGTATATTCAATTATTTGATGATTGAAATTGGTTATTAATTGAAGTTTATTGAGAGAATTGATGAAAAGGTGGCAAGTGTTTGTTCGAAGGGATATTTCTGTATTTGAGGTTGCGTTTTTATTATCAACTTATTGCTTAATGTCATGATACAAGTTTATTGCTTAAACATTAAAAAGTAATATGTTTTTTCTCGTTTTAACACGACTCTTGTAAAAAAAATGGCGTACTACTAAAGATTTTTTACATGAATACATTTGTGTCTTACCACAGCTGAGTATCATTTTAATTTGGTCAAACAAATATTAATTTAAGGTAATTAGTCGAATGAAGCCTTGTTATTCGAATACTTTGTCCGCATAAATTGTTTGTTATACGTACCAAATAATCGTACACATTTATTAATTAAATCACATGCATTTAATAATGTTTATAATAGAGTATAATATATCAGTATTTTTCTTCGCAACAGTGGAAAGGTTATTTAGTTTCAGATTTCATATTAAACAAATACGTTCTAATAAAAATCGATACGAGAGATAATTAGAAAATAATATCTAAAATTATAATAATACTTTGCACAAACATATTCTAATCTAATTATTCTAATATAAAATGTAATTCAGAATAGAATATTAAATTCAGCAAACTTCTTTAGTACATCTGAATCTTAAGTATCCCAACACGAAGAAACATTGATCAACAACATTTACAAATAAAGTCATAAAAATCAAAATTAGCTCCTTGCCTAACGATTCGTTTCAACTCTTACTTCCTATTTATTTAATTTTGTCGCAACCTCGTAAACACAGCTCCTACAAAAGAAACTGAAGTGTCACAGGTTCACTTAAAATCTACGAAAACAAGGAAAGCACTAACTATACGACAGATTTATAAAACAATTCACAAAATCAAGTTCCCACGAAAAGCACGCGCGAACGAGACCCGGCCTTTCCACTTAAACAGTTAATACATAAATTTCCAAAAGATCACAATTTCATACCTTATTGTCCAAAATGCAGCGGGTTTACATTCGAAGCCAGGTCGTTTGTCCGCGAAACGTTCCCAGGGTCTCGGTTCAAATGATCCGGAGATCCCGGAGACCGCACAATTACGGTTATAACATTTTTGCTACGGGCCGTGTTTTCGAGTGCACGCGGAAAAGATAAAAAACAATAGCTGCCGCGGTGGCTCCGCTTGGCTTGGCGTGGGGAGGGCGCGCGGTCGGTCGGTCGGTCGGTCGCGAGGGTGAGGGTAAGGGGCAGCATGTAGTCAATATTTGCATGCCGCGAGGCGGCCGGAAGTGCACTCCAACGACGGAGACAAGAACCTCGTGCCTGGCCAACCACTCTTTCCGGCTTGGACTCGGCGCGCCTTCCCTCCTGCGGCACGAGTGCAGTCAAGGGTCGGCCTTTTGAGAACCCTTCTGTTGCCGAAGCCGCAGAGTTGCATCTCGCAAGATTCCACCGCCCGCCCTTTCCCTTCTTCTCGCCGCGTTTAAGCTCCTTACGGCGGACGAATCGAGACTGAGCCACCCGACAACCCTTCTATCTCCCTCTCTCTCACTCACTCGCTGTTCCTCAGCCCTTGTTGGTAGACTGATTTTCTGATGACGACGCCGGAGATAATTATTTCTTGGTTATAGCAACCAAGAGGGGGCCAGGCACCCCGGTCGACGATGACGGAGCGCTTCCTTAGCGTTCGAGGTCTTTGAACTGTGATAAACACAACGCCGCTCGCGTGTTATCGAGTGCGACCCCTTTGTGCCCAGATCTCTGGCGTGGAACGTCGGTAGCTGAAGTTCTCGGCTGAAAATTGAATGCGGTTCTGGACGGTAATCTTCTTGTTGATGAGCATTTTGGTTTTTTCAGGGAAAGTGTGTTAAGTGGGAAGGGATTGTAATTGGAATCCTGCGCCAATGGGGTATGGTGTACAGGACTTTGTTTTCTGGTAATTTGTTAGGGTGATTGTAAAGGCTTGTAACGATTTTCTTATGGGTGTTTGAGGATAATTGTTTACTATGTTGAATTACAATTTGTTAAGATATGGGTTGAGTCAGTTTTAAAGCAGGTTTAAGCACAGACATCTCGTTAAAGTTCCTTGATTTATGCATTGCTCGTCTTATTTCATAACTTTCTATTTTAGGACATATAAATCGTATGTAAAGCACTCTGACTGTCACGAGCACTTTTGAGTATATGCTGAATTTTTCTCGGAGGACCACCCAATGTTGGGACTAAGAGTTTTAATAACTAATTGACTGAATGATGTACTTTCCTGAATGGAGGTTTTCTGAAGTGTTTCTAATTTGTTCCTGAATGAACGTGGTTCCTAAATGAATGTGTTCCTGATTGAACGTGTTCCTGTTTCTAATTCTCAACTGATTCTGATTCTGGTTTGTTTCTAAACTGTGTTCTAACTGCACTGATGCTGTTTCTGTCCTGATTCTAAACTTTGACCCCGTTTCTGATTGAAAGCTTTTTATAATCCTCCTGGGCCCACTCCCTCCCTCTCGATGTACGAAGGTGGGCCTCAGGGGCGGTTTTTTATCCCTTCCGAACTACGATAACCACTCCTGTATCATCCCCTTCCAGTACGCTCGTAGCGCGGTATTTCCCTGGAGCGGGGGTGACGGAGTTGGTCGCTACGCTGGACGAATGTTTGGCAACGTTGGGGAAATTCCGTTGGATCAAGATCCTTGAAGACACTTTTTTCTGAAATTCTAACGGACCTCTGAAACACGACTTTACGATTCCTGGGCTGAAGTGAAAAAATAGACAATGGTTGATATCTAAGCTGAACCCTTATGTGCCGCATATTGTCTGGAGGCCGGCCTGCTAAAGTACTAAACTGAGAGATAACGGTTATGAACGCCTCTATGAATACTTTCCCGTATCGTAAAATTGTCCCCTTGTTGTCCTAACATCGTAAGTTATAGTATATGTATAATATAAATGTATGTAATTATTAAATGAACTCACAATAATTTTCCGTTATCTTTAACCTTTTTCTCTAATCCAGTACAACCCTTTAAAAAACTTACAAAGGATTAATTCAACTATACTTTACCCTATTATTACACTATTTTACTTATAACTCGTAAGGAAGTGTTTGTAGTCTTATTTACTAAGAGTATATTTACTCGCAACGCAATTATTTCACCACAAGTGATTCCAATAAAGTCAATAAAGTACATAATAATTTCAACTGAACTGTAGATCCTTAATAGAGAATCAGGGGGAGTTTACACCAGTGCAGAATCAATTGCGTTAAGTACTCAGCGAATTACAATCTGGCTTAAAATATACATAAGCCTGGCAACCACTGAAGAACAAAGGAACCGCTTCAATAATTCATAATTACCCAAAGCCGGTCTCGGCCGGTTTTATTCGCGTCTAATGGATGCGCTCGTGCGGTAAACTTCCGCGTTAACTTTTCTTTTAACGGCTCGTCCCCTTTCCCTGTTCTCCAGTGCTGTGGTGGGGGGACGGGGTTGGTTGCTCTAATCTCGTCGAAACGTTCACCAGGCATTGTAAGGTCCGCGACGACACAACTCGTCGCGGGGCCAACTTTAATGCATCCGAAAAGGGTCAAACTTCGGTCGCTACTTTGGAGACCACTTTGCACCAGCCCGCGAACCGCCGCAGGACTCTGCCTCATTTCCTTTCTCTTTCTATCTCTCCATCTTTAGCAGACATATATATGTATACGTATATATCATTTTCTACCACTCCCTTTCAACCCCCTTCATTACGTCACACGGGGTCAACTCAATTCCAATGCTGTTGGAACTTTCGTCTTCGAATCCGAAACTTGTGGGGTCGAACGGAGGGATGGTCTTACTGTTGAAAGTTTTCGACGGCGGAAGTTGCGGTTCAAAAATGGCAATAGCTTATAACATCGACAGACCGTGTTATAGGATTTGATCTTAAGCAGTTTAACGTATCGCTGATCGATTTGAAAAGTATGTTTATGCAACCAGGAGTGGGCAATATTTATGGTTCTTTTTTTGGATCAAGAAATTGAATTATAATTATATTTCTTTTTTGTATTTTTAATGTATATTTGTATTATGAGGAATCATTTTTAGGAAGACTGTAAATGTGTATCTTAAATAGTTTATTAGGTATTAACTATTTGAGTCTTACGAGTTTTTGTAAAAATCCGGTCGAAAAGTGCCAAGCTGTGTGATCGCGCTTTTTTCGTTTCAATTTAGGAACTGAATTGCGCTTTCCTATTTTTACATAACAAAATTCTAAATAGTGCGATCGTTTCATTTTTCCATTTCTAAGCGGATAATAACAAAAATAAAAATAAATAGTTAAGAAGGAAATAAATAAATAAGTTTAATCTGATTCTACGAACCGATAGGCTGACACTTTTAGGTAATGTAACGGAGAAGCACGATCGTGCCACTTGGGACTCAAACGGTTAACTTCTTCAAGGATACTGACACATGTATGTATATTTGATATTAGTTTGATGTTCGGGCCGATTTATACGGGGTTTATGGCAGGGATTAGAAGCACAGCTATTTTTGAGAATTCGTAAATTTAGTTTCTTTTTTGCCATCTGGACAACACCCGCCGGATGGTACGCTCTTTCCAATTTTTACTCTTTGTCATAGCATTTGTCGATACCTTTAGTTTCTTGCACGTATTTTTCGTTGGTCTCAATAGTTATTGCCCTGCTCTAAACCTTCACGGGCTGAGCATGTCAGCAAGAACCATGGGTCGCCCAACGGTTTCCGCGGCCGATGCAGGGTCAGGAAACCGTCTCTGGTGTTGACCAGATGCGTCGCCCACCATCGCCGAATTCTAGAGTCTCTCCCCCCTTAGAAAATCTCGCGACCCCTTCCTCAAGGAAACACGCCGAGGGCGTAAAGGAAGAGGTGCCTTCTAACCTAGGTTCACTGATTGGACTTTTCCAAAAATTGGAAGAACCAATCAGTGGACAATTGAAAATTCCAAGGGGCAGCTGAGAAGCACTCGCGAGTTCAAAAATCATTCGTATAGCAACCACCGACAAGAAGAGACACACTTAGAAAACTTGTAAACCGGCTAAGTTGTACAAATACAGTCCACTATTTTTCGCTAAGTCGCAAGTTCTAAATCATTCACGAGATAGACCGCGACCCCCAACATTTGACATTAACGTTCATCGAACCGACACTTGTTTTTTTGAATATTCTACTCCGTTTGTCTTCGTATCGTTCGACTCGTGTCAATTTAAACAAAATAAACTGCAGTCAAATAGAAACTAAAATCGTCTTTGTCTGTTTTCAAAAAGAATTCGATCCTGAAGACATTAAGGAAGAGTATTGAGCAAGTAACGACTGAAAAACGTCTGACGTAAGAAATGTTTACTCTCGTTTCGTCTAAATTATATAAAACATACTACAATAATTATTTTATTACACGAAGTTAATTGCATGTTTCGTATATGTATAAAGTTAGAAATATTTCCCTTCGCAAATCGCGTGAATAAGAATATATTACATCGCGTGACAGTTCTCATGATTTGAAGATAACGTTTCTACAAACAGAGTGACCTACTGAAACTCTCAACTTCTACATTTTATATCACGCGTACTTTCACTTAAAACAGATTTTTCGTATTACCAATAAAGTAAACACGATCAAATATTCTCAAACGATAAGATATGCATTCCATTAACCACATCCGGCCATCGTTTCTCATTTACATGTTGCATCGCGCGTTTGCAACGTTACACGCGTAAGTTATTAAAAGCGATAACTTACATTAAAGGCAATAAAGAAGGACTGAAGACTGTATATTCATTAAAACCCTGTATAAGATGAAGCTCGACGCAATTACGTCCCGTTTCAAGGTTCCATCGCGTAGGCCGTCGAAATTAGGCGCTTTTCGAGGCAGAGCAGCCGATTAAAATGAAGTTCGCAAATAAACTGTCGACACGGTGGCGGTCGGAACATTTTGAGGCTGATCGAAGGTAATCAAAGGAGAAGTTTTATCGGTGTTGAATTAGTAAAGTTCGTGATTTATGCACGGCACGCCGGAGAATCGGGGTGTGGGGTGGTTCCGGGTGGAATCGCCGCGGCCGGAGTAAAGTTTACTTATTTATCGGGGAACGCTCGCCGTTTCCGCGAAGCAAGTGTTATTTCGGCCGAATGGTCTCACGCGATCCTGACGGAACGAGAAGTCCGCAGCCCGTCGTCGGACGCCGGTGATGGTTTTTTAACGGCCCCCCGATACGTAATAGTTGTCGATAATTTTCGGCCGATACGCAGCTGCGCGGAACCGTATCGCGGAAAGTTTGTTATTATTGAGGACGGTGTTATGGTTCCCTAACGTGCACTAAACTCCGCGCCGCCGTTATCATATTTTATCGCGCTGTCATATTTGCCATTAACCAAAATCGCAGCGGCCCGTGATAGTGAAAACGCCATTTTCAACGGGCAATGCCACGTGAACGCGACGCTCCGTCGACGAGCGGCTGGGAGATGCGCGACAACGTGTCTCTGCGGAACGATTAACTAGTCGGGAATCCGTTTGTCCTAAACATTACTATGGTTTTGGGAAAATACAATTGGCAGGCGGATTATTGATTATGGTGTATATTGTGGCGATTCATTTTTATTTATGTAACATGTTGGTGAGAAAGAGCTTCGTGAATTCATATATGGAATGTAGAACATTTTGATTCGGAGACATAAATGGTGATGATATAAATATATATATATTGTGGGTATAACTGTATTGGCGAGTAAGTGTGTGTGAATAGGTAAACGCGCAAGTGTGCGTGTTTGTGTAACATGAATAAATGTTTAAGGCATTTGCCATATTTTAGATTATTGATTTTCTAAAATATTGATGTTAACATATGTAATTAATAACATGTATTAAACTTATCCAAATGTACTTGAAGTTAATGAATGATGACGAAAGAATGTCCCAGAAAATGTGCGAGTCAGATGAATGTATCCGAACGTATATGTTGTACGTGTAAATTGATTGTCAGTTATTGTGTTTCTGAGCGTTGTGAAGGTAATTTATAAAAATTGTATCATTAAAATATTGTGTGTTTCAGTAAATTTTCTTTCTCATATGATATGATTCGAATACTTTTATATTTAGTTCTATCGCATAAAGCAACTGTAAATTTAAATATATATTTTTACAGATTTTTAATGGTACTTACCGAAGTGAATAGTTTCCGAATTATTGGAAATCATAAATACCATAACAAGACATTTGTTAACAGAAAACAGTAGAGAGAACACTGAAGTTATAGAATACGATAGAAACAATTCTGCATTCATATATTATTGTACACGTAGAAAACAAACATCACATGTGAGACTATAAAGACAACCTTGAAGCCGATAATGTACTCAACAAACGATCAAATCTTTGGACGTCTGAAAGCCCTTGGGTCTACAGAAGCACCATCGTATTCATAGATCATTATAGTCAGAATCCATAGAAACCGAGAAGTCCAAAATTCGATCCACAAAAATCGATAGAAACCGAATTGAATCCATGAAATACGATAGAGGTCCATTGAATTCGTAGAAACGAATGAAGAGTCTTTAAGCTCGCAGATTCTTGAGAGATTCCGAGAGTCCCAACGTTCTCGGAGTCTAAGCATTCCAGAGTCTCAGTGGACCTGAGACTTCGAGGATCGGGAGGGATCCCTGGGGATGAATAAGGTCCACATTCCTTAGACACCTCCAGATGCTTCGGATCTCCCTTATATAGCTTTAGGGTTATCGCTTTCTGGCTCCTTGGGTCTGGTTTAATCTTATTGTACGGGTCTACTGGTGTCTCCGTCTTATTCTGAAGACTTTACGTTATCTGTGTCACGTTGTATACGTCTAACTGCCACTATCTACATATTGTACATGTCTTGGATTATTTCTGCCCAGCTGCATGGGCCTAAAATGTCCTTATTTCATTCTACACGCCTTGGAGTACCTCCATCTTGTATGGATTTAATGATGTCCATATCTTACTCTGCACGTTTTGAGCTGTCTGTATCGTTTCCTGCGAATTTATTCTAATGTGTATCTTATCCCTTATGGTAGGCATAAGTATGTTTATTTCCTTTAAAGCTGTGCACTATATTATTTTCGCTGCATTTAAGGTAGCTCTGTTACTTTATTTTGAATCAATCGCGGGCCATCTATTGGAGAAATATTATTTATCAAACGTCACCCCAATTTATATAATATTTATTTTCAATGTTTCTTTTTGCAATAATTATGCTATCCAACAACTGTAATATTAATTGTGATTCACACAATAAGAATGTAGATCACTGAATCTTCTGTGGGTTCAAACTTTACTTATCGTATTTTGTGGTTCATTTTTATGTTCCTTTGTGAATATATATAATTCTTATTCATTTTCTAAAGGTTTACTACTATTACTAACGTGTTTATGTATAATTAATGATCTTGTTCCACGGTTCCAGGACTCCCCATATCATGTCCCACAAATCCTATGACGTCTGCGTCCTACTCCCCAATTCGGAAATTCGAAATTGTGGGTATCGGTTTCCTCTAATCCTGGGTTGGGGGAATTGGCCCTTAATACCGTAGCGGCGATCTGAAATCTGGTTTCTACGTCTATATGGAATTAATTAAACAATATTATTCAACGAATTAATACTATGAATCCAGAAACTCTTTCTTTACGTTATAATATGATTGAATGATTCCGTTCCGATTAAGATATAAAGAGATCTTACCAAATAAAAATTTAAAAGAAACGTTCTTCGCTAAGAAGGAGGATACTCAATAATATACATTTGAACTATTGGATGCAGACAGCAGACATTACCTGTGCAATTAATAACTGAAGCAATTCAATTCGCTGACCTTTAGCTTCTTTTAAAAGAGAATTATTCATTTATGTCTGCGTTACTTTTTATTTCCCAAACAAGGAAATCCAATACCGATAAAAAATATTGGGCCACTTATTCAATTTATTAATATGGTAGTTAGTTTTAGTGAAATAAAATGCAAATGGATCCTTAACATTCTATGGAATTGAAAATAATGCAAGTAATTGCAATAAAATAGTGAAATTGTAATCCTAATAAAGTATACCTATTATTATAATATTTTAATTTTATATTTAAGTATAATTCTAATGGTAATATCAGACTGTACTAATAGATTTATGTCAGACTCACAACGTGGAAAGTATTTGAATTCCGTGTCACGAACGTACATCGTAACATTATTTCTACCAAAGATGTCAAAAGATACCTTTTGAAATTTTAACTTAAAATCATTCTTCCAGTTTAATAATTTTTCCTCAATTGAATTTTAAACATATCATATAGTTAATTTTATAATCGTTATTGCTAATGTCGAAAAGTCAATTAAAAAAATACGACTAAACTAGAAAGATTATCTTCAGTTAAAATTTCGAAAGGTGTCTTTTGATACCTTCGGTAGGAACAGTGTTAAAGGATTCTAAATCAATTTAGAAACCCAAATAAACTGTTTATTACTGCAAGTAGATCATGAATTTGTCAAGATACTATTTATCACTGTAACATCATTAGATAATTTCAAAAATTCTTAAACACTGTCAGTTTAAAAATCTTCGATAATAACGTAGAACTGTTAAATGAAAAACTGTTCGACATGTTAAAGTACGCCGCGTCGAAGAAAGACATTCCGTATGTTGAGCGGTATTCATAGTCGAGCTCCTCGATCACACGTGCGTAATGTCTACCGAGAAGTGTCCAAGTGGCAAGTTTCTCAGTTGTGGGGGTCGGAGAAATTTAATTTATAATTTCGCCACAAAATTTCGTGTCGTCGCGCAATAAAAAGCGCATTAGAGAGGCCCCGGGACGCGTAACTCGCAACTGCAAAGTGGATTACCGGCAGGTTAGCTACCGGTATGAGTTAATTAACGGCCGTTCGAACTTTGGTCTTTCAGGGATGCATCCTGCCGGTATCGCTGCGTCGTTGAACTTCGCAAACATTTAATGGCCCTTGGTAACCCGGCAAATGCACTTTTACTGCCCTTTCAGACGAGCAAGGTGTCGTTCATGAAACTCTGTCCCTTCCTACGGCACGCATTTATTAATTCCCCTCGCAGTTTCTTCGATTGCCGTAAACGAATTTTATAGGCCATCAGACCTAACCCGGGGAACTTTATCAGATTTACTTTGCCCTCTTCAAAAAATCCCCCTGGGAAGCAGGGAACAATTGGATAGGGCCATAAATGGATACCGCCAGTATATACAAATTAAGATTTGAAAAATCTATTTTGGGAAAATCGAATTGGAAAGGCATTTCTTTATTTTACAAGATTCTGTACTACACTGTTATAGGTTGAAACTTTTGAGACATAAAAAATATGTTTTTATATTGAATATTCAATATTAAGGATTAGAAAAGAGTAACTGATCGTTTTCTATTCTTAATTATTTCTTTTGAAAATTTTAAACCGTCCCAAAGACTGAGTTATTAACGAGAGTAGATTACTTTTATATTTTCTAAGGAGTTAAATTTTTAATTTAGAAACCGGATTTGAGAATATTCAAAAATGTGGAGACGAGAGCCTTTCAAAATATAATTGCAAGATATTGACAAAAGTTCATAATTATCTTCAATGCATTGAATTTTTTTATTATTAAATTTCACAATCATTAATTCTTAAATATTATTCATTAAATTTTCCTTTACGGTGTAAATTTGCTTCATTCTAAATCGCGAATCGATCTTAATTCACCTCGAATAATAATCCACGACTAACTACAGCCGGTATACTTGTGTAACATATATTTTCAGCGTGCCCATAATTTTGTGCACACGTTACCTTAGAATCTACTCATTACGTTAATCAAGTACAACTATACTAATAATTTTTGTCCTTTATCTGAAAATCTCGAAAACCCATCGCTGTCTCAATCGCTTTTAGACACGAAAAATGTATTCAACGGGAATTTCCATCCGAGAGTTCGATGACCTCTGTTCATGATATAACTACAATGCTTTTCACGATGTAATGTCCAGACAACACCGCTGATTTTTCAGAAGCGATACATCAAATTTTCTTGATAACAGTAATTCGTGATTCGAATAAGGTTTGCTTCCTTTATGTGATCGCAAGTTTCCAGAACGCATTATCAACTATGAAGTATGATATATGTAATTTGAGAAATAAGTAGTTCTTGAACTTCAGGATTCAATCTTCTATACTCTTTCGAACATTGACAAGTTACTTTTAAAAGATTTCTCGAGACTCGTTACTTAAAGATCTTATTAAAATAATGATCTTGTTATTTAAATACTATTTAATGCTATTTATTTAATATATATAATATTGTCTCCAACTGTAGTATCATTATTTCTAAGAAATAATTATTTATACGTAAATTTCTACTTGGATATTGTCTTGTTATATATAACACTATATTTATATCTTTCCTATTGCGTTAATCATCCCATAATAAAGACGTCGCCAATGCGCTCTAATTCTTGCAAAACAATGTAATTTCTATACGAAGCATTTCTACAAAATTTTGATATTACCAAAGATATATTTGATTTCATAAATTTAAATAGCACACCCTTCACTGTAATAATTCTTTTAATCGTGACGTGTCTGTAAATCGCCGGAACCTGGGCCTTCGCTCCGTGAATTATTTATGCGACAGTAGATTGAACCATTATCGACGGAGCACCGGAACCGTTCGAATTATGCATCGCGTTTTCTGGTAATGCGGATCCGCGGGCGCACGGTTCTATAATTAGCCCGTGCCGGGTGCGCGCGGTCGAGATTCTCTAACGAGCTCTCACGAGGACCAATTAAAAATTTCCCAGGCGAAACAATTAATATCCTGACAGCGGACTGTATTACGTATCGGGCAAACTCTTCGGCGACGTCGGAGGCTTCCCTCGATTAATAACCTCTTATCCTTTTTAACGACCGGATCGTGTGCCGAGTACGGGTGTTCCTCTATTTTATAACTTCTGTCATGAAAATCGAGCGTGCTCGCGTCAAGTAGTCCCAGCGAAATACGGAAATTTATTGGCGCGATATCTTTTGTTGCGCGCAGCGCTGTTGTCTCTCGTCTTGGGGCGCGTGCACGCGAATTTCATACGAAATTCTTTCGTCACTCATACCTCTTTGCTCGCGCGGCAGATATTTTCTAATGAAGATCGTTTTCAAACAGTCTCTCTTCGCTCTCTGGGAAAATTGCACTGCCGTCGTGACAATGCTTCGCGTGTGTTAGTTTATGTCTTCTTGCCTGAAATACGTTCTTTGGATTTGAAATTCGTGCGTCGGGGAAACGTTTCTGGACTACTGTTCATAACATTTCTTATCGTGATATAGTGATTAAAGTAGAGGTGTCTTTAATGAGCATATATCTAATTATGACTTATTCTGGAATTTATAAAAATGGTAAAAGTGATAATAAATTCATTACATTTAAAATTCTATATTCAATATATCATGTTTCTCTGTATTATATTACATTATATTAAAGTTAAAATGAATACTAATCATTAATTTACATTCCGTTATTTAAAAGTAATTTTTACGATTGTTCACCACATTTAATATTAAATTATTTCTTCCATGTAAAGCTTCAACAAATATTTATCATTATTATTCATAAAGACTGAAGAGATTTATTTCGATCTTAGTCTATGTTCATTGCCATGAGTATCTCGTAATTAATGGATGGGAGCGTACCCGTGTCGCATGTAGACCCGCTCCGCGAGTTCGAAGTTTAAACGGACGAATGTTTTCCGTACCCCGAAAGGGACAATTCAACGACAACAATAATTCGCGCGAGAACTGGCCCCGCCGTACATCACAATTACCCGAAAATGGTCTGGAACAAGCTCGTTGGAACTCTTGCAGTTACCATCGCGAGGCCGCCTTCTAAAAGCGGTCTCCGACACCAAGTAATGGCCACCCACTAAATTCTAATAAATATCAGCAGATACACCGAGATAAGGTCCCATCCTGAGCGACCTAAGTGTTATTAATCGTGCCATAAGCCCGAGTCAGCGGCGCCTTCGATTCCGGTGCTCCTTCCCCGTCTCAGAAGCCGCGCACGGACTTTCGCGCCGTTATTTTCAATCGAGTAAATGTTTATGTTCTCCCTTAGAAAATCGCGCAGATCTAACAGAATTACGACCCTTAGGCACGAGGCGCGAACTATGACAGTGCGGAAATTTAGCTTCTTTTCTTCATTTGACAAATGCCTTATTACGCATTTCTTATAAAGGATGATATAGAGTGTTTTCAGGTAATAACAATCTTTAATACATTGATTTTTTAACCCTATACAACTAATCTTTCGTCAAAATAAAAATCATAACTATTATTTATACAATTTAATTTGCTATATTGTTATGTAGTCTAATTTATTTATGACTGTTTGTATTATTGATCCGGAGAAGAAGTGTTAAAATTTTTGTTTCTTTTGTAATTTCCATACAATATTAAAAGGTATTAATGAAAAGAGTAAACTTTAGTAATTTAGAGTTAAACAGCTACGGTTTAAAAACTATTTAAAGATGTTTAAATTTTTATAATATTCCAAGAATCTCCGTATCAGGAGAGTTCATAGAATCATTTTCCACAAGAACATTTATATTGTATAATCTCACATACACACATAACTTTAAATCTTAAAAACATTTTTTTCTTAAAAATAAGGTCTCCGGAAACGATAAATATTAAAGAGGAACAATTTCAAAATTCGATTGAAAAAAATCTATCACAACTATCTATTATTTAGTGCGTGATAAAATACGTATTGAAAGCTACCATCACCCCCATCCCTGACAATAATTCAAGATCACAAGTCGCGGATCTCGAGTAGACGCAAATCCTCGCCAAGTTCAATTCCCATGGCCGTTTCTCATCTTCCCGTTTCCATTTAAATTCTCGTTTCCGCGTGACGGTAAGTCAGCCACAGCGGCGGAGGTAGCAACGAGAGACGCGGTATTCCCGCCAAAAATCAGCAAATGGGTCTGCCTCGGAATAAAGTTTTCAGTATGAGGGTAATACGTTCCACGACGGGGGCTGTTTCCCCGCGAGAGGCGTCTGTTTTCGTTTTAATAATCCCGGCTCTCCTGAAATAATTATAATACCTTTCGGGCGTTTCGAGGGAAACGTACTGCCTCCGGTTCCTGCCCCCTCGCGGCGCCCGTTGCGCGCCGCGAGTTCCGTCTTCTTGGGAGATAGGAAAAGCCTTGGCAGGACGATGCGCTCTCTCCCTTTCTCTCGCTGGGGCGGAATTACTACGAATGAAGTTCTTAATCTTAATAAACTTCAAGGTTCCCGCGCCTTCATCCTCTTCCGGGCGTCCCCGTCGTGCCTTTTGCCTAGCCGGGGGTTTATCTCCTGTCAGTTGATTCACAATTCTCGCCGGATCTTATCGCGCGAATCCTGTAAAATCGCGTCACAAACATGGGCGACGCGCGACGCGCGCCCGCCGGGTGTCTCTCGCCCCCGTGAAATATCGCCGTATCTTTCCAGCACTCCATTAAAGCGGCTGAAATTGCATCTACCCGGAGGAAGATCGAGGAGGAACCGACGCTATCTGACACTCGGGATAAGTCTCTGCAGACGAGGATCGTTATGAATGGAATTCCTGATCATAATAAATATCGGGGCTAGCTGGTGAGCTGCATTCAATGCGTTACGAACTATTCTTTATCGTACCGTTGATCCAGGATTTTCTATCGTTATTTCATTAGCTCCACCCTATTGGCGCGTGTTTCAGGCGACGGCTTCGTCTATTTACTCTGTTGCTCTTTTCTTGTTGTTCTTAGTTTTTGGGTGGAGGAGCGAGATGAAAATAAGGTGGAAATAGAGGGAACTGTTCCTGTTAATTGTTAGACAGCGGATATTTATGTAAATTCTTCTCAATGTTGCTGACGATTTCTAGTGACGACGTCTGCGTTAATTTAATTCGACATTCTTCGTCTTAAATGCTGAGTGAAGGATTAAAGCATTTGTAGAGCGAAAATTATTTGTATTTGTTAAATTGTCAGAATTTTTACAAATTCTCCTTTAAATTATCCAATAATAAAACACATATAATACTTGGTACTAGCAAGATACATTTTTAATTTAGCAACATTTTGAAGTTAACTCCTGCTTCAATAAAACAAATATTAGTTACTTTTAAGTATATATAATTGTTAGTATAAGAAATCAAATCACATAATACCTGCTTTTAATAAAAGCCGTATTTGATAATAGTTTCAACGATAAATACATTCTATTAGGGGTACCCATAAGTCGTCAAACTTTTTTAGAAAGGTGAGTTAATTTAAGCCGATTTAAATATATTTATTAGTGAGGATAGGTTTTTTATTATGCGAAAATGGAACAACATGCAATGCTGTATACGTTCTTCAGTAGCTTGGTAGTTCGCTATATTGTTTCCGGATAATTATTTTCTATTATTTAGTTAAAAAATATAATTTCACATTGAAACTTTTCAAGATATCATAAAAAAACCTACCCTGATTAATAAATACATATATTTAAGTTAGCTTAAATTAACTCAGCTATCTAAACATGATTGACGACTTACAGCTACCCCTAATATTAATAAATCATTCAAATAAACTCAGCAATAACGCAATAACAATGTGTAAATGTTAAATACTTGCATATAGATTTCACTATTCAAAATCATAATTGTCGTTGGAGACGTTGTAAGCATTGCACGCTACTTGTCTCTTGATCCATCGTCGAAGAACAAGCTATCCCCCAAGTTACACTGAGAGATTAGATTCATAGAGGTGTCGGAGATTAGAGATGGCTGCATTTAATAGGCAAGTTCGGTCCTAAATATCATTCGTCCCCCCTCGAAATCCTTCAAACTTGATCACAATATCCTCTCGTCACTCATGGCTGTACATCTCGAGCACCCGAGCGGGTAATCCAATCCGATTGTTGCATGCATCCTGGAAACTCTTGGCGGAGTTCCGAAGTGTCCTTTGGAATCCTAATGGCGCAACATCTGACGTCACGTCTTTCGAGTTTACTCGATACGTGCGGCATCGAGAGTCAGAGGAATGCCCGGGGAATCCGTGGCTTCCGCGACGGAACATAAAGTCTGCCGCCTGCTTAACAGCACGGTGCATTATTATATGTATTATAGATTAAATGTGAATGCATTCATCTCTCCATAACAGCGCAGCATCCCGTATCGCTTCGAGAACGTGCAATGGATCAAATTAACGACATTTCGTAGCCAAAATTAGAAACCTGTGGACTTTTCATTATGAAAATTTATTCTCTATGGTAATAAATTATAATAGCTGTATAATAGATGTACAAAATATATAGAGCTATGATAGATAATAGCTATTAGTTTACTGATTGGGATTAACAGTATCTTTGTGTTGATTATTTTGAACAAAAATTTATTTTGTGCAATACAATTCGGTTACTTATTATAAAAGCACAAAAAAGGAAATTCATTATCTTAAAATTGTAAAAAACTGTAAACTGTAAACTATTTTATCTTCTTATGAAATAGGATATTATATATTTCTTATTCGTATGAGACTAATTACACGAAATACGATAAAAAGTCGTTGCAGAATTATCAACAATATCATCAAATAAGAACCAGCGCCCTACGGGAAGAAATCAGTAACACGAAAAAGTGACTTAAATAATAACACAACCATAATCGTTTTCTAACTATAACAATAGAAGCAAAACTTAACCAAATTTTAGTTCATCCAAAAGTTTTATAACAAGAAAAGCACCTGACACGTAAGACTGTCTAAACGTCCATTAACCACAAGCTAACATCCTCGTAAACAAAACTTTAACAGGAAGGATCCAGTTACTCCTTTCTAATTTTCCTCCTTGGCGCAGAATCCTTACAATTATCCGATGAATTCCGAATACCAACCACAAGGAACGGTGAACGGGAAACTTGAACGAAACTTCGGTAGCTCTCGTATTACTACGGTCGTGTTTGTAATTATCGCGTGATCAATCCAACGGGAGATCTTTCTGGATCCCGAAACTTGTGAACAAACCGGGGGGACGCGTCGCGAGTTGGGTCGGTCACCGGGACAATCGTGACACGGGGCCAAGTCTTCGAGACCGTCCTGATGAGAGGAAGCAGTTTCGAATCGCGCTCGGGACAGAGACCAGGCAAATGGATGTAATTCCTAATGGATGGGGGTGAGCATTAGACGACGTTCTCCGGCCGGGAAGAATGTTAATATCTGCTCGGGGACGGAAACGCGAAGTTTTCAATTAGCACGCCGAGAAATGGGAATTAGAGTGGCGCGGGTAACCTGAGGGGCTCCATCAGTAGTCTCTATCTACCGTTGAATTACACTATCTCTACGGTTGTTTAACGACCCTGCCATTATTTTAAGAGTTCTTGTAGAAAACACTCTAAGTGCTGAACTGAAAAAAATTAAAGAATTTTTAAAGATAAAGATCTGTCCTTATTCTATGGGATAAGTTGATGTGCAAGTGTTTCTTTATAAATAGTCGTCGATGATAGTAGTTATTCATAACAGTGGTAATAGTATTGAAAGGTGATATCGTTATGACTTTACTTTCAACGTAATGCTTCGTAACATCCTCCTATTTCTTGGAAAATTTGATACTTACAACCGTTTCTATAAATATTTTTCATTTAGGGATAACGCTTCTTGTATTTTCGCATGAAAATACCGTGTGTTTTTCAGTGGTAATTGTAGTCTAAGGATATTTATCAAATAACTCGTATAATTAAAGAAATTTTTCTATGGTTACATAGGAGATGAAAAGGCAAAATTTTTACAGAGATTCCTGTCTGGACCTTCATACATCTCATACATCTAAAAAACTTTGAGTTGATTCGTTTGTCATCGAGGAAGTTAATTTTTCGTTATCTATATAAAAAGTTGTATCAATCATGTATAGGAGACGTGGCGGATAAGGCATTAATATCTTAAGAGACAAACAAATTATATAATGGAAAATATTTTGATAAATATTTATTTAGTAACAATTATCTTTTAATACATAGCTTTTCAACAAATAAGAATTCCCGAAGCGAAGTTTAAGAAATAGCAATTCTCAAAGCCATTGTAACACTTTTCCTTCATACTTGTTGAAAGTACAAATGTTTCTACTGATAAACATTCATAAAAAAGAATACCAAGTATTTAAATTTTTAAAAGTATCTAGAAAAAACAGATTTTCAAAAACTGTCTACACATGAAAAGAATTACTGTAAACTTCTGTCATATATTTTCACCGGCACAATTATTTCTCCGTTTGAAAAACATTCCTCTCGTGTATTGATACAAAACGCGACTTTATCTATAGTTAAGTAACCGCGAGATTGACCGGTGGCTAGTGACACGTTATATTTCTCCAACTATCAGGGAAAATGTCGACCTCAGCCGATCGTGAACGCCAGGCGTTGCCGTCCGCCAGGATGATTTATTATTCAGCTGCGAACCTGTAGATGGATCCTTGAAATCTGGAAAAATTCTTTGCCGCCGAGAGAGCTGAGTTATCGTGAAAACCGATAGCGGATCGCGGATCGCGCATCGGAATACCCGGGACGAGATTGCATGTTTCATTGTTGACTGTCGCTCGTCGTTCCGTTTAACTATTCATTCCATTTCTCTTGAAACGGTGCTGAACACTTGACATAGTTCCTGAATTGTTGCCTCGTTGCTAATGCATTGGCTCGGCTTCCCCCTTTTTTCCCTTTCCCCCCTGTTCGCTCACCCTCTCTCAACAATCTCCTCTTGGACTCCAAGTTATCATGTTTGAGAGGCTCCCGCGATGTTTTCGAGATATTAATCGCTTCCTCTCCTCTTCCATTGGCACCACCCCCCAGATACTCGTTAATAAGATACTTCTTTTAAATATTTATTGATATCATTGTTTGCAGTATGATCGTACAAACTACCGTACATATTACCGAAGGTTGTCAATATTTGTGTTTAAGGAGGATAATATTATATTTGCGAATGTGTGTAGAATATTGAGAAGAAGTGTTGTTATATTGTTGTTTCAGTGCACTCGTGACAGAAATAAAATTCATAACTTGGGAGGGTATTATCAATAGAATGGAGAAAAATGAAGGATATATTTCATAATAATTTTTGAAAGATGGGAAACAAATAATTTCTATGAAAAGCGATTAACATTTAGTATAAAAAGGTGACTTAAAATATTTGAATTTTTAACACATCTTTTAAACAAATGATTGTTAGTAATTTAATACCTAATTGATTTCCAGATACAGAATTATACAATTTAACTTATATTTGTACTTTTATATTATCTAATTTCCAAAGTATTCCCAAAAATATATTTTTAATAATAAACAGTCATATGTATCAAATGTGATGACATATTCTTCCCTAACTATCCTTCTTATAAATTTTATCAGAATCATCCTGCTCACATCTAGTACGTTCCTTTTCAAAATGCAAGGCGCCCGTTAAAAGTGACCCGGTGTCCTCCAGACAAGGTCAAGTGTTAAAATTCACGTTCCCAAATTTAATCGCGCACAGCCAACTTAATCAAATTTGCCCTCCATTCACAGACTACTCCAGTTCCCCGTAAACAACGTTGAACGAATTCCATCGCTAGACCAAACAATGGGCCGCAAATTAACTTGACACACATCCGATGGCTTTTGTAGACGCGCCACAGTCACGAAACTCCACACGGACACGCGAAATTGTAAACTGCACCGTTGCACGTGCAACAACGGGTCGTTTGAAAAGGAAAGAAACGTCCATTACGGACATTGTCTTCGGTAAATTCTCCAGGCTCGCAGCCTTTCGCTTCGGAGCGCCATATCACCCTCCTCGAGTCACAGTTCCGTCGTTCCTTTCAATGCTCCCCGTCCGATTCTTTCCTTATTATACGCAACAGCCGGGTCAGTTGCTTCATTTCAATTTTCCCCGTTGTCTCCGCCTCCGCCTCGCCCCTTACCGTTGCTTGTTCATTCTCTCATTTTTAATCTTCCTCGGGTTTCAGCTCGTTTACGGGACATTGGTTAGATAACGCGTCACCGGCGGAGCTAAATAAAAAAAGAAAAAAGGAAAAGTGCAAAATAAAGTAGGTGCTGTCGCGTTAATTTCGACCGTTTCTTCCTTCCGTTATTTGCATTATTTGCGAAACATGGCGTCGGTCGGCTTGTAATTACATCGAAACGTCGTCGAGAAGGTTCCGCGCGGTCCGTGGAAGACCGAGGAGAAATATTCGTTGGGGAGACGACACCTGTCGCTTGGGCCTGCAGAATTTCCGAGGGACGAAGATATGTGTTGCGTACCGGGATCCGGCGAGAATGGAGCAGCCGGAAGTGATAAGGACGAAGCGGAGGGACGACAAACCGGCGATGGAGTCCCGGCGTCTCCCCGGGAGCCCCGATACGCCTACCAAGATTAACTTTTAAAGTGGCTCGGGAGCCGGCCTCCTGGAAGCCCCGGGGTTTATTACTCAATTTGGATGATAGACGAACCACGCGGAGGACCGTGAGCACGCGCGTCCCGCGGATTCCTCGCTCGGATGGGAATATTCGGGGATTAAGCCTCCTGATGCCACGCCTGGGTCCGTTCTGACCCTGAACTGACGACTATCATTTTTTTACGACCTTTACATTGATCAATTGCTTAGTTAACCCTTTAAATCTTCGCAGTCATATTTAAAGATAGATTTGAAATTCCATTTTACTTCAGTGTCTGCTCATTTTAACGATTTTTGTTATAATTGTTTGTAGTATCGTAATTATATTATATATAGGTATCTCTGCAGTTCTTTACAAGTGTTCTTGAATAAATGAAAGTGTTATGTTAAACTTTAATTAAATTAAATGACGTCGATGCAAGCTTCAAAGTGAAAGTCAAGAACATTTTGGACTGCGAAGGGTTGTGTACGGTTGAAAAGGGAAAGGAAATGTTATTAATTTCTTTAAATTCAACAGTACAGTTTAGTTCTTCTGTAAAACGAAATGCTTTCCTTGATAGGAATTGAAGTGCTACAATTTTATGTTCATAAGTAAATAGAAACAAATCTAATACTTCATTTGAAGGTAACGAATATCATTATTTACCGAGAAAGTTAAACAGTAAAGAGATTAACTTTCCACTTTCAATGTGGAGTATTAAATGCCTGTCGTATTATAGCATTATCATATTACATATTTTAACGATAAAATATCGTATGTTCCTACCAACTGAAACATATTTGCAGTTAAATAAAAGAGTACGCAAATATAAACAAATCACAAACTGCACAGGAATTACAAGAATTTCAGAAACGACTAGTGCTTTTGATGTATGAACTTCAAAAGCAATGAAAAGAACAATGAATACGTTGTCAAATGACGCCCATTCTTCCGTAACAATGTACGCGTCTATATGAAAATATTCTAGTAAAAGATTCTACCCGTTCCGAATTCTGGAATAAAGAACCAGTTTCTGTCTGAAAAATTCCTGGGAACATAATAGTCCATTCCACATGCATAAGACAAAGCATGAAGAGAAAAGGACGGAGATTTTGGCGAATAAATGGAAAGTGTCAAATGCAGGAAAAGAGGAAAGCTTTAGTGTCGAGAGAGAAGCGTTCTCATCAAGGTTGAGACAGAGGGCAGACTGTTCCTTTGATTCGGTGATTCGTTTGTGCGACCTTTACTTTATTCACCGGGATCCCAGATTCTTAAACGTCTGCCTTTCATTTTTAACTACGTTTCCGACTTTCCTCAACGGCCAGGTAATTATTTATATAACTTGAAACGAAGTAATTTCGTCGGTCAGACAGCGCAGTGCAAACATTGTTGTCTCTGTGAATGATCTTGTACTTCACGGCTGGAAATTAGGAAAAGGAATTTCTTGTATTAAAATATCTGTGAATCACTGTAATAAAATCTTGTTTACATCTAACAAGTACGAACTACTTTTTGTTTATAATTTCTAACTATTCAGACTAGGATCTTGAATATATGAAATGTATTTTTTCTGGTCACGATTACATTGATTTACTTCTAGAAATGATGTAGATTAAATTTAAAATAATAAACAAATAAAATGTCCATATCAATATTTTCAACAAAAATTTATAAACTTCATACGGTTACTGTTTCTTGAAGGTGTATTCTTATTTTCACCGTTTTTATGGGTACTTTCGACTCTCAACTTTCAGAACTGTTTGCACCCCTTCGATATGGAGGACGATAATCGATAAAAAAATACGAGCGTAATATTTTTCGCAGAACTATTTTCGATGAAAATTTCATCGAAATAGACTTATGCTGATTGGTTATGTTACCGTCTAAATAAAAATTCACAGAATAATATTTTCCTAGTACTAATAAAGAATGAAACAATAAAAAAATTCCAAAAATTGTCTTTGGGGCAACATTAATTCTAGAAAATATTTAAAAGGAAACCTTCTCAAAAAGTATATTACTCCCCACATTTAAAATAAGAAAAAAAATTAGTTATTATGGTTTACGTACTCAAATTTAATATCAAAGAGTTATTTTTGTTTCGGTAAAGATGCTATTCTTTTAAAAAAGTGTTTGAAATAAATGGTTGTTTGCAGGTATTATTTACTTAACTGTTTCTTTTAAAATATTAAGTTAAATATTGTAACCATTTCTCCCCTGAATATAACCACTTAAATTAGAATTTAATCAACGACCTCATGGGGAATGGATGGCAGTTTAACTTTCCAGTACACAATTAATTGAGAAGAATCTTCAACAAAGTAGTAAAATTTAATCTTAATTACTTTTGTAATCACAACAGTACAAAAAGAAACATTTTATTATACAGAATTTTTTATCGAAATACGTAGATTGCTCCAAAAGTTTCGGGAAAGTATGAGAAAAGTCACAAATAAGTTTGAACCAATGGTTTTATTGTTTTTAAAAATGCTCCTGATTTAACATCAATACATTTTCGCATTATGTTGTGTCTGCACTTTCTAACCATAAAAGTGCGATGAAAGCACTGAAAATAGCGGATTCCCGAAACTTTTACAATAACCTACGGAGAACTCTAACTTTCTGTCAATTACCTACTTCTAAAATATATGTACATTTATAGTGGCTATAAAATTTTTTTCCTTTTAACAAATATTTGGTATGAACTAGTCGCAATGATTGCACGAGCGAAGGAAACCATTAGCACGAAGGCTTAAATATAAAATAAACGCAATAAGTATTTTAAATAGCATATGAACCTGCTTAATGCTACAAGGAACTTAATGAATATCGGCTGAACGGGTTCAAAACATTTTCCCTGCTCTTTCCGTTCCGTGAAAGCGCGCGATTCTCGGCAATTCAAGAAACTTATCTCCCGGCGGCGCAGCTTGCCAGAATTAATTATCAAATGTAAACGTTTGCGCGTAGCCCGATAAGTCGGCGCCCCCAGAGCGTCTCAGACAAATCGGAAAGCCGGCGTCTGCGTTCCCGCAAATTGGCTTCCTTTTCAGTACTCCGCCGATTGGTAGACCGTAGTTTTTCAGGAAAAAGCCTAGCCCGGATGAGACTCGAAGCAAGTTATGAATTTAGTCGCAATTACTTGCATAATTAATGCTGCCGGCGGGGAAGATAGAAATTCAGGCACTCAAACGCGACGCCCGTTATTCTCGTCCCCACGAGGCGAAGACGCGTTCCTCCTTGCATCCTGTTAATTATTTCGACTTATACACTACGGGTTGGCAATCACCAGGAAATCTCGAATTACGTCATTTCTGAGCAGATATCCATTTATTTCAAACGGAAAATAGAAATTTATTGAACTTTCCAGTTGTAAAATGTTAAAAGTTAATTATTTCCCTGATTCGTGATATTTTAAAGCAATTACATATAGGTTTGGATCATCGAGATGGAAATTCAAAAATTATTTTTGTTCGAACGAACATATTATGTAATTCGTGCGGATTAATTATTTCAACCGTTGACTTAAAATGTGGAGTCATTTTCATGGAAAACATTTTTAATTGAATTTAGTTGACACCAACTTTGTTCAATTAATACTTAACTTACAATGTCATTTATAGTGAACGTACAGTTCCTTACAGTATATAATGAAATCTACTTTCTGAGAATATCCGTTTTGAAACTCGATGTTTCAGAAACGTGACATAGAATAAAAAATAGTTCATTTTATATTTTTATTCATTTCCGCACGTTTACACTGTTTTCAGATCAGCGTCCTGTTGATTACACTGTTTAACCTCTTCAAGTATGTTGGCATACATGTGTACATCTGATGTTAGTCTAACATCAACGTACATCGAACGAACACTTGCTTTTTCTTTATATGTTTTTCATAATTGCCTCCGTTCGTCTTCGTACTATTCAATTCGTATCGGTTTTAACAAACTAAACTGTAACCAAACGGAAACTAGAATCATCTGTGTTTGTTCTCAAAAGAATTTGACCTTGAAGAGATTAATAAAAAATCAGAAAATTGCAGGTGCATTAAACGTTCGTACTTGATTTCCTCGGAAACAGGCTTCCGAAAGGAAAGATCTGCTGTCACATTCTCAAATTAATTTTTCACACAGAATCACAGGCTTCCCGATTGAACCGCCCATTACAGGATACGCCGTGCACGATTTAGAAAAAGCATCATATCTGAAATCGTTCTGCGGGAATTCAGCCCCGGGTCCTGATTGCACCGGTAGCTTCACCTCATTTGCGAGCATAAGTGCCGGTATGATTATCGAGCTGCATTATAGTCTGCACTCAACAGTAATTGCCATCCATTACGGCTCGATCCATAATCGAGCGGGAAACGCTCTCGGGAGAAGGCTCTTTGTCCCTTGTCCCGATGCACGTGGATTCCATCTTTCCTATCGCCTACTAACTCCGCTGTCCGCCGTCTTCATTAACCGGCTGACTTAATTAGCCTGGAATTTTGTGACGAATAATGTGTCCCGCCACAGGAAACGATCTCGGGATTTTCACGGCACCGTAATCCGGGTGCTCGCTATCGAGAATGTTGAGGTTTTCCTCGATCAATAAACTTGGAAGCAGTTTTCACCGAATTTAATGAATTATTTTATGGAAGGAACCATATATATTTTACTTATAATCGATGTCGTATGATATTTAATATTTTAGATACTTAATGATAGTATTTGTACCGTCACAGATCCGGCTCGAAGGACCAACAAATGTTGCGTAGTAGATCCGGCTCGAAGTACCGAAAAATGCGCGTCGCAGCGTGGCAACCTCGATAGTTGCACGCCCGTACACGAATACTAACGCGGATTAAATTCCTCGGCTGGGGTTGTAAATCCCAGCTTTAACTTTAGGTCTCGTTAATACTCGCGACGCGTCGATTTACAAATTTCTTCAGAAATCGACTGATTCGACTCTGATCTCCGACTGGTTGAGATCAGATCACTAGTTGTAGTTGTCCCGAACGATGGACTGACTACTGTTTGAATGAATGAATGATATCTCCTTACTCCGAACGATTGAGTATCTGAGAATATTGTCACTCCGAACGATTGAGTGATTTCGTGATTGATTGTGTGTCCCGAACGATGGACTGAATGATGAATGTCGTTACGAAAAGTCTCTAAGTGCGATCCTGTAGGTGTTTTTATACGACACCTACAGGTTTTGTGTCGAGTGCGCTGATTGGAAAATTGAAAATACCCAATCAGCACATAATTCCAAAAATCGGGGGCGTCTTGGACGACGCCCCTTGGCCAGCCCTCTTGGTGCAAGGGTGAGGGCAATGGCCACGTGCGAGGGATCCTCGAAGATTTGCCGATACCTTGGAAATTTCCTCCAAGTTGACGCATGGCTGGCGGAACCGTTACGAACGAGGTTCGCGTCGACCCTTCGGAAATTCCCGGTTTATGATATGGTCGGTTGTCTGTACGAACGAAGAAAAATTCAAACTATTGTCTCGACATGCACGGATTAACTAAATGATTTTATCATGGTTTAGGGTGGAATTGCCCCCTTGTAACTAAAATAAATAAACTGAGTTCGAAAAAAGCTAATCCCAAAAATAAATTTGTTGGCACGTCCATATCATAAACGAACCTTCGAGGATTTTCTCCGTTTTGTTCCGCGTCGGACGGAACAGTATTAGAGTAATTGTTACTTCAATGTACTTGTGATTATTTTGAATTTTAGGAAATACTTCTTAGTTTTACTTATATGTGAATCTATTTTTGTTTTTATCAAGTTTATCTTGTTTTATCTGGTTCATTCGTTTTCTTTGAAGTACTGTGATATCCAGATGTAGAGTTTTAATGATTTAAGTTCTTAAATAGATACAAATTTTACTAATACGACATACATTTTCGCCTATTTTTTATTTTATCTCTTTTAATTTCTGTTTCCCACGATATTAAACGAAAGGAGTTCAAAGTTTCATTAAAATCTGCATGTGAAATTAATATAATTTCGAATTGCGAATAAAACAAAAATATCATATAATTTAATTGAACAGAATAATAAATCAATGTTGACAGGGATTAGAAGAAAAGATCGCGCTTAAAATCTTATTAACCCTTTGGACCAAATTGCAAAACTAAAATTTCGGCAATAAAATCTTGTGTAATGCATCAACACGTAAAAAATTCAAGTAAAATAAGTTCATTCATTGATGCAAGATATTTCTTTATGTTAGTTGCAAGAGATATCATCTATATTTCATCATAAAATAATAAATATTTACAATGAAAAATATTGTCGAATACAAAGGGGTAAAGCAATTACAAGACAAAGTTATATTTCTTCCTACTTGCTCATTTTGTATCTTTCTTGAAAATCATTGTTACATTTTATTATATTCTATTAATCACCCTAGAGGGTTATAATAGTACTATTATTATATTATATATTGGCTTATTATTGTATTATATTTTGCAAGGCTGGGGTAACGTGTATTCAAAATAAGTACCTTTTATCAGAATCGAAAGAAGACACGTCAGACTTTTCTCGGAAGGACCGCGTCTTGACAGGAATATTGATATTAATTTACGTGAGATGGGCAGGCATACTGTTTCCCTTAAGAAGTTACTGCAGCGCAGGGACGTGTAGTCAAAGCAAGCCCGGCAAGTGGCACAATAACGAAGTTACCACGAAGATGCTCTATACACTGAGCGGGGACAAAGTGGACCGCCCGGGGACCATTTCTCGCTTGGTTATAGATCGATCCCCGATGCAGTAATTACCATCGGGAGAAAATGGGATTCATGATTTCCTTTGACGGTCGTGAAACATTAACCTCTGATAAACGGCACTTAGAGTGACACTAAACTTGTAAGTGCGCCTTCACTCGAGGCACCTCTGTCTAGCGACGTCTTACTAACAATGAACACGAGTTACGAACTAATTAGAGTAGAACATCGATTGTCTGAACTAATTGTGTATGGAAATGTTCGGGTAATCAATTTTTCTGATAATCAAATGGCTGCCATTATAAACATATTATACATGAAAAATTATAGTTTATTATATATAGTATACACATGTTTTACACGCAGATTTATTAGTGGACTGTGAATCTTTACCAAAGTTCAAATTTTTAAGTATATATTTAAAAATCAGAGAAATAGAATTACGACAGAGAACAGTTTTTTCTAATCGACATTATAGAAAGCACCAAGTTTTGGATACTTTATGTATTTTCATAAATTTTGCGCATTCTATACAATTTTCCATTTTCAATTTTTCCGTAAGTTCATAACAATCTTCAGTTTTATTAATAGTTTTTAGTATACTGAACTTTCTGTACTACGAAACTGCATGTTTTTCGTTTAAAAAAGTGTTCCGTTTCAATTGGCAATTATATACGTTTTGATGACATTTTCAGTATAAACGTTAAATATTAATTAACTCAAGTGTTAACGATAATCAAACTTTTACTTATCAAACATATTAGGTAGTGGTTATTGGGATAACCGAAGCTCGAATAATTGTAATTTTACTCGTTTAAGAAAGAAGAAGTGTGTCCTATCTATAAGAAAAATATTCAATGAGCAGAAACGACATTCAAGAGTTCGATATTTAAGTACGGATTATTTTATATCTTGGTGATACTTTAAATATCATTTCAATCGATTCAGACTATATCAAGTTGATTTAATTATTAGCTTAAAATATTTAACTCCGTATATACTGAATAATAACAATTTAATATATTTACTGTTAGATGTATTTTAATCGAATTTCATTTAATATATTACATTTACGTATTAATCAGGAAACGATCTAATTATTCAAATATTTAACTTTATATCTCCAAAGTACGTCAAAATACCATTTTATTTAAGTTAATTTCAATTTAATTTAATTTATGCTATCACATTTATATCTTAATAACGGAAGAGTCTAAAATCGAAGTATTTAATTCCTTATGGGAATGCCATTGGCAACGTCTACTTGTTTCGAAATACTATTTTAATATACTTCTTACATATATTTATGCTCAAGTAAAGACAAAAGAATTAAAACATACGTACCTAGATTTATTTCACATAGCACCAAGATTATCTACAGACGAAGTGTCAAAACGAAAGACCGTATCAAAACCTGCCTTAAAAATTTATATTCACGTATCACATTAAATTCAATACACAATCATATTTTCTTAAGAAGAGAAATTGGATTTTCCACGAGAAGAGCAAGCTGTGTTCAGAAACAGAGACTCGACACTCGTCCTGGCAGATGATCGACACCATACTTCGTTCTGACGTCGATGTTGCGCATCCAGCGTTCGTGTTATGAGGACATATAATAAAGATAGCAACGAGGATGTAGTCCTGCGGTAGGTAATGGCAATCCTGAAAGGGTCCTCTGTGTCTCTCCGAGCGTACCAACGTTATCGTCTTTGTTCGAAGTTCATTAGCTTATGGCTTGCTGCCTGCGCGGAGAACTTGCTGAATGTTATTAACGGGAAAGGCAATAGAAGGGTGGTCCCCCGATCTAATAATTGTAACAGAACGGAGGAACCAGTATGAACGATGCAGATGGCGAATCGATTGGATTAAATAATAAGTGTGCCTAATAATACGGTGCAATTATACCGATGAGTCATGATTATCGTGTCAAAGTTCAATAATACGTTCCGGCTAATGCAGCTATTGTTGTTCGAACGCAGTGGTCTCAATTAGGTTGATTAAAGCGAATGATATACGTGCGCTCGCCACGGAAAGAGAGGACGTCTGTAATAATAAAATATTCATCACTATCCGAGGAAAATTCAGGAGAATCGAAGGAAATGAGAATTCAGTAATTTAGCAATTACAGGAATCCCGTTGGATTCCTAGTTCGACGCGTGGAATTAAATTTTTTGTTTGCGTTTAATCATAACAATTTTTGAGCTTGCGATTTTTATTATGTTTTATTGAGTTTTATCACATGTAGAGAATTTTTTTCAATTATTAAGTATCGTGTGAGAGGCTGTCGAAATTAAATATATTATTTATTTGCTTCCCTCGTTTCACTCGTTAGAACCACGTTCTTAGTTGGAACAAATTAAAATAATTTGTTGAGCCGTTACAGCTTAATAGAGTCAACACGTGCAGAGACTTAAGCTCTTTACAGCACCGGGCAAAAAATAGCTCTTATTGTTTAGTATTTTAACGGCACATCGCGGCAATACTCATTGGCCTTTTGAAATCAAATTCCAAAACTTTCCTTTCACCCACATGTGGCAGTCAGCGACGGGTTGTGAATGCATATTTCTGAAGGGCGATCAAATGGTATCCTAAGGACACTCGGTACCTGGGGTTTGCCTCGAAGAAATTTGTATCCAAGCTAAAAACATAGTCTCTGCATGCCTTAGGTAGCACCCCACCCTCGTTAGATTAGGCGCGCCGAGGGCGCAGCGACGGTGGAGACAATTCGTTTCGAATGTCCCTGATTGGGACTTATCAATTTTGGCGATAACCAATTAGGGTGTTTTCTTAAATTTCGGAGCTGACGATCTGACTCGGAGATCGCCAGCGAAACAGACAACTCAAAACTTTCGAACGATACACATCATACAAGCGCGTCTTAGTGTTCAGACATAATTGTACACACAAAAAATACAGTCCACTAACGAACAAGCAAGCGGTCTCATTTAATCAGCTCCAAGTAAGGACGCTGCTGTGAACACCCAACATAATTAGTAGTTGTTTACTGTTGATTCACCTATGAATTATATGAGTTACTGTAAATGGGATTACTCAGACCAACAATTTAATGACGATTCATAAATAACTGTATCTTAGACATTTTATACGTACTATATTATCTCCATAATTGTTTACCACAACAGACTAAGTTCATACAAATAAATCTTTTGTACAGTCTTAATAAAACAATTCATAGAAATTGAAAACATCTAGAAATGAAATAACAGTAAAATAAAATAAGAATAAAATAGCAATAAGGACAAAATAAAGATAAAATTTTAATCTTGAGACTGTCCTATTTGTCAGAGCAACATATAAATTATAAGTTCACAAAATCATTAGTTTAGGATTAATGTCTTATGCACGTGGATTACTATACGAAATTTTGTCAGGATAACGAGTAATACGAATCCATCTCAGAATTTAGTTAAATGCAATAAGGGAACGAATTGAGTAGACACGGGGAGCTAAGTTTGGAGAATTAGGTCGCATCAAGGAATCGCTCTCGGGCGAAGATGTACGTCGCGAGAGGGCTCTCAATATAATTTTGAGCTGACAATAAAGATGGCCATCGAGTTCCCTAATTGCTGGCGTTTCTCGCGCGCCTCAATTAGCCGTGTCACTGGAACACGCGGCTCTTCCGGAGTAATGATCCTTTTACATGTGCATCATATCATATCGGAAGCCAAAGCGAACGGCGCGAATTTTTGGAGCAAAGAGATATAATTACCGCCATACGAGTCAAAATGACTCATTTATAATTTCTTCTTTAGTAATTATTGAAAAGATGCTGTTGCTTTCGTGAAAAATCTTAACATTAAACATACCGACACTTTGTATACATCTACTCCTATCATAACCAAGCTAATAACTGGTTATAAAATAAAGGTAAACAAGTTAAATAATAAATTTTTCCTATTGCAAACAGAGGTAGAACGAAAGAGTAAAATTGAAAAATGAATTAATTGGACAATATAAAAATTGATATAAAGTTAAACGAATGAAGAAAAACGGACGATTTTAAATGAAATTTTGAAACCCGTCATTTGATTGGTTGCAATTCATTCAGTGTTACATGAATCGATATCGGTTTTGTTCGAGTATATTTTTCAGGTTCCAATCACTTTTCCAAAAATGTTTGAGATTTCCGAAATATTCGGGTTTCACGAAAGCGTCGCATTTCCCGGGATTTCTGAAATTATGAAGAATAGAATATAGAATAAAAATAATAACCAATTAATATTTGGTTATATTTCATTCAATTTATCATTATTTTTCTGTAATTAAACTTACTTTTATGTAGTTTTACTACAAATCCGGTTCTTTCGAGAAATCCAAATATTTGTGGCTTCTTGTAGACGGCTAATCTGCAATAGTAATAGCAAGTAAACTAAAATATAAATCAATAAAAATCTCTATGTATGCACTTTTTTAATTTTTATATAAATATACAAAGGCAATCAATTCATTTACTCGATAGTTTTAACGTTGAAGTGACTTCATATACGAAAAATGTTGATTGTAATATGAATATAAAACATCGAAATTATTTATGTATCAGAGCCACATGGAGAATAGAATTCTTCAAATAAAGATAATGCAATAATTTTCAAACGTAGATCGCAGTTTTATTCATGAAGTTTTTAAGTAGCTTGTTCCATCTCGCGATTGAATCGCAGTGATGGCTGCTACGTCGTTACTGTTATCAGCTGTATAGAATTTTAATAACTTTCCCCTTTCCATCCGTTTAACAGGAAATTGTATTCGAAATGGCGCAGTCAATGTCTCGCTCGCGTGATGTAATTTATTTTTATGATGAACGGTACAGTGACCTTAAATATTGGATTGCTGTATGTGAAAATGGACGATTGCGAGTGACTCGTGAGTTCATTTTGTCTTAAATAAGAATACAATTACAATTGCTAATTCTGGTTTCCGAAAATAATATAAAATTATCATACTTTAATTCTTATATTACTTTTTTAAATAATCTTTGCATATTTTACATATAATATATTATTCTATATAATTTTCGTTATTATTGTGTCGTCTTTATTTTTTTCGAAATATTGGTCATTTTCAACAAATTCGTGGAACATCAAAAGTTAAAATAATTATTACATGTATCTTAATAGTGTTAAGATATGTAAAAGAGAAATCTAGAAACACTGTTAAATATTGAACAAATATTTGTCCAGCTTTATCAAAAACGAGATCCCTAAAGCAAAACTAAATTTCATTATTATTACAAAACAGGAGACTGCAACTTAAAGCATTCTAATATTTCAACATCTAACTTATCCAGCAACACTTACTAAGCTCAATTTCCATCATGCTGTCATATTTCGTCAGTCAATAAAGCAAGAGTAACTACTCAAAAGCCGGATAATCAAATTCACGCAGATGAAATTAAATGAACAAAATCAAAGTATAAACACAGAGAACGTTTTTGTAAAATAAATTTATTTCATTTCGTACCAACGGCATAAACCTAATTTGCTGTTAACGCCAATTTCGTTCATTAAACTACATAGTAAAATACTGATTGCAATCTAATCTAAATTCATTGCTAACAAGAAAACCGCACAAACTGGTACTTAATATGCGACGTTGTCACAAACACGCGAGAAATATCTGTGAAATCAGGACTCCATCGATTCGGTATCATTCGGAACAGCGCGGATGCTCGGGCCGATAGGTCGACAGCGGGAAGCAGCGCGTTCCACCGGGAAAATCAAGTTTTCCTTTCCGCCGCGTCACGTAGCCGATATCTTCCAACACGTATGATTCACCGTTGAAGATCTTGGAAAACACACCGGGGAGGAAAGCAAGGCTGCAGAGGCATACTGGTCTCAAATGGCGTCAGGCGAGAAAGACGGAGCGAGCCTCGGGGAAAAAGGGTGCCAAGTCCTCCGGGACAGGGGAGCCCCTTATATCTTGTCCTGACAGGACGTCCGGTCGGCCATATTGCCGGGCCTCCTTCATTCGCGTTCGGCGTCTCTCTTCGCGCTGCCATCCCTTATCCAACCGTTTTCTTCTTTCTTCCTTATCACGGTCGACTATTTTCTCTCCTCCTTTCGAGCTCGTCGTCTCGCGCGATAGAGGAAAGACGAACGATCATGGGGAAAGGCGAAAAAGGATGAAAGAGAGGGAAAGGGTATTGCTAAGAAACTGGAGAGAAGGTTAGTTTGGCTCCTGCGCGGACAGACTGCTTAGTATTCGCGGCGAACAGCCGAAAATTTAATTTCTAGACTTCGGTCCCGCCGCTGCGAAGCCTATGTCTACAGAGGAAAATGGCGAAGGGATTGAGTTGCCGGCGCGTCTTTGAAGCCTTGGTTACATTGTCGGCTACTTCCTCTCGTCTCTGTGCCGAAAAGAATGCAAATCAACCCTGACTAGACCACCGTGGACATTTTCGGGCTTATTAAAATGTGATTCGTTTGGGGATCCAGCGCTGTCGGAATTGTATCTCCAAGCAAACGTAATAGTCTCAGCGAGGAATCCGGCTGGGCTGCTTTGACGAACGGCAGGTTCGGAAAGGCGTACTTGGAAATTCGTAATTTTATAGGATAAATGAAGTTCTAGTTTCGTGTTTGAAAGACGGCGAAAGGATAGTCGGAATAACATGCTTGTGATGCACTCGTGTTTTTAATGTAACAAATGTTTATGTGATGTTATTGTTTTAAATTTTAAGTTACTATGGATAAAGAATGTGACGAGACTCTTCTGTTAATGAATATAAAAAGCATTTTTTAAGTTTGAATAGTATCTACTTATATATCATCATGAAACGTAGGTGGTTCATATACACATTAATTGCATAAGTTTTATTATATTTTTCTTATTGATCACCTTTGCAGTCAAGTTTCTGTTTGTGTTTTCTTTTAAAGAACAGTTCCCATTTCCACAAAGATAAATGTACTATTAGTTTTTCTTAATACATTCGCTTCCTTGTATGTTACAAATAATAACTTTTACTATTATAAAATTTGAAAATCCTACCGAACTGTACGTCTACACTAGTGAACTGTACATTACTACCAACAATTCGAAGGATATGAAAATTTTGCTTAACTTTTTACTGACTTCTGCGCTAGTCACAAAACTCAATAACTCAATTTATAACCAGAATAGATTACAATAAGAATAGATCCTTCACCAAAACTTGCTTATCATATAATATACACATGACACGCGAACCAGGACAAAATAAACGGAGAACCTGCTGCTCCACCGAGAATACAGGACAATTCATCTTACTGGATACCTAGTCTCAAACAGTTTCGATCGTTCACCCACACGGCTGAGAATATGTTATCGAATCGGAATACGTATAGTACTAGTAACAATTGTAAACCTTCGCCCGGAGGCAGGAGTGGCGGCCGAGTTCTCCAATATTTGAAAAAGTTCGAAAACGGCGCGTCAAAGGGCCCAGTCGACTGTCAGGTACGTGACCGTAATCCAGAATCGACGTAACAATGCATCCGGCTCGACAAGGCGCGTCGGCCTCGTGCCGAAATAGATGGAACGTTGCGCCGACCGGCTAAAATCACGGACACCGACAGCCACCGTGGAATCAAGTAGTCAGAGACCCGGCTGTAGACGGGGATGAAATGAGGGGGCGGTTTGATTCGAGCCTCTCGACGCTGACGTCGGGACAGGCTGTAGGGGTACTTGTGGCTTGACGCTAATTAGATGGGCTCACGGTCGACTACGATGCGCGTCGAGCCGCTGGGAGGCGCCGATGTCATGGAAATAATAAATCGTGCTATGTCGATAGGAAAATGCGTTTGGGGTACGTGAACACTGCCCTAGAATAGCATCTACATGTCGTGATCATGATAAGCGTTATCGATCTTCCCAGTTTGGAGACGTATTATCTCACAACATAAATTAAATTTAATTTAAATTAATTTAATTTATTTAAAGGTAAAGGGGAAAATCTCTTTTCTACATGAGTATAAAGCAATATGTCGGCGTAACAGAAATTATAACTGTACAACAAAGAGCTGATGTACAGTTGAAGGTAGGCTGGTGATGTGTGTGATAATAAGAAAGAAAAGGAAAAATGTTTTACAGTTTAATTAATTGTTTAAAAACTGAGATGAATGAAGCTTTTTTAAAATCTAAAATATAGACTGCCTTATTATTTGCAATGGTTCTTCATTGTTTTTGTAGGCTTTCAATGTCCCTCTTTCAAGATTCACTTATCCGTAACGAAACATGTAGTGTATGCAATTGGATAATCCGTATTATTTATGGAATAACACAATATATTATAATTAAATTGCATCCAAATGAAGGTTTTTGAAGGAATATTCAGAATATTTATAAGTAAAATGGAACTGTTTTGAGATTTCTGTCGCTAGCAGGTGTTAGAGAAATACTGGAAATATTAATTAACCTATGCACGGAAATATGAGCATTGATTTTGTGAAAGCTTAAATTGACTCTAATTTATAACAGTATAATACGAATCTATAATTACACAAAAATCAGCACTTTATTTATAATCAATAAGTCTCAACTAAGAGTACTTCCAATTCCAGTTCTCTAACACACAGTGCTAAAAATAGTAACTATCGCATACACAATAATCACCACAAGATTAACAAGATGATATCCAACATATTTCAGCAAAAATATTCATCGACAACATCCCTACAATAAAAATCCCATCCGATGAATTCCCGAACACGAGCAACGCAGAAGACAAAGACAGTAACGTGTATAAAATCTAAGTGACGCAATAAATTCTGTCGCGATCGCATAAAAGAAATAAACAATCTTCCAACCCCTTCGATTTGTCTGCAAACAAAAAAAAACAAACACCCGACCGGGCATTCTACCAGTTCGCATTCCCGGAAAATACACTGACCGCGGAAAAGCGCCCCTTTGTCCGCTGGAAAACGGAATTTCCTTGATCGCTCGTGACCGAACGATATCTTTGATGCATCGATGTCGAAGAAAAAGGACAAACAAACAGGAAAAAAAACTGGTAAAAAGACAGCGGGGAAAAAAGAGCGAACGCAAACGAAAAATCCTGCGTACCGTCCGCATCAAACGTCCGCGGGTCCACGGGAAACAAATAAATCCAGGTAGCACGCACTTCGTCAAAGCGGTGACGGGGGCCGGTACCCCGTACTCGTCCCGACGCGACGCGATTGCGCCCGGAGGCATTGTGCATCGGTGGCACTTCGTCATCGGGGACCTGTCGTTGACGTTTAATGGCTGGCCGCCCGCGACGCTTCCCCGGGACAGATAGATAAAAGGATGGAGACGCGGGGGCAGCCGGCGAAGAGGACGAGAGAACGCGAAGGGAAGAGGCAGGGTCCTGTCCTGTCGAATTCCGTTTCGAGCGATCAGCCGCCACGGATGCTGACCAGCCGATTACGTGCACGTTATACCGGATCCGCACTGTAGTTCGCGAACTATGTTCGCTGACGTCGTGAACACTCTCGCGAACAACGCGCGGCGATCCGATCAGCGAACTGTGAGCAGTGCTCGTTGGGACGCCGGTACATCAAAAATAGTTTACACTGAACAAATGAACGGAGCTATATTCGCGGTGAACGCGAACGAATTTTCGTGTAATCTGACCCTTCGCGAATAAGAATTTTTTGAATTTCTGGGATCGCTTTTCGCGGAATACTGAATGGTGCTTCGGAATCGCGAACATTGGACAAGAAAACGTACTAGTCTTGCGTTATTTGGATAATTACATTGTTTATTTGTGAATTATGATTTTAGATATTAACGCAGGAAGTGACCTTCGCAATGGTATTTTACTGTAAATGGTTAAAGAGGCGTGGCCAAATTATCTTATTTCATTTCAGCGAGTTAAAATCGAATATGTACCGAATGAGAATTTATTTATAAAATTAAGTGACCTTCGTTTATTGAGAATGTTCGCATTCATCTGCAGTAAACGATTACTTGTTTAATCATTTTTCTCTTGAACTACGTATTATATTTGATCTACAATTACTGGTGATAGATGCCTAATAGAATAATTAAATAAGTACAGTTGATGAAATTGATAGATCTTTCTTAGATATCTTTGCAAAGAGATGTATACGCTAGCGTATGAAGTCAACAGCAAATTGTACGCAAACATTGAACGAATACGGTTGTAACTGCTTGCGGTCTGCTTGCGAGTTATGCGTTAGCCTCAGAGCATTATATATATAAAAATGAATACATGCTAAAACGGCATAGAGGCAAAGGGAATCATCCACTTCGATGATTGACTGACTTGCTTCAGCAACACTGATACATCTGCTTTGACATATTGTCGCTATTGTTTGAACCGCATAACGAAAGACGCGAACGAAATAAAATGCGATGAAGTGAGCTACAACGATAGAAAGTAACATTGGCGTAAGATTCTATATCGACGATTTTTTTATATGAAGGTTCTACTACTATGTATGTGTTACAAGTCTTTTTATAAGTGGAGCAAGCAAACGGTTTTCCTTGCTGCTGTGGCTTTTTATATTGCAATACAGTAGAACTTCCATTAATATTAGATTTATGGAACCCATTAATTGAATAAATACTAATTTTCAGAAACATTATTTGGTAAAGGTATACGCCAATTTTGATTGATGCAATTACAGGAATACACAATCTAATTCTCTATTTTGGAAATTCTAATCTACAAGTTCTATATCAATGAATTCTTATTCTTCCAGGAACAGTACAATAAAGTATACAATAATGTTCTTAAATGTGATGTTAACCAAGGCCCTATTTTCCACGATCTAGTTTATCCACAGTTTTCGCTAACACTAGAACTACCAAACAGCCAAATTGACTTCCTTTCATTCTTCTGAAGATATTACAACAGTGTATTTATTGAGGCTATCATTAAATTATATTTTAGTCCATACATCAAGTATTTAGTAATTTCTCTATGAAACTCGTGTAATTTTGACCTGTCTGGTAGCTTTAGAGTTAATTTGTATCTTTACATTGTACCTTGAAACATATGTACACCACTGAATTTTGCGAACAGATTTTGAGACATTTTTTCCACGTTTCCATTTCTTCCGACTGTTAGTCGCCTAATTCAATCGGAGAATTGAGATTCTATCGTAGTCGACCAGCTTCTCATGGTCGCACTTCAGCTAATAGATCAACTTTTCATCTCCGTATAAAGCATCATAATGCCGTTTCCCTGGAAAACACTTTTGCCCGGTGTGATTCCAACATTAGAACTCCGCTTGAAATTCGAGTGCGTATGAATTGCGTGACCAGATGTCACGGGCAGAAATCGCTTTCCGCGATTCCGACTGACAGCGCGCGTCATCGTTCACGTGACGTCGAGAGGGCACTGTCCATGTGCAGTATGGTTTCGTATATATTGAATACCAGCATCGACGAAGCGATCCGTGAGGATCGACCCGCGATCGAATGTTTTTAATCCGGCCACTCGACTGAACGCGGTCCTCAAACTCGAGCACGCACTCTGTTATCCACCAATTAATTGGTACTCGACAGACGAACCGGCCGAAAGGAAACGCCCGTTGTTGTGCGCGCGATTTGCGAGGGCGTGTTATTCTTTTTTTCTATTTTCTCACCTTTCCTCCTTTTTTATTATATCACCAGCTCTGGTGTACCGCGCAGTGGGCGCTATTCGTTTTCAGCGGACTCGGTAGCTGCTAGTTAGTTGGGAGAATGGAATTTGATCTGCGAGTTAAACGGCTCCAAACGGGAGCGCCGTGTTTGGTGACTTGATTGGTCGGAGAACGATTGTTTCGGCCGATTCGAAGATTGTTGTTTGTATAAAAACAATAGTGACCAGTGATTGATTCGGGGAAGAAGAAGGGCTAATGAAATGTGTCACGAAATTACTTGAAGGGTTCCGTAATTTAATATCATTAGTCCTACAAAATTTTGGATGATTATAACTTCGACGAACTTCCGAAATCTGAATAAATACAAGGACCGTTCAGGAGAAAGTTCAATACAAAGTTCTGTTTGAGTTTTGATCGGTTCAAAGTTTTGTGGAGTTCTGTTGGTTCTTATCAAAGGATTGTAGAATATAACTTTGATGCTGTTAGAAGACGCGGAAATCGTTGATTCAATGAGACATTCAATATGAAGTTTATTAATTACTAATTTTTTATTAATACTATAATTATAATTCTATATTAAGAATTTCATATCTTCGCTATCGGAAGAATATACGAGAAAGACGAAATCTCTGTTTACACTGGAGTTAACATATTTCAAATATTAATTAAAATTATAATTATGATTAAAATTCATCCCCTTAAAAAAACATGAAAATTGTATTGTTGCTTACTTTTGAGGCTGTTTATTAAAATAATTTCTTAATTAATCCATGACCTAGCTTCGATATCGAACGGTTAGACTTTCCATGTGTATTTCATCTAGCAGGTGAGATTCCCACCACCGCCGAGGGTGGCGAAACTCAGTGCACCCCTCCTCCTTCGGGTGCAATCAATTAACAGTTAGCAATCAGTCGTGAACAGTCGATTTCGAAGCGTCGAGCGGTCAAACATCGCTCGTTAAACTAAGTTACTTAGTAATTTACTTAAGTACTTCATTCTCTCTTGAGCATTGATTATAATTATTTGCGTTAACCAGAATACTGTTTCTTTTTACAGGTAAGTTTTGGATTCTTCTAAAAAGTGACTTGGTTTATATCCTGCGACCGTCTGATACGTAAGCAGAATATATTACTTTTTTCTTATTAATATGTATCATTAAACCATTCGATGAAACACCTGTAATATCCACAAAAATTCATAAAGGCTAATTAAAAATTTGAAAATTTCTTGTTAAAACTTCTATTCCAAATTTATGCAGCAAGCAAATTATATTTTATATTTTCAGCCGACTTTTTCATATAGATTCACTCCTTTATCGGTTGTACATCAGTTATTTAAATATTTCATATACCTCACGATTAGTATATGAATTTCTATTCATTGAAAGTTAATAAAAATGTATAAAATTCAAAACTGAAAGAATTATAATAGAATTCATTAAAGCCTTGCTTTATTATCTTTGCACTAAAATCCTTAACTAATGAAACAAACTTATACAATATTTTTAGACCTGCCTAAAAACATAAATTTGCTCAAATATCCACAATCCGTTTCCAATGATCGATCGACTAATTAAATGTGATTCTTCAGAGCAACATCTACATTTTCCAGTAAAATGTATATTACATCATTGATTCATAATATGTCCCCCATCACCGTGATCATTATCTAAATTCAATCACGTCCACCGAGGTTGCTGAAACATCGCGACGCGCGATGGGCGTTCGTCGATTTTCACCGATACCGCGAGAGAGACTGTTAAAGAAAAACAAGCCACGCCGGATGGTGAATCGATATCGCGGCTGTTGACATCGGGGCCATCGAAACTATTGACAGAGTGTCGCGCCTGCCTCGACGAGCCTCTATTTAGGACGGTATTCCACAATTAGTTCCGTCACGCGACGGCCTGGGAAAGCCTTTCACGTCACGGCTAGGAAAGATTGTCAGCGGTCTGACAATTCAGTCGCACGCGACCACTCGTCCGGATCGAGCGTTTCAAGGGTTTTCACGCCCCATTCCAAATCCTCTCGCTCTTTCCCTCGCACTCCCACTTTGGAATCCTGTTAATATATGACAGGGCTCGTGACACCGTTGACATGTCAAGCAGCACGCGTACAGGAGCACTCTTTCTATTATTTTTAATTTTTTTCTCTTCCTTTCTTGCACAATCACCGGCTGACTCTCAATGCACGAGGACGCGGAAGGAATTCTTCAACGCGTTAGACAAATCTGTCAGCGACACGTTCTCGCGAGCCATTGATTCGATCAGACTGATGGAGAGCTCTGTTAACGATTGCTCGAGACTCGCGAAATCGATACGAATATCAAACTTGAACTGTCGGGGAGTTGTGTCTGCATTAGATTGTGAAGCGGAAATTTAATTGTTCGGGTAGTTTATGGTTGGGATAAATAGGGTTTTAATCCTGGTAAATAGACATTGAAATTGAATAGAAATTGTGATCTATTAATTAGGTGTAGAGTAATCGATGAAGGTATTAATAAGAGAAATTAGACAGAAGTAGTTTTCATTCTCATTCGTTTCTGTTTATCTATTAATTTATTTATTTTAATTTTATTTTGATTAATTACTTGTGGTATTCTCAGTAATATTTTGTTTAAATCAATATGTACCTGGATATACAGTTTTTATTCCATTATGTATTATTTAGTTTCATCGAAATTTTCAACCTTGTGAAATTAAGAATACATAATATAGTGGTTACTATTAGATATTGAAAATGTGGATCTTCAGTAAAAAGAGAATTAGGAAACAATATATATGTATTTAATGAGATAAAGAAACAATATGGACAACACGTAAAAATACAACTTAATACCACGAAGGCCAACACACGACTCTCTATCACGCACCAAAAATGTTCTTCTCCGCTGTCTCTCACCAAAATGTCTCCATGCACGCATTTCCACTCGCTTTTAACACACACCCCCATTCGCTCTGTCTTTCTCACCCTTGCACCCTCCTCACTCGCATCTTTCGTCCATAGTCAAAATTCACGCAGTCACGTACACGCTTTTCTCACAGTCCAGTCGTTCAGTTCCAGACACTCTTCCTCGTATTCTTTCAGCCACTCGAGATTTCCTAAACGCAGTCACACTATTTTCCAAACATCCCGGCGCCGGTCCGTCGCAATACGACCTGGTCGCCCTTACGCACGCACAACAAACCATTCATCCTACAATAAATATTCTAGATACTACAATAAAATACTTGAACACTGAAATTTATTAATAAATAAAACAAGGAAGATCAGATAATTGGTTTCCACGTTTGCTGTGACCCGACAGGCGAATTTTCCGTTGATATATCGTATAGCAACTGTACATGTAATTTCGCTGTTATGAATTACTATTTAAATTGATTACTAAACGCTGGAATATAAATTATGTTTCTACATGTGTAGGCATTATTCTTATTAAAATTAGTTTGAACTATATATTATATATATTACCCAATTTTATTACCTCTATCTTTCTTTTAATTTAGCCCTTGTACGAATATTTTTGACCTGCAGTAAAGCATACTCCATTGTAATGTATATACATACATGGCATTAAAAATAATATATACTAGAATTACTCTATTCTGCTGTACAAAATATTGTTTTCCCTTAAAAAATAAACAGAATAATACACAAACAAAAGTAACATTCACAAAATAAAGAACATTTCAGTAATATACTTAAAAAAAAAAGAAATTTTTCTGATAATTAATCAAATCTTTCAACGAACATGCCTCACACATTTACTTCACCCTAACAATAATAATTCATCACAACAAAAAATCTGTTAGCTCTTAAAGCTTTCGATGTTCGCACACTTCACGAGACCCGCTTTCCCCATGAAACAGTTTCAGCAAGCAACACCACCGCACAGTGGTAAAATACCAATGTTTCTCTGGCCAGAAATCAATTTCTCAAGCTCCTTAAAGAAATGAAATAATTCGTTCCACTAAAAGCGAAATATTTACAAATATAATAAATCTAATAAATCTTATAAAAAATATAAAATAATAACAAGTACTACTAAATGTAAATAGTAAATTGCATATATAATATCAATAATACAGGTTGAACAACCAGTAGCATCAGTAATTCTTAATTACCGCGAATAACACTATACAATTATCATTTCTTTGTAGAACCGTTAAGAACATTTCACTGTTACTAGAAAATCACTTCATCTTCCTTTATTCGAATGTAACAGACTTTCCATCGCTAAGCCCGTGATCCCTCCCACCGTGCACCATCCAAAATGAAGTCCTTTCTTTCTAATAGTTCAGGGCCTGGGTTTTGCCCAAAAGGGTGAAGGGGAGAGTTTTCAACCTCCTAACGATCTAAAAGAGTGAAAGACATTAGTTATAATGATGTAGATAGCGATTATTAGTTATAATAAAGTAGATGATGATTGCCAACGTGAGCACACCATCTAAAATGAAGTCATAATCCCGTTTGAATATATCGACTCGAGTTAAGAGCACGATACTCGATGTCTCATCTGATGGGCCGTTCGTAGATCCAAGGAATGTGACGCCTGGGAGGGAAGGTGCAACAGAGACATTCGTGAAACACGTGGTATCGAGAACCGGTCGTAAATCAATATTTTCAATTATCGACCATTCTTTCGCTCAGATTCACCCGCCCCCTCCCCGCCGGCAGCTGAAAGAGTCCTTTTGCCGGGGGACCGTTATTAGCCCGACTAAAGCACGGATGGCTATTGATTTTCCCGGCAATCCTGAAAATCGGTCCGCCGGAGTCGTTCGGCTTCCCTCCCCACTCGCAGCTTCCCTGACCTCGCTTCCACGCCGGGATTTTCAAGAAGTAATTTCGTTACCCCCTTCACCCCCTCGCCGGCCCGCCACCGCCAGTACCTTCATCCCCTGTCAATACTTCGCTCTCCCGGCGGTAGCCGATGTTTATCGGATTTTAGAAATTAGCCCGAGGACACGCGACGAGAAAGAAAATCCTTCTACGGGTACCGGCGATACACGCCAACTTGTTCCATCCCTCCTCCGCCGCCGCCCACCCTCGCGTTATTCCGTCGATCCGATCTGATTGGCCACGGTCACTTTATCGGGGATTCCTGAAATTCCGTGGCGTGTCTCGATTTCGATATCGCGACAATGTCTCACCGGCGTCTTGCCAGAGCTGGTTCCTCTTTCATTACGTGCGCGAAGATGGCGGACGTGCAACGACGACCGTAGCCTCGTACGTTTAATCTGCGCGCGTAACGTGGAAAATTTTGTTTCCTACTTTTCTTTCTTTTAACGGCGATAGAGTTTATGAATTGTAGTTCGTTCTTTATGGATTGGTTAATAATGATGCTTACTATGTGGTGGATTTTGGAATTCTTGTTTTGTTCGATGAATTGAAAGATTTATAGTATTTTTGAATTTGGAGGGGAGTCTTTTAGTGTTTTCTTTGAATAATGAGAAATGTTTATTTATTTTACTATTTTTGAGTACTTTTCTTGTGTATTCTGTTGAATTTGCAATGTAGAAATAATATCGTTGATAAATAAATTGCGGATCTTCGTGTAATTTTGCATTTCATTGGTAAATGTAGATTTCGGCGAATGTGGGAAATTGGGAATCGTGGAATGATTAACTGCCGTGTGCTTTAATCTAAATCCTTTTGACTCTGATTGGTTTTACTGATAAAATGTATTCAAATCGTGGTATTTAACTGTACATTTAATCAATTTCACGGAAAAAGAATATACACAGATATCATGGTATGAAATTCAAGAAAACGTGTAAAATAATAACACTGATAACTTAAGAAAATCTATAAAATATTAACAATGAAAACTAAGTAAACACTGTCCCTCGATTTCCATTTGGAATTTATACCGCAAACTCCCTATTAAGCACTCATGAACGTTGATCCGGCTCGAAGGACCAAATGTTGCAGTCATGTGGTTCGTTGATCCGGCTCGAAGAACCAAATGTAAAGCACTGTGACTGTCACGAGCACTTGGAATATATGCTGTGTTTTTCTTGAAAGACCACCCAATGTTGGGACTAAGACTTCTAATGACTGATTCACTGAATGATGTACTTCCCTGAATGGAGGTTTTCTGAAGTGTTTCTAATTTGTTCCTGAATGAACGTGGTTGCTAAATGAACGTGTTCTTGTTTCTAATTCTCAACTGATTCTGATTCTGGTCTGTTTCTGATCTGTTTCTGTTCTTAACTGTGTCCCAACTGTCTTTCAAGGCTTTTTATAATCCGCCTGGGCCCACTCTCTCCCTCTCGATGTACGAAGGTGGGCTTCAGGGGCGGTTTTTCCATCCCTTCGTAAGTATGATAACCACTCCTGTATCATCCCCTTCCAGTACGCCCGTATCGCGGTATTTCCCTGAAACGGGGCTGACGGAGTTGGTCGCTACACTGGACGAATCTTTGGCAACGTTGGAGAAATTCCGTTAGGTCAAGATCCTTGAGGACACTTTTTTCTGAAATTCTAACGGACCCTCTGGAACACGACTTTACGATTCCTGGGCCGAAGTGAAAAAGTAGACAATGCCTGCTAAAGTACTAAACTGAAAGATAACGGTTATGAACGTCTCTATGAATATTTTGCCGTATCGTAAAATTGTCCCCTTTTTGTCCTAACACTCCCATAGTAGTAAACCGATCAAATTTTCATTTTCAATAATCACATGTTTCATATGCTTCAGTTTACACCGCGAAACAAAGAAATAAGCAGTATATAACCGGGTTTACAACGCCAGATTCAGTGTATCGTTGAACGATGAAACAACATAACCGAAATTATCTACCCAGTGCGAGGTTCGAAACTGTTTTTACGCATTCGGGTGCAGTCTCCTCCTCGGATGCGTTCGGGATTTTCGCGTGCACGCGTGAAGGACGGTTATAGCTTGCCGAAACGGAAGCTGAAAAATGCGATAAAGCGGTTTTAGGAGCGGCGATAGACCGGTCTAGACCGGCGTTACAGAATCGCGGGTTATAAAACGTAGTGTGGGAAGAAGGAACGGTTTAGAGACGTCGTTCGCGTGGAGGAAATCGCTTTCTGGAGCGACGTTGTCGTGTCTGACAATGAAATGACTCGACTACTTAAAATACCGGGCGTAGTTTATTACGGCTGTCCCACTGGAACGATTTGTTACTTCCTTCGTTTATAATTAGTTTCGCGGTGGAACAAGGGTTACGAATGACCGACCGATAATAATACGTGGTATAAACAACCCCTATTACATTCGTTCACGTACATGCACTTTTACGTGTGCGTTAAAATAACTCGTTATAATGGAAATGATGTTTTAATCTGTAATCAGATCCATCGAATAATATGTGCTCGTATACGCGGTCTGATTGGATTTAATTACTTGTAGAATCCGGTACATATGTTTTCGAAACGATTTGCGATAAACTGTAATTTTGGAGATGATTTATTTTATTGTTAATGTACTAAACTTTCGAGTTCAATTTTCGTTATGAAGCTCGCTGGCGAGAGAGAGAATAAAATGAAAGGGTGATTTGATTGAAATCCTATCACACGCAAAATTATACACAGTTAATTGGGTAACACACGCAGAACTATTTTATTAGAATTATTGCTGCAATTAAATATTAACGATATGTGCAATATAATGGATTGTTAAAAGAAAATTGTTTAAATCAATCGATTAAACATTAATTAGTGGTTTAAATTAATAGATACAGCATTAATTACTCATCACTTGATATTTCAATACCGGAAAAACTAATTTTGCTAACGTTGTGGAGTAATACGCAATATGAGGTGAATTTTATATTACTTGCGTGTTCATAAACAGTGTTATATACTGAAACGACTTCCACAGAAACCACCCAGCCACTGTTTTTCTCATATACTAGTTTCTGTAACTGTTTCCGCACCTGTAACTTCTTTCCCTCGCCTCTTATCTTCGCTTGGAACAGGTGTACACAGTTTTGATGGCGACGTCGCGTAGGCAGCACGTGTATACGAGCAGAAAATACGTTCCGGAAGAAGATACGGTCGAAGTTTCACGCAACTTCGTCGAAAGTAGACCGAAGATTGTAAGGAAACAAAGAACAAACCGACGCGAAGGAAAGTTCGAGGTGGTGACTAAACCCGGTAACACCCTAAAACACTCCCGGCGCCGATTGCCTAATCGTTTCAGTATAGAAAATCAAATTCCACCCAGAAAGTTCCGTAATACGCCGTTAGAGTTCTTCAAACCTTCGCAGTATCGGTGATTTCAGCGACCGAGCAAACGTCCACTTGGACCCATAAACAGATCCTGCTGACACGGGCATTCTGAACTTAAATTTTGTTATTTTACTGCTCCCTTTTTATTGCCAAGGAATGTTATTTTGTTATTAAAACTAGAACTACCGCACCCGTGATAATACCAGGCTTTAGTTTTCTTATTTCGCAATTATTGGTATGTTAAAAGTATTAAATATCCGAAGTGATTTAAAAAATATATAGTTTCACTTGAGTACTATAATGAATACATGAAGAAATCGGAAAAAATCTATTCTCACAGTTTTTATAAGCAATACATATTAACGCGTTGGATGCCGCACGATTTCACGAAATGAAAAAAAATATAATATTAAATCATTTCATTGAATTGCATTATGATTATTGTACATTCATCTAGTTGAATGCTACCGCATTAGATAGCATCATTTATAATATAGTAATGTTCTCAAATAACCATCGTTGAATTCAGTGAATTATAGTAATTCGTTTTGGTTGGGGGTCCCCGGTGACATTCAACGTGTTATAATCGTATGAAAAGCTCGATAGCTCCATTGTCAACCCCTTGCACTATAACTTCGTGTCAGACTCGTGACAAAGAATTCAAATAGAGTCCAACAAATATAAATATCACTTAATTCCTTTAAGTCCAAATCAAATAATACTTCTCCATTATCAATTATAGTGCTCTATAGTAAACGTAGATATGGCATGAACGTGAATCGTTTCTTCTTCTAACGAATGGTAAACAATGACATAGCTTTATCGATCGCAGTTGTGAAAGAAATCATTGTACAAGAGGTTAAGGAATGTTAACTGAACAACTGAACAATGCAAAGATTGTAAAAAAAATAGTCATCAGCTCGGGTCGGAACGGACCCGGTCGCGGTACATGGAGAGTTAACGATCGACGAGAGGAACGCGTTGCCGGAAAAGTCCGCGAAAGCAATCAAGTCTCTCCAATTAGATCGACGTGGAATCTCATTCTTCTTCAGTTTTCTCATTAAAGATGCTGGACAAGGAAGTGTCAATGAAGTGGCCGAACGAATTTCCACGCAAGCTGAGCTGCGGTAAAAGTTTCGCTCAAGAGAGACTCGACGTCACGGTTTATCTTGTTCCAGAAATTTATGATAGTTCGCCGACTTTCTTCAGGCTCCGCGGGGCTCGTACTTTTTCCTGGTCGATTAACTGCCGCGGGTACACGGTCCCTCGTATCGATTCGTTCGACAGTGATGGATGTCGATCTTAATAGTTCAGCCGCGAACACGGACAAGCCGGTGTACGGAACCGTCCGGAACTCTTCGCGAAGTTGCTCGAAAAATGTTCGAACTTGCCGGTATCGTGACGCGCTACTCGATAAAATGAGTAAAGCACGGTGGAACCAGATATTTTCCTGACAGTTTTAGTCATCGCCGAGATACCATAGTGTCGTATAATTATGTTAGCTATACGGTGAAGAGCAAAAGGGAACACAGAGAATATTTTTACAAAAATGAATTTTTACTCAATGTTTGCGTATAGAATAGAAAAGAAACAAAATATATAGTATCAATACAATGTTCTAGCTTACCAACAAAATTTTATTGATTGTCATATTATTATTCTTTTAATACATACAATTTTTTTCATGTAATCGGTTTTCCACCACAATTCATTTTCAAATAAACGTTCCACATTTTGATGCGTTCAAAATTTTGTTCTTTTTCAATTCTATATGCAAATATTGAATGAAAATTTATCCTTGCGAAAATATCGTATGTGTGTTCATTTTAGCTCCCCGCTGTGTGTATGTACCACGAGAGCTACTTGGAATGTTGCGAGACTGTTTTCTTTGAAACAACAACAGACGTTATTTTTATTTCATTTTTCACTTATCATTACTTTGTACGTAAAACGCGTGTGCAATATTTCTTCTTTGCTAATACAATTTTACTGTTATAGACCTTTATTATGAATATCGTGTTTTAATAAATGAAAATAATAAAATTTTCTTATTTCATTAAAGACATATTTCATTAAAGATATATTTCATTAAAGATAGATGAAACTGAATAAAGGAACAATCATTTGGTTCGTATCAAGTTTCTTATATTTAAGAAGAGATTTTGAAGGTTAATAGCTTCTTTAAGAATTTATTGGTAGTATTATTGTTAAAAAAATATGTGGATAGTAAAACGTTTAGATAGGAGATGCTGTACTATGTATGAATGTATAGACACAGTATATTTTTGTTAAGCGTTTCGGTGAAGCTACGACAATGCCGTGGAATCTGGACCAGCGGTGACCTGATTTCTCATATCAGGACTCTACTGTTCCAGATGTTAAACTGAAACCAGGGAAGCACGACAAAATTCTAACTCTCGCCATTCATAAAAAGAAAGAATAACTATCCGAATATTTCAGATGAAAATATTTTCCGCGCGTTCGTAATCTTCTTATTTTGATCCCCGTGCAGGATCAGTTTGACCAGAAAAGAATATACATATATAGCTTCCGATAATCCATTGTGCAATATTATTTTATACTACTGTTTTTTATGTATCGGAACGTAGTTTTAGATTCGAGGGTGCTTTAAATCTGTTTTTATTTGCTAGACCATTGTACAAAAAAATTAAAAACGAAACCGTTTCATAGTGATTTAACTTTTATGTTCTGTGTTACGTTCATAATGTTTACATGAGACTGTGTAAATATTAAAACCGTGTTAATTAAACTTTATAAGTAAAACAATGAAAAATATTATTTCATTATATTCAGCTTTTCATAACTGAAAACGTTTTATAATTTTGAAAGTGAATGCTTTTTATATCTATATTTATTTGAATTTCTCCAGCACAAATACTTAAACATTTACATGTTGCCATTCTATAAAAATACCCAATATTGCTCGTTTCCGAGCGAATTCGTAGTTTCACCCAGGAAGATAATTACAAAATTATCTCACTTTAAAATGCTACGAAGCATAAATATACACTAACAAACAAAATTGAAACAATCCAATGTTCTATTTTTTATTCGCAGCAAAAAAATAATCCAACATTTCAGTTCGAATACAATTCAATGTAGAAAATTCCATTTCAACCACAAACTCAATACGAGAGATGCCGAAAACGTTTCCACAATGCAAACCAATAGTTTATTAACATTTCCTGATACACGAATTTCGTTGGCCCCGGGGTTAACACAACGTCCGCAGAATTTACGCAGCCATAGTAAACTTCGCCAGGTCCCTTCGTCCCAGCAACAATAATAATAAAAATGAAAAAAGAGCTGCGCGCCGGTTGATTTAAAGGTCCCCGGTCCCCAGGTGATCGTCCGAGGCGGGCCAATCGTAAAATTTCAAACCGGACTAGCAGAATGCGATAGGAACGACCGCGGGAGACTCGTCTCCGCATTGTGATTACGAAGACCTACTTGACGGATCGGTCGATTGTGCGGAATAATTGACGGCGATTCCGTGCGTCGCATGCGATTCCTCGCGTCGTGTCCTGTCGCATGCGATTCCGGGCTTGTTGACGACTCGCGCGTGTGTATGGCACGACGGAACCGTTGGAAGAAGGTCGGAGGTGACAACGGACGAACCCGCGGGACCCGAAGCCCCAACAATGGCTTTTTGTCCTCCTCTCTCAATACGTCTCTATCTCGTGTCCTCAATGCTTGACTGATGCCTGGCCATTTTACACCTCTTCCTTTCCCATACCATTTCCGCAACCCGACTCCGCTCAACTCGCCCTCAGTCGCATCCGGCCCCTGGACGCTACACGACCCTCTACGTGCTTCTTGTCTGGAAGATCGAACCCCCTACATTTTTCACGAACTTCTTTCCCTGCTCGGTTTATTAATATCAAAACGCCTTCTGTCCTTGTACCTTCCTTCGGGCTGTGCCTGAATTCGCGGAGTATCTGGAAATAACTATAAAAAAATTGGCAGAATGTCTGTCGGTTGGGAAATGATGAATAATTGAGCGATATTTTTGATGGGTCGGGATAATTGTAGTTTCGTGGGAGATGCTGGTGATCAACTTTTTATTGTGAGCTTTGATATACGCTGAATCGTATACTTACAATAATTCGCTCGGTTATCCTTCTGCGCTAGAAAGGGAAAACGTGTCCCGAGATGTTTTTGTTCCAAAATTGCTAATGATGTTTTATACACAACTATTGTCTTGTTGGATTAAATATGATAGATTGCTTTAAAATGTATCAGTGTATACAAAATTATAAATTAATGTACATATTTGCGTAAAATAGGTAAAAACAAAATGTTTTGTGCAAGACTGCTAAATCTCTAAATTCATTTGCAGTGCAGTAGGTTAAACGATGATTATTTGAAACTATTTTTATATTATAAATAATGCCAGCTAATGCGGTGACATTTAGCGAGATAAACGTATAATAGTAATATCGCCATTCAATTAAATAATTTGATATTATATTGTTTTCATTTTGTGTAGTTTGCTCCTTGAAATCGTACGACATTCAACGCGTTAAAATCGATATATCTATAACGGAAATGTTATACTCCCCGCGTAATGGGTATTTTGAAACTTCTGTACGTATGTATACATTTTATTGAAATCAAATAATACGTCTGAGATGTTTATTTCTATTAAAAATATATCGCTTTTAAATGTGTCTTTTGTTTTGTTTTACATGAAATTGCGGTCTACAATGAAGGCAAATTTTTAATTGAGATGAAACTTTACACTTTGGATTTATATTTAATTTCAATATAACCATATTTTAACCGAAGTTAATATTCGAAACGATTAGTAAAGAAAATAGAACCGTTTATCGCGCACTTCCTACGATATGGTCGTGAAACAATCGGCCCGGAGAACAGCGAAGAGCGTTTCGCTAATGGCACTGCGCCGCAGGAAATAATGAAAACAGATTTCACGAGCAGCGTTTAGAATTTGGCCCATTAGAGGTCCGACCCACTTGCAGATAATGAAGAATTGCTACGGGACAGCCGTCAACGTCGACGAGACGGGATCGAGCGCCTGGCAAATTGCTTAGGTAAATTTCCAATTTTCCGCTGTTAGGAACGGTGACGTCCAATCTCCGACGAGCCTGCCACATACTTCGATGTAATCGAATCGAGATTTCATAAAGTCTGTCCTAGGCGAGAAGGTTAATTGCCAATTGATCCTGCGGGCCCTCTACTGACCTCGTTTTGAGCGCGACTGTTAATTACTCGTGTCCTTTCGCATAATAAGGCCATATTATTATAATACGTCGGTTGTCTTAGTTATGGTGTGTAATAGTTGCAGGTGATAATGTTTATTGCAATCTTATAGTCAAGAAACTCCAGAAATGAAAAAGATATTTTTAAGCAAGAAATACTCGAGTTGAATATATCATAATTTACTGCACATTTCACTTAAAAGATTGAAATTATATTCCATTTTTCGCATTTGGAGCGGATTCTTTCATTCATATGCTACAAAAGAACTCTTCATATAATGAAGTTTAATGCTTTGCAGCCCAAAGAGTTCTCGGTTTTTCATTCCGGCACATGCACTAAAGTTACTTAATTTAAATGCAGTTTAATGTAGTACTCTGCTAATTTACTCAGAAACATTTAACAAGCTCTAAAATTGTATCAATACATTATATAACCACCATATTGTAAGTAATTATAACAAAGATTGATAAAATACCTAGAAATTGAGAACGTCGTCGATTCTACCTTAAAACTACGTTTACGTACGTCTACTGTACACTTTATTTTATTGTGCCCAGAGAAGTAGGTGTTCATTCATATAAACCTTCTAAATTAGTATTTCAAAAACAAAGAATTAGGATCCTCATTCGTATAATTCCATCAACCAAATGGTCATAAATGTTCTGTAAATAACGTTTAAGTAATTTCGTTTAAGTCAAATCGACAGATTCCGTAAATCTAGCGCTAACGTAAAATCATAAACACTTGAACAAATACTATTACGACACCATCAACATATTTATTTACATCTAGTTCGATAAAATACTCCGAACACTACATCTCCGACAAACATAAAGTATCGTTTCTACCTTTCAATACTAAAAGTACTAGACAAGTCAAAATAACCTGTTCCCGATGCCTTCTGTTTGCAAAAATTAAAAAGTTAACAGATGTTCCTCTGAGAAATTATAGATATCAATTTAACAATACGCAAACTGAACTGTAAATCAATTGAAGTCTGAATAGATGCAATCTCAGAATATCTATAGAGGACTTTGAAAAGTCAAGTTATCTACTCGCTAGTTTAGTGTTAATAGCGTATAAATAATTGCTTCGTTCAACGCACTCGCGACTCGAATCGAGGTAGCGGCATGAACAGCTCACCGGACGGTAAATTCGTATGCGCACACGTGATATTTCGGGATGAATTTTTCAATGCGTGTTTCAAGACCGCACACAGTCTTTCGATACGGTAGCCAGCAATCAGAGGACCGTGTGCACGCACACGTTTGTGCTGTCCCGCGTATTAACGAGCCGGTAATACGCGCGCGTGACGAGTCCGCGTCGACGCGCGCCGCATCGTCGAACTTAATTGGAAATTTATAGGAGCGCGAAGGATTTTACGCGCGATTCGTTTTTGACAAACCGGGCGCGGAACGTCGATCCGCGTGCGCGCGTACACATATATTCAGCCGTCCCGGGACTTGGAAACGTCAGTTCGCTCGTTACGCGGGCAAGTAACGAGCGTTTCGAATTGGCGAAGCCATTTTTCTCGCGAATGCATCTAATTGATTGGACGCTTCTATATACCATTGTTCGTTTCTTGATTTATGGCCCTCGTTGACCCCGTCCATGGGACAAGGGACAACGGTTCGGCTGGGAACCAGTGCCACCATCCTGTTGGCCGGCGAGCGATCGCGGCGCAGGTGTACCTTCATAAAAGTCCCTATATCTTATGCCGCGCTCGCCCATGGATTTACCCGCACCCCTTAATTCGATTTAATCCTTCCATCGTGACTATAATTTCTGTAGAGACACTGTAAATCAACCGGGTTAACGCCGTTCCTCCTGGAACCCCGTCCCCATTCCTTTCTATTTGCGCGTTGATTTAACGCTTTCTTGACTTTTTATGAGCCCCCACACCATTACTGGGACAGATCAGTGACTTCAGCGTTTGAGGATGAACAGAATGCGGATACACTGGTCTACAAAAGTATTTGAAATTGATGTATTGGGTTGATGCAAAAGTTTTTACGCTTTTTTGGAAGAAATAAAAGAAAGAGTTGTCAACTGTTCGCTGGCTAAACTAAATCAAAATAAAATTGAAGAAAGCGGTGATATTTATACGCGTTATAATAGTTTGGAAATGGATGTAATGTGTTTGGAAGATACATAGTTTTTGGTTAATAACGTAAAAAAAACTGTCAAATGAAAATATGCTTATCGAATACCAGATATTTTGAAATTTGAATAAGCATGATGCTTGGGGTATATGTCAAAATAATTTGTACACGTTTTATTGAAATCAAATAACATGTTTGAGGTGACCATTTCTATGTGTCACAAGTATATCGATTTTAAACACTTTTATAGATCAGTGTATTTTTTATTATTATTACTGTTCAAATATTTTGCAAGTTCTATGATTTCGAAATGTTTAAATTCTGTTAAGTTTCTATATTTTTGTAGAAATTTTTTTGTTCATTTTAGGAGACTTTAATATATATAAATACCGATGTAATTATGAATGATTTGATTTTGTTAATTTTTGTATGGTTGTGTGGGATAATGTATGAGCGACCTAATTAAACGAGCACAATATGAGGATTAATAGGACATAACTTTGATGTTTTTAAAATTTTCGTTGGTTGTTGGTTGACAAGAACTGATGATAATGGGTAGGTACTACCGTATGGAGAATATGAATGTGATTTTAATTTTCTATATTATATTAGTTGCCCACGTGAATTACGTAAGAAATTGAATCTTCGTACAGAGAGATAATATAAGTCTCTTTGTGATACATTATATAATAAATATCTTTCCTAAAAGATTTCCTTTCGAGAGTATTGACATCAGAAGTTTATTGTACTCTTGCGGATGTTAGTACATTTACAAAGTGGAAATAGAAAGCCATGAGAAGACATGTTAGTATTATGGATTCCTATACAATATCAAACTCTCAACAAACTGTTAAACATGTTTACTTCGAAAACGGAATATCATATCGAACAACTTCATTTATTCAGTACAATGAAGACTGAAAAATTATGTCGACGAGTTATTGAATTAGCTGTAAGTTCCTTTATAGTCACATAATTGAGATGAAACCTGCAAAATGATTTTAAAAGTGTTATTTGATGTATTAGAAATATACTCATTGTGAAAACCACTGTCTGCTGTTAATATGAATACAGATTTTTTCTACTTTTACACAGAATGTTGGTTAAAAATACAAAATGTAGAGTAGAATCTCGAATATGTAATTTAATTAGACACTAAACGATCTAAATCGCGGAAAATAGTAACTCCGTTAATCGACCTCTGTTATTTTCTTCCGAATGATTCTGAACTGGAAAGTGTTATTAGACGGATCAATAATTGAAATCGTCTGTTAATGTCATCCGGCCCACAATTTTGGTATATTTATTATTAAAAGTATTGTCCCCTGCTGACATAGGTAGAGCCCTCTTATTTTTAAAATGGACGATACACTTACTATTGAATTGGCCTCTGTTAATAAAAAAATAACGACTATAAACAATATTCGATTTACTAATTCAAATAATCGAGAATCTTAATCTTGTCGCACAAGGCTATTACCATTTGACGTTTACATAAAATGTTAGTTAAAAATGCAACAAGCAATTTTCTTTAAATAGTCCTAAACTGGAAAATGATGTAAAACAGCTGGATAATGGAAATGATCTGTTAATGTCATCGGGTCGGCGACTCCGATGCTGGTTGCATATTTATGCATCCGTCGAGTAATTCATGCTTAAAAACGGTACGCTTGTCCGTTCGGGTTTCGACAAGCTGACGTCTGTTCCGATTTCGAACTGGGCCGGGGAAATTTATGCGAAACATTATTCCCCGTAGGAACGTTATCGATCAGGCTGCGTGCCCGCGGAACACTGCCTTTATGGCGGACAAGTTTTGATTGGGTCTGGATTTTATGCGATTTCCCGTTAGTCGTAAAATTAACGCGTCGACTTAATTATTTCACGCCGGTTCAATTCGTTCGGCGCTCGGCCGCCGTTACTTATTACCAAAGTCACGCCGTGCGACTGACATGTTTGAAAATTCGACGACGCAATCAATTTTGAATCGCACGTTTATCGTTCCGTTCGCACGCATCTGGCTCACCGCGGTTTTTGTTACATTATCAATGGATCACCGCGCTCCGAATAATTTTCACTTCGACCCGTGTAAATTTCAATATGTCAGTGTCAGCATAAACGTGAATTTATTACGGGATTTTTTCGTCGAAATGTTTCACGGTGATTTAGATTCTTTGATTGTGCTTCGGTTCGTTGAGTTTGGACGGGGAGATATCTTTTTATTGCTCGGAAATTAATGCTCATTTACATTTTTTATTGTTCGCGTATACTTTCTTTTTGTATTATTATTAGTATCGTGTTGTAAAATCTTTACCCTTGTGTTATTTGCGTATTTACTCATTTTCGTTAGCAATATTCAAAAAATACTGAAACAAAAGTTTACTGCTATATTTACGGACATTTATTCTACACTTTCTTCTACTGGTTCTAGAAAACTACATGTTTGTTTATATAAATCGCGGAAATTGTAGCTTCGAAGCTAGAGTACTACAATGTGTATTCGCATAATTGCATGAATCAAAATCGACTTAAACTGCTACTAAATAATGTTTAAAAAATTCAGTATTCGTTAAATTGTCGGGTTCCATAAATCTGATGTTCATGTAAAGAAACCACCAATCGCTGTAAGAAACAAAGAAAAGAATACAATTTCTGAAATTAAGTATCTTATTAAACGAGATTTTGAAGTATCAAAGTTTCTAATTAAAAATTTTACTGCGAAACTTTATACATTCACAAAGTATGAAAATCTTCGAAAGAATATAAAACAGAAATTTTAATGATATCCGTTGTAGTAGATGTTTTATTTGTTTTTCATTGAAATTGTAGATGATACAAATTAACCTTTATCTAACATCAAATATCCCACTACATAAAAATATACAATTGCACGAATTTTCATAGTTTAATGATCACAAGCTGTCGACACGGTATTAAACTCGAAAAGAATGTCGAATATAAAGTGACATTTCCATAATTTGATAAGCAACGTTCCAACGAAATTTCAACCCTTTGCACTTGGAAGGTAATTCAATCACCACTCGGTTTGATATGGTAAAATTATAAAGTTTGATGTTTAATATTGAACTTTGTATAATGCGCCACTATGTGAAATATCAAAGTAAAATACTTTTGCCCCTTAATTTATCGATTAAATTAGTTACATTAGTTGCAACAAACATTGTCTATATTTTATCAAAGAGTGTTAAATATTTCTAGCAAAAAACTTTCGAGTGATAAGGGTTAATTTGTTCATATTCTTCTCACTGTTCTTTCTTGTAAATGTTAAGAACTGTATCTAAACGCGACTGAAAGGTCCATTAGTATCAGCAGCAAAGTTAATTTTCTATTTTCGTCGCATAGACAATGCGCGGTGCCTCGCGAGCAATTTTCGTCCCATGGCCGGTTCGTAATGCCCGCTCAAATGTTCTTCTGGTTACGGGCTTATACAAGGCGGTCCCATTAAGTCCGACTCGTTTAAACTTTTCCGCATAAAATCCACATTCAGCTTGCGTCCCACGGCCGACCCGTTTTCGCCTCTTGCATCGGCATTGCCAAACAGACCTGGAAAAGTCGGCCATGAATGCCAGGCTTTAATGGCGCGATCGTGGCAGGGCTTATTACCAACCACGGGCCGATAAGCCTTAATTAAACGATTCGAAACCACCCTGGAACGTCTACGCACCGATGGACCTGTGGGGAACAGCCGTCTTCTTGCTCCTAATGGACACTGAGCTAGCTACAATGTGTTTAATAAGAGCACACAAATGTAACAAAATTATCTGTATACTGTTGGCGTTGTTTTCTACATAATCATAAATTTGTTCACGAAATAGTGTTATACTTATTTCAATTTTTATATCTAATTTGAATTTTAAAAATAGCTAGGAGTGATACAATAACTGTAATGTTAATATACAATATGAAGTTTTACAAATACCTAAGAGAAAATAAAATGTTATAAAAGAATGTGAAAGTCACTGTAATTTCATCTGTTGGACATTTTATTTACTATGTAAACTTGCGTATTCTCCTGATAAGGGTCCATATTGATCGAAGTTAGCGAAGGATGTTGGATACCAGCCTGCTGTGACACATAGTTATACAAACATGTTTGCTTCTGTGACAGTCATCCTCGCAATAGTTATCTTTTCTCTAAATATTTCCTATTTTTCCTCTGTTTCTATCTTATCTTCAGCCGCCTAAAACTCTCACCTCCTACTGACTCATCCATGTATCTTGATCCTCGAGTCATCCGTACCCCTTGAACACCGAATCATCCTCCCCCTATCTCATCCCCACTACTCCTATTTTTTCTTTTAAAAAGGACTAAATCGACCCTGCGAGCAGACTTGGTTCAGCACTGTCAAACCGTAACCATCAAAATTAGATCTTAGTCGTATACACAGTGTAAAAGGCGGCCTCACCACACGTCGAAAACCTTTATAATAAAACCTCCCTTGAAAATAACTAAGTGTTACACTCATTTCCACGACTGGGAATACAACAAGGAATTGCTTTAAATTCTATGGAATATGTAGTGAACTTCTTTATTAAAATATTAAATAGAATGTAAATTGCAATACATGTTATCGTTGTCCACACTGTTTCATTTATGTCTTTCACAGAAGAAGAATTTATATTCTTCACAAAAAATTGCGTTGTTTTACATAAAGGATACACGTGAAGTATTTCTGGAAGACTGCGCGCTCGGAAAATTAAAAGAGTTTTAATTTTAGAACAAATATAATAAAGACACAGCAGACAACGCAACGCGAACTTTCTAACCAGATTAATAAGTATACATATTGTTTTATATTGTATTGTAAATGCTTATTGTTATACTTATATTTTGATTTATAAATACAAGAAGACTGTTTACAGAAAATATGAATATAAAATAGCTTCATGTAACAAGTTCATGTTTGAAAATACTTTTACTATTTTACTGCAGATAGTATGAAAAATCAAATAAAATTCTACTGTGATGCTTTAAATCCGCAGTTAAAAATTAAATAAATATATTGGAAATATAGCGAACAACAATAATAAAATTTCCATGTTTAGAAACTCTAGATACTCTATGTATCATCAACTGCCATTCAGTATTTGTAACATCGACAGATTTCGTAAAATGATCAAGTTCCTTACGCCTCCTTAAAAAATTCATTAGATTACACTACTATACAGTTGTTTCGCATTGTTTTTGTGCCACGTGTTGCCGCAATTTCATTTGGCAGAAGTAGCTGAAGAATGCGAAGCAGAATATGAGGTAACGAGATTGTGTTGCAAAATGGGAAGGAGTTTCGTGAATTTATGCTAAAAACTTGAAATTCGTATCATTAAATGCGGTTTCACCTGTGTTACATTAGTGCTCAGCGAGCTCTACCACTGTGCAGAAACCCAACAGGCGAAGAAACGCAACGCAGACCGCACTGCGATAATGTTGAAACGCTGGCGTTAGCATCGGTATTGTGTAAATGCAAGTGGTAATTACGGAAAGAGATCGAGAGACCGGCCGAACGAAAAATAGTAACCGTGACGGTAATCAAGCTGATCAGCTGTAATTAATTAAACAGTCCAATATTAATTATCGTGGAATGGGTGCTCTGATGATAGTGCTCTATCTACTCTATCATTCCCTTGCACACGAAATATTTTGCATCGTTCATCTGCATTATCGATTCTTCCTATCTGTAGATTCATTAATGAAATAGTTAGAGAAGATAAATCACTCGAAACTGGAAACTAAAGCTTTATCTCTTCTTTTAATGATATAAGAAAATCTCTAGGTAAATGATATGTGTTATTTTAAAAGACCAAATATGTACTGTCATAACAAGCATTTTGTTAAGATTCATATTTTTAGAATTCTCTACTTTATTATTGTTTTTAAATATAATTACAAATTTTTGTAAACATTTTCGTTGAAATCAATAGGGGTGTTTTGCGAAGTAATGTTTCTAAACAATTAATGTTTTCAAATGATAGTTCTGAGATCTGATCATACAGTTATCTTGCTAAGAATATTCTGTACTGCAGTTTGTATTGAATATAGTTAACAATATTTTCTTTAATAATTATGATTTTCCGTCAACATTATCTACTTCTTCAAAATGATCCACTCTCCATTATATTTTCCCAACGCGCAACAAGCTGACCAATTTCAGAGTTAAATGATCTGGAATGCTCAAATATCTGGAACCTATAGTTCCTCTAGTATCCAAGTTCGCCTATGTCTGTGTCGTTCACTTGTATCGATGGATTTTAAGTCATCTTGCGCAGAAGATAGGACGCGCTCGCGGACGACTGAATCGCCATAAAGGAAACCGTAGCGGAAAGAAATGCTCTCAGCACAAAGTAAAATTCTCTAAATCTCAAAGACGTGTACGATTCGGTACGCAGAGCCTTAATAGAGATCACTGATTCTCTCTTGATTTAGAGCGTACACAGCACAAAGTATCATACATCTAAAATACATTGATTTTGATGAACACCAGACTCGTGGAATTTGGCACTTTGAGAAATTTCATATTTTATAAATATTACTTTTTTTACAATTTATTTTTACTTAGATTTATATTTATACTTACTTCGTTTACCTCTCATTTTTTCTTGAATCTTAATTCAAGTTGTCTTTATAGATTGGATATAGAAATTGATTGCGTTAGTTCTTAAAATAAAACTGCGTAAAATTAATATAAAAAATGATGCAGCTTCAATTTTAGATTATCTCATACTACTTAAATCTTTTAAAACTTTATTTCAAACTGTTATTACCGATTCCAATCATTTTCATTTCCCTATAACAAGATGTTCAATTAAACTCGACATTAATATATCGCTAATCTACAGATAGAATCATATTCACTTAATTAAAATGAATTTAGCTTCAACCTACAATCCCAAGGAGTTAGACGTTACTCCAGTAATAGAACATACATACAAATCTATTAGAAGCAAAATTATGTTCATATTTCTGAATCGATTGCTTAAACGAATCTTACGTGCAGTACTGAACATCGTGACAGAGAATTTTAGGATATCAGAATATTGTATTCTCAGAATATTAGTGGCATTCACAGAATTATCATTACCGTGATTAGCACGAACCTTGAATCCTCAGTCACTGTGGACAAAATATCGGACGAAGGTGGACAAATGCTAGTAGGCTAAGTACGGTCGGCTATCGTGTCGAATCGAGCGCAGGCTGGAAAGATAGAAGGATTTCCTCTTTTCCTGGTCCGTTGCTTTTATACAAGCTCTATCACGCGACACAGATCTCTATTCAAAGAAATATCAAAGTGCTGAGTTAGACCCATCCAGACGCTGGTTACCGGAGGGGCAATTCTTGCATTAAGCGTATTCGCCGGAGTTAACGAAATTCATCCACTTTGAATATCTCCGCCGCTCCATTTACCCTGTATCGTGACATCGGCCTCCAGATTAACTATCTCCCGTGCCGTCCCCTTTGTAAATAATCAAAAGAAGGAAAGTCGACACCGGTAATATTCGCGCGGCGCGCATCAGTCCCTGCTTCGGCGCCATTCGCTCCGTAATCTTAATCTTATTAACGTGGTCCCTGCGCCATTTCTACTTCATATTACACGTCCCGTGCCGCGAGACAGATTAAGCTACATCCGACCGAGCGACGCGGGACTGTGATAATTAAAAACTGAGAAATTGATATTGCGGTGCGCGGGAAATGAAACTCCTATCGGTGACTGTTACCCGATAGCTGTGAGCTACCGTTAATATTTTAATTCCATTGCTTAGTCTTTCGGTCGCCGTTTACTGCTTTTTGTGAAAGTGACGTTAAATAATGAGAAAAGAAGAATGTTTTATTTTATAAGATATCGTCATGACTTTCTGTATTAAAGTGTGATTATTCGTATAGAGAGAGTAACTTTACTGAAATTTTGTGTGTAATTTACATCAAATGTTTTACCTTTCATTCGTTGTTCTTTGAAAATTCAATTGAAAGTTACAATTGAATAAAGAAAATGGCGGAAGGAAATTAAAAAATATCTATATATAGCGTTAGTTCTTAGATTTCTTTTGATGACGTTGAATTAAGGAAAAAAAATTTGGTAATGTTTTAAACATTTTACATAAAATAAGTAAAAAGGACGCATTATATAAACTCCCCTGTCAATCAATAATCAACCCACAAAGAAATAATTTCCTTTATTAACCGCATTGTCAAATCTTTAGCTCTTTTTAATATAATAACAAGCTCACAATGAAAACATTATACTCCACAAAACAATAACCGTCTGTTCTTTGAAAACCGCAACTCCGCAAATGAAGGGGAGACAAAACAAACGTCGCCGGTACAACCGGATTAATTTTCGCCGTTCCATTCACTCAGAACAAAAAAGGAGAAAAAAAGTACAAAGCATCTCGTCGCGGTCGAGCTACATGAGACTTCCCAGTCATAGTTGTCGAAAATTCTCCGATAATTGACGCATCAAACCCGATTGCGAACCCTTTGCGCTCCGTTCTTCAATATTATGTATTCACCTCAAAGAATTCGAGCGGGACAGCGCCGTTTTATCGCAGCTCACGCGCGATAAGCACGTACGGTTCCCAATTCTTTCGAATATCATCCGCTCAGTCAAACGGAAATAATCGACCAATAAAAGACGCACTTCCTGCCCTCTCTCACCGCCCTTCGCTCGGTCGATCGTACTGTCAAATCTCTACGACGCGCGGTTTCTATCGCGTTTTTCCACTCGAAAATAATTGGCCTCTCGATCGAGATGCGGCACGAGTCGCTTTTCCATCGTGGCATGCCACGCCGACGAGAACAGCATCGAGCGACGTTTCTTGTTCGTTTTCAACCGGCCTTCCTCTCTTCGGTCGGTTTCAACCCCCGCGCCTCTTTTCAGCTATTCTCCGCTTCTATACGCCCGTCACGAAGGAAGCGACGCGCGGGAAGCAAACAAAGCGAAAAATAGAGTACACGGATACCGTAACGATGTAATTCGAAAGGCACCGGCGACCGATCTCGACCTGCCGACCCTGGTGTAAGCGCACACCTTCGATCTCTGGGAGATGCCCCGAAGAACCGGCGAAAGTCAGTGATATTCGGGAGACTTCTCGGCGCCACAAAGGCGATTAAAGGAAACGTATTTTGGCCGGACGATCTTTCCTCGGGGACAGCGCCAGATGCGGCGTAATGATCTTTTTTAAGCTTCTGGTTAATGCCCTCCGCATCCCGATTCTAGTTCGGTTCCACGCGGTTTTCTTGAGTTTCTTGCGCAGTAGAAATTGACGGGAATGGAATGGACTGGGCTGATGAGCTTCACGGACAGTTTTGATTATTGAAACGAATGTTGGAATATCTTAGTGGTTTAGTGTACTATATAACGCGGATGCAGTGTCATTTTGAGTCTTTTTGACCCAATTGTATGTACTATAGGATGCGAAGTATTTACAAAATTTATATGTCATAATCATACGACACATACAACTACTGTATGTAGTAACTGCTCTCAATTGTAATAAATGTTATAATAAACATTCCCCTGTAAACACCGCGAATAATACATTTCTTCTATCGGTCACTTTGACCTTGCATTCGCCTGCCGCATGAATGTCCAAGCGTCCGCCTTCCGAGGGTTAATATAGTATCATTATTTAGATACATTAGATCATTCCATGAGTAATGTTATTCTTTATTTATTGTAACAAATGTTGAAATACTTTAGTGGTTAATGTACTATTTAATATAATATTACTGTTTAAATGTATTAAGTCTTTCCATGTGTAATGTCCATCTACTTCTGCTTATTTTTAGTGTAAAATATTAATACCTATGTCCTTTTTCTAATCGTCAACGAATTGACTATTCATGCGTAGAACTTTTCATTTTTCGAACAATTTTCGAACTGGCATTGAAAGATATCTTACTTAGTAAAATAAGAATCTACGTTACCTATGGGATGATATAATGGAAAGTTATAAATCATACGATATTTTACAATCAATTTTCTTAGCAGTCATTTGAAAGATGTAACCCTTTATGAGTTACTGGTAATTGTATTTATCACTTGTAGTTTCTATATGTATTACATGTATAAGTTACAGTACCCTCGTATGTTAAACGTGTGAATTCAAGAAGTATCTCATTAAAAAGAAGGAAATAAATAGAATTTCATAAGATGTGGATTTACAATATTTCAATTGTTATTCTCGTGCTCCACAGTGTTGCCCCATAAGGGGTTAAGACGCCTTCGAATTTTAACATATTACTGTGAATAAATCGAGCATATCTACTTCCATTTCTATAAATTGTAATGTGTATTTCGAAATAATGTGGTACTTATAAAAATAAAGCAAATTATTTTAATCAGAGATTTAAATAAATGTATTCATTTATGAGTTCGTTTCTATTACTAACCGATTACTTCTTTTATGTTACGTGACCGTTACAAATATGTTCGTTAAAATTATGGGGCAGAAAAGTATTAATTGTACGATTTATTTCAGCACGCTTCATATTGCTTAATGCCATTGCTCGTCTGATTTATTTTTAAACGTAATCAATGATTTGTTGAGCGTGTACTGGTTTCAACTGGAACGATTGGAATCGAAGTGACCCGATTTATGATCCGCTTAGAGTGGAGAAAGAGATTTTACTTCCGATTCGTGTAACTGTCTCAAAACTATCGTTACCTAACAACAAACAGTATTTAATAAATCTATCGATACAATAAATATTTGCTGAGTCCAATTACTTCATTCCCTTTAAAATATATACTACAATAATCAATATAAAAGTTTCTACTAAAATCATAGATTTTACACATTCACAAAACAGTAACATCAATACCAAAAATGTAATTATTATGAATAAAGATAAAACGCATTGCATTCAATATTGTGAAGTAACCAGGTTCTCTTAAATGCTGCAGAATAATCTGTCTCATTATCAAACCTAATAAAATGCCATTTCACCCTTAATAATTCATCGAATCCGTGATTATCAAAGAAAGAAATTTCAGCCTTGTTTTCATGTTCGTTGAGTCATGGCGATGATAGCGCGAATCGTCACAAAAATTTCGCAGAATAATTGAGTGGTTCCCGGAACGGAAAGGGTGGCTCCCGAGGCAGTGCGTTCGCAAGGGAACGCGGAGAAGTCATCGATCGCCATCGAAAATTCGGTTTTAGCGTAGCTCCATCATTCCCGAACTGCGTGTCACCTCGCAGATTGCGTGGAACCTCCGTCTCCATCGGTCGTCCCGATATTTTCCCTGGTGCTCAGGGAAAATCGGAAGAGCGATGGAGTCGTTGCGAGCAAACACAAAGGGAGGACAATTCGCTTTCTATCGATACATCTGCCATGGTTCACGTAACATGCCCGAGGGGCTCCAGCAACCGGAAACTGAGGAAGACGGAGTGGGAGCTTCCCAGAGAGCGATTCTTCTTAACCCATAAACTGCCATTGATCCGCCATATGGGACTCACGCATACCGTGTATACGATGTATACCACCGGAGCTCGAATATCAAGTTATATTTCGTGTGTTTAATAAATATCGGACTTGTAAATAGAATTTGCGGTTAATTGTGTGACTTATTTGCTATAGGATTTTTCGAATTTAAATATTCAAACGATTAATGAAGATAATCCTCATATTAAACTATGAAGAGGATTATGAACATGTGCATTGTCCGACATAAGATAAGTAAAATATTGTCTATATGAAATTGAATAAATTTTTTGCATTGTAGTTTTTTAAAAAGTGTTCACGTTTGAATAAAACATAGACAGGGAGTAAAGTAGACCAATGTAAATTGGATCGCCTTCTCTTTATCAGTAAAAAAGTAAAAATACTTAAATCTTCGTAACAGGAAGGGAACAAGAGTTTTTAAACCTTTCATGACAAACATGGATTAGATTCTTATTTCGATCTGATTCACCCTTTGATCCGTTTCTCCTCGATCTATTCTAATCGATATCTTACTCCATTCTTTTCAAACTCAATACCTAAAGAACAAACAAATATTAAAGGCATAACTCGCTATTACCACATATAATCTGAACGTATAAAACTTATTGACACATTTTTAAAGACTCATCCAACCTCTACTATCAAATAACAAGCCACAGTACACCACATCATAAATAGCCAATAAAGTCTCTACAAAATAGTTACGAGCACCCATCGAGTAATCATCTCTCACGACCAATGAGTCTACAATTCCCTGTCAAAGGCGGCCCAACGAAGGAAAACGAGCAAAAAAACAAGAGATGAAACGGGCGGTCAAATATTAAATTACGAATCTGCTTTGACTCTCGTTCAAAGACCGTTCATAAAACGTCGGGGTAAGGGTATCGCAGGCAAGGTGAATACACAAGATACCGCGGAAGTGGCCATCGCCTTCGCCCCCCAACCCCTTCAGCCGGTTCCCCATGTTCCTGGAATTTGCCGACAAATATTTAACGATGACGTCTAATAAAATGTCCGTCATGCATTGTCGATGCATAAGGAATCTCGGCGAGCCCCGGGAAACCCGATTCATACATTATGCGTGGTGTATTGCATAATTCAAAGAGGGGTGGTGTTTCGCGGGACGCGTAAGAATCCGCCGCCCGCGAATTCTATAGAGAGGCGTATTTGCGTTGTGTTTCGAAGCGGGTGGCGCGGCGGAACAGGAACGCCGCCGCTCGGCTCGTAAACAGAGTAACATGTCAGCCGCGGTATACACTCGTATAACAGAAAAATAACGTCGTATATAAAAGCGGAAGGTTTTATATACAACCCGCGGCCGGAAGCGGGGGAATTTATGTGGAACCGTGCGCAGAATATATTCCGCGCTAAATGCGACCGTCGCTTGTACCTCGCGTAGGCCATGGGCAAAGTATTTCGCTGGCTGAAACCAAGAAAACTGGCGCAGGTTGCGCAGCGTCGCGCGCTCCAGGGATAGAGGTGTCTTCGGGTTAATATTTTCTTTGTAAATGTTCAACCGCGACGGACGAACCGCGAGGTTCGCGTTTCACGCTGCTGCAAGGGAGGCCGCGCGCTGGTTAATCGCGGTAGCCGCTCGTGAAAATGGAAACGCGATGCGGCTACGCGTGAAAGCGTATGTATCCGCGAGAGGAAAAGAGAATTCCATATGGCGAGTGATATAGTGACGCGAGGAGTACGTGTAACGGAGGTACGCGCTACGCGAAGTTACGATCGTGTGTTGTTGAATGCTTTGAACTATTCGCAGCCCTGTAAGTTGAATGTCTGTGTTAGTAGTCGAAGGATTATTTGTTTTTTTTTTAATATGTTCGATAGTGCAAGCAATGAATGAATTTCCGTGGTGACGGTGGAGTTATTAATAGATTCTAGATGTTTGATGTGTTTCTAGTTGTTACTCTTTTTGTGACATGATCGATACTGTGATCACTGAATGAGTTTTAATAGCAATGATGAAGTTATTAATGGATTCTAGACGTTCGCTGTGTACCTACTTTTTACCTTTTTTCTTGTAGTATGATCAATACCGTGATAACTGAATGATTATCAATATACAATAATACAGTTAGTGTTATTTAAATTAGTTGTATTATAATTTGAAACGTTAATATACCTGTTTCATTACATTCCTAAGATTGCAAAGAATTTTTATGAATTTAAGGTATAAATGTGCAATGGAAAGATAAATTAACACTTTTATGAACGTTAATTGAACTTTTTTCAATTCCAATTTCTGTGAAACGAGTATTTCCATAAACCTTCAGAATCTACACGTTTATAAAGAGTTTAATCATTTTCATGAATTTTTTACCTTGCTTCTCGACTGCTACAATTGCACGTTAAAGAAATTGATAAAAATTTTCTATCAATAGAAAATTTAAGAACTTGTTACACTGATCATTAAAGGAATTTTCTTATCAGAAGCACGGGATAAAACGTTACGTTTTTCAACGTGCGGAAAAACGCCGTAAGAAAAGATTCGGCGTAACAGATGTTGAGATCATTACGTTCAATCGGGCTGCTCCGGATTTAATACAACATTCATAAGATTCAGCTAGTAAAGAACACCATCGTTAGCTGCAAAGTGATTGTTATTCGTCTCTTACTAAGAGATCAGTATTTTTTGAACAAATTTCAGACTAGATTATATTAAGTTAGACAGAATAAGAATGGTAACACATGATGTTGGTTTGTTCAGTATTATTTATATTTTCACTTCGAACTAGAATACTTGCAACATTTCCTTGCAAAATTGTACTGAATAAATTACCTGCTATTTTCATCAACATTTCACTTAAAAATACATTAACCGAATCTTTTCTAGATCGAAAACTGAATATATATTTCGAATCCAGTGAGGATAACGCATCTGTACAGAATTCACAAGTAAGTTAACATAAATAAATGGAAACACATCGAACATATAAAACTATCTGCACTGCTTTATATTATCCTACAGAAATTTCTAAATACTTCTGTCAAACTGAAGATAATTTCTTTCTTAGAAAATACCCAGTACTTAAACACAAAATAAAACACGCCACGAAATACGCAACAGTGCAGATTAATTTCAATACCCATAACATTCATTTCCAACTTTTCACATAAAATGGTAAACTCACTTGTGTATCTATTTATCACAAGCAAAAGTCAACTGAAACGTAAAATGGATATAAATGGACCCGTTGAAAGAAGGAAGGTAGAAGAAGAAGAAGAAAAGTAGAAGTGAAGAGGTAAAAAGTATCCAGAAGAGCGTAAAACCCGAAAATGTGAGACCTCATTGAAGAGGTCGTTTGTTACCGAGACGGGGGGCGGGACCGAAAAATCACGTGGTTTGTGCGAGCCGAGACAAAAGAGCAAGGATAGATTGAAGATTGGAAGAGCGTGGGTGGGCATATCTGAAAAAAGCTCATTTTCGTGGCATTTATCGAGTAAAAGTACCTCTCTTCCCACCATATTGCCACGGAAACCATATGTTCCGGTAGAGCGCTACCCTCCTCTATCCACCCCCAGCAAATACGATCGTTTTTATCCCCCCCCCCCCCCCCCCTCCCTCTTCTCTTGTACGTTTTCTTCGTCGTCCGCGCGTTCGTCACTACCACCAATATCTCTCGGGTGGCTGTACTACGTTTTATAAAGTACGTGACTTTCCTGCATCGGTGCGTACTTGTATCCTCCGCGCCCCTCCCACGGGCTCTTTGTTTTACCATTTCCGTCCTCCTCTCCACAGTATCAGCTTGAATCATTGTTTTCCACCGTCTTCGTATTCCCGGAGGTCCATCGAGGCTGCATCGCGTTCCAATTGCAGCTCTACCTCTCCCTTTCTCTATCTTTCCACGGCTAATGCAGCGAACTACTGGGAACTCTGTCAGTATGATCTCGAGTATCGACTATGAAAAGCACTCCACTGAAGCTGGAAAGTCTTCTTGATTCAGGCAGTTGGAAAAAATACATACTGAGATCTTGATAATTAATATTTCTCGAATGATGATCGTTGCGCTTCTTGGTAGATTCTGTTGTGATTGATACTAGATTCAGTCTGTGTAGCGAACTTTCTTAAAAAATTGAAGCGTCAAGCATGTTCCAAATATTAATTTTAATTTATAATTTATCAATCCGGGTTAATAATTTATCATTTTTTATTAATGATTTTATTTCATTATATCTTGCGTATTCATATTTGGTCTGAATATATTATATAAAATCAGTGGTTTAGTTATGCCTGTTAGAGGTTCTGAATAAATCATACATCATTATCAAGGATGCTTATTAGGTTTGTATGTTTACTATGCACATAAACTAGGAATAATGATTCAGTAATCCATATGTCCGCCAAAATCTTTATTCATACATTAGGTTTATGCAAATTACCCAGCTTATATGACCACAGTTTATCTTCCTTTGTTTATTCGTTTAGTCTATGCATACTTTTTTTTAGATATAATTAATCTAAAACCCTGTCGATGACTTTGAATATTATTAGTTTAAAGTCTTGCCCACAATTGTAGATATTTAGCCGAAAACCGAGACTGTAGTTAATAACAAGCGGCTTTATCTTTCCAACAGACGAGATATTAGAATTATTTATATCAGCAAAATTCTTATATATACTTTTCAGTCAAAATATAGCATAATCAAAAGGATGCTTAATTTGAACAAGATAAACAGAACAAAGAACGCAAGATTGAACCCACTTGAACGACATATTAAACTAGTTTTCATTCGATCGTGGAACAACATGGGTCAAATCAACCATTCAGCAGATGCGAGCTTTTTGTACACGGTCACGACCCGACAGGACGGATAATAGATACTTAACTGCCTTGTTACGCATCAGGTTCACCCTTGTCTGGCAACCCTCGTGATATTTGAGGCTGCAGCCGAAGCACTAACCCTTCTGGTCTCCGGTAAGGCAAGGCTTACAGCGCCCTGCTGTCAGTTCACTCGAATGCGTCACTGGATGCAATACCTACCTTGTGCACCGTGATTTGATTGTGTTGTTCATTTAGGTTAGCTTCGTCTGCCTGCACCAGGTAACATCACGTTGATCTTCTTGAATCACCGCTCCCAACATCCTCTTCAATTATCGCTGACGAATCGTTCAACGCTCACGGAAATGGCAAGCAAAATGTTTTTAAAAATTAATTTCAAGTTTCATTTTAAATCTTGAGGAATCACTATTTGTTTTGATTTGAACACTGTTTCCAACTTACTCGATATGAACATGATTGTTTAAAAAGTTAAAAGATTAATGCATTGGTAATATTTTCATGGAATTGTTAATTGGGAAAAGGGTGGTAGTTTTAGCAGGTAGCACAGACGAATGTTTTTATTGGACCGAAATCAAATGTTTCCTATACGTTGTTATAGTTAGAGAGGCAGCACTTATACAAAGTAAGTCGTATTTATGAAGCTTTATATTAATTTAATTATGACAACTGACAATTGCGAAGTGACAACTGACACCTGACAACGTTGTTGACACTTTTAATAACTGATACGGTCAGGATGACATATTGCACTACACACTCACGTGTCATAGGAATAGGTTATGATCCACGCGCATAGTGTAGAGTATACTCGAGGAGTAAATTATAGAGCATTTAAAAAATGTTAATACAATTTTATTTTTATAGTTATTCTAAATAAATGTTATATAAGCTATAAAAAACAATTTCATTTGTTTATGTCCGTTTTCTTACGTCAGTCAATATAATACTATCATTAGTTTAACACTTCTTTGACCAGAATTTGAGACTTCAAATAAATTTCATCTTCATATTCTTATTTCGTACAGTCATATGATCTTACAAATATATACTATATTATCGTGATAAAATCTGATACCTTTATTTACGTCTATACTGACCCCAGTTTTATGGACAGTAAACGCTGCTTTCTGAAACTAGAATCTGACGTATGAAGTGAAAAAGTGAATGTCCTTAAATATATTATACTGCATTACAATCCTGTGAGCGTACTTTAAACTACAAGCGACGTTCTTCGTGGGTAGACGTGCAGAATATCTAAATTGAGTATAAAGAAATTTTTCCATTCGGTAACCTCATCAGACCAGAATTCGTTTATATGTTTTTAGCTATCTTTCCCCTAAATTTAGAGCGGCAGTTCTATTCTTAAGTCTCGCACTTTAATCATGGAAAATACGACTATCCCTTTACAATCGACAATTTTATTGTCAAAATTACCTAAGTATTAATAGAAAACAGTAGTCCTAATAGTAAACAATTCTATTTATGAATTAGCTTCTATTTCTCTCTAATTTCTTCTTCCTACGTACAAATTCTTCCATAGAAAGCTCCGTCTGAATATTTTTTCCTTTCAAGATCAAATAACACCGTGAAAAATATCGCTTGATCGCGTCGAAAATATAATGTTCCCATTTTTTACATTAAATCCTGAAAAACGTGACACGGAACCCCACTGAAAATTGATTCGATTGGAAATAAAATTGTGTAACGAAGATGGACGAAGCATGTAGCAGCCGCGTTGACTGTAAATTAAAATGAAATTGATGTCGTGCCGCAGTACAGTTATTTTGCCCCGGCGCATTTATCTGGAAACAGGGCGCGTCGCATTAAATTAGCATGCCCGGTATCGAATATTAATTCGCTGGTCCCCCGTCGCTGATGAAAAAGCGATCTTGAACCGGGAACATCGATTGTCGGGACTGTTCACGGATCCTGTGATGTTATGCGGAATTTGCGAATCATGGGTTCGACTTAAAATTTCACAATGTTTTCGTCGTAGACGAATCCGCATCACCGAATACCTGAAGCATTCGTAAAAAATGAATGTAATTCAAAGGAAGCGCGGAGTCTTTATTCATTTCAGGAGCTTTTTATTTTATTCCTCGTGAACTACGTTTGCTTGTAGATATAGTCGGCGGGATATCAGACAATGAGATTTTTTAAGCCTTTCATATTGTTTGAATCCTTTGATGATCATGAAGTCAGGTATTTGCGAGGAGGATTCCTTGAATGAATTATATACTATAAATGGCCTGAAGGATATTTGAAGCAGTAATGTTAACTGAGATTTACATTAATTTAATTATATTTTTAATTCGTAGTGTGCAGCTTTTAATTAATAATTTGATGTAGTTCATGGATGTTGGTTTTCGGAAAATTATCCATAAACATTCATGTATTACCTCTTCGCTTATTTTCGGTTGAGATAATGAAATTATGTATATATAAAGGTAATATTGTATTGTTATTTCAATGGTAGCTTGTTACAACCCCGAGAACATCCATGTATTATACCTTGAGCCCTGTTAATACGATGTGCGCTGCGAAAATATTTGGTCCTGTTGAAAAGAATGCAAATTTTATTCACAAAGGAATACCATTTTACACCGCGTGCAAGTACGCTTGTTGTATTGTGTACAGACTTCATATTATTTTGCTCATTTTTTTATATAAAAACACAAATAACTACGGAAATCATCGCAGAACAGAAATAAAAGCGGTAATTGTCACATGTTTGTTGTGTCGTGATATTATTATATCATTGCGTAAAAAAGTAAACCAACATTTTCGCATTAAAGGTCAAGTAAAATAAATTATTTATAAACCACTGTAACACAATTACACAAACAAAACTATGTAGAAGTCATGTTGATTTTAAGTAAACTAATGCTACCAAACCGATGAGTGATACCAACGTGGTAAAAATGTTTAATCCACAAAAGTTACTAATTACTTAATGCTATTTAAATACTAAGTTTAATATAGAAGTTCAAAATTACCTAATACCAGTTATTAACCCCTTGAGCTGCAATTTATTTTCAGGCAGCACTGCTCAGGCATAATTTAATTTTCTGAGTTTTATAGAAGAGGGCTTGATATGCCCCAGTGCCGTCCAGCTAGACATCTAGTCATCTCCCAAGTATACTCCTCACATAAAAAGCTTCAACTCTCAATCATTTCTGGCGAGGGCAGCCCGTCACTGTCAGTTTGTTCAAGAAAGTTCATGAAGAGTTCAAGACTCGTCATTTCAGTCCAAGGGGTTAATAATCTGACTTACACATTCAAGGACCAATCCTTCTGTCTACTTTTATATCCATCTGTGCTCCAGTTACTCGTGTACAGAATCGAGTTCACCGCCCATGCGTGTGCTCGAACCCGTGTACTCTAGCGCGATCATTTGAAAGGTTCACACCGGAGACCGAATCGGTGATCAATTTCGAGAATCTCGAAACAAGGGGAAGCGACTGCGACGGAAATCGTACGTTTCCGCGGCGCGCTTCCTCAGAGGGCGTCCTCGGACACAATAGGTTCCGTGCATAATAGAGTACCCGGGTTTAGGTTCAGGAATGGCTTTAGGGCAGGCACAGGCGAATGAGACGGTTAATTACCTCGGCAAATTAAGTGGAAACAGTCTGATTAGTGGTCGCTGTCTGCCTCCCGACGGTATTCCGCAAGTGGCCGAGCACCAAACTTCTACCCCGCCTTCCCTGTTGTATGAACAACCCTTTATAGGCATTCAAAAGGGGTGGTGGCATGCGGTAACGGACAAGGGAGAGAAAAGACACTGGAAGCTGGACGGGTAATCGAGATGATGAAACTCTAAAAGCTGTATTTCACGGCTGTTACTTTGTTTTAATGGAATTTCCATGCTGTCACGGTATTTTGACTGAACTTTCATGAATTTTAATCCGTTGGCCTAATTAGTAGCATGGTTAGTAATTCTAATTGCTGAAAGGAATAGATGATTTTTAATAAAGTGTAATGTGAAGAAAGATTTAACCCTTGGGATATGGTCATTGGATGAAGAAAGTGTTGGTTTCAGAATAGAAATATTGTTCCGTAGTATAGATCAGCTAAGGGGTAGTTTTTCATACGTAACAGTTCGGATTCTTAGAGGCTTATTTTTCCTGTGTCTTTAGTTTAGACTTTAGTTTCTTCTGAAAAGCAATTTTATCACGTCTCAAGAATTCTTCTATATCAAGACTTAAAGAACATGAACTATAGTATTCATTTTAGTTATTCATTAATAATAGTCCCTATCGTTTATAACTGTTATTGATAATCTATAACTGTTCTTGCAGTAAATTCTTTGAGACAATGATTTGTTCAGGAAATGACTTTTTTACCGAACTAATAATTCTAATTAATATTTATATTTATATTGATAAAAATATAACTATACACCTCACATATCTAATGAAAAGACTCAACAGATAGATTAATACAAGTGTTTTACATGATAAAAATGTTGGTATACTGTTTTCTCGATTGAAGAGATCAGTTCTGGGTGCAATATAATGAAGAGCACGATATTACCTGTTGACTGTATTAGAAATACCACGTTATATCGTTAAGAGATTATTGATAAACGTCGGGTAATCGAATATCCGTTAACTATCGGAAACCTGTAACCACTATATGATGCAAGGAGATACTGATGAATTTGAGGTTTTGAATCTCGATACCAAACCAAGTAAGAGACACGATACTAATTCTTGCATAATACATGATACCAAGATCCGGTACAAAGAGCAACATTACTATAGATGAATAATTTGATGGGCAGTAGTATTAGTACGGCATGAACGGACTTCGATGTTTATACCAGAGTACATCAGTGGCTGGTAGAGCCGTCCTAATCAATGCTATAGAAATGACTTAACGATCATGCGATTCAACGGCAACTCTCTAGTTCTAATCGATACCAAGTACCGCTTTATCATGCGGCCCAGCAATGAGAATTAGTGCGAATACAACGGGCACAGAATGATAGCGAAATTACGAAACACCTATAGTTAGGGAATTGTATGAAGGTAACCTTTGACACAGTGACATTAAGTTAGTGATCGTAGTGTCGTTGATCACAGTAGTTTAAAGTTACTTATATCAGCTTTCTAAAATTAGGAAGTGTGGCGAACGATAATTTCTTTATACATTTTTAATTCGAAACTACGCTACAACATAGTTCTCAAAAGAATATTTAATATTCCTCTTTCCTAGTGGCTGTTATTAATGTTGGAAGGGTGAAAATAACATCCAAAGTGAAATGTACAAAACATGTATTTACGAATATTCTGAAAACTATTGGGTATAGGATTATGTATATTATTAAATTTCGTATTATCGAATAATAAATATGACAGTATTAACAAATTCTCAAAACATTTATTTGTTTAAATGTTATACTAAGGAATAACATGTTTTGTTATCTTCCCAATTGAATGTTTATTTACTATCTTACATGTTTTTATACAAAAAGTGTATTTAGCTATAAAACATGGATAAGATACAATTTTCTATTAGAAATTAATTAATAATTACCCATCATTAAGGTAGGATCTGCGACGTAGCTTTCTCTAGTGAGTAGACTGTGGATATATACATACATATAAACTTCACGTCCCAATTCACAGAAACCGGTATTAAGTAGAAATTAGTTCACTCTATTAGTGTTCCATCAAGTTTGTAGTATATAATACTGACATCGTAATATCACTATTCCGAATGAGTTTATCAGGTTGTAAGGCCGATTACGTCAAGTAACAATATTGGCCAGTGCGTACATGTCAAATTAATGAAACGTAACTTATTCGTTACATTTGAACTGGAGTGTACTCTGTTAATGATTGTTCACGGATATTCACGTTTATTATGTGCAATGTATTTGAAAGTTGTTGATTTACTGAAATTAGATTTACATAATAGAAAATGGAGCAGTCATTAATTAAGTGTAATTTAATGAATTATTGGTAGATCTCGCACGCTTTTAAAGAATTATATTTGTTACTAATAAATTTAGGAAATTTGGAATAAAATACTCTACCCTATATTAACAGTTTTATTGAATTAACAATAATATCAAACTTTATTACATGTTCCGGAATTTATTCTTTCTGACTTTTTCCAAATTGATGACTTATAAATTTATACAACTACGTAATCTAATCATTTAGTGAAGTTTTCATAAACGATCCGTCATTATTGATGGGAAGCATTGATATTTTTCATTTGGTAGACATTAATGGCCGAAAATATCAATTATAAGTATAAATAACAACCAATAAAACCGTTTAAAAATTAGTATTTCACCATTATATTTTGATTAAAGTTCAATTTATTAAAACAGTTACAATCTTTTGAATAAACGTACACTGTCAACAATGTGTTAATTCCCATATACATTTAAACCACCGATTGCTTTGAAATGAAAGAGAAGTTATCTTTGATAACCAATTTCATTTATTGTTGAGCGTTCCATTCAAAACAATGTAATTCCGACAAAACCTTTAATACAAGAATAAATAATTGAGAAACTTCAGGTAATCCTGTTTAACACTAGATTTACGCAACGCTCAAAATTACTGGTCTCTGTTTTCTCATTTCACAATTACTGACATCTAGAGTATTAACACTAGGACTGTCGACTATTTAATACGGTTAATGTCACTGTGTTTGACGAGTATATATTTCATTGCTTGACCTTATTTAGCACACAATAAGAGATTCTTCAAACTAAATTCCACGGTTAATAGGTCGAACACCCGTTTCACTGTTAAATGTTTCGTGTTGTATAATCCAGTTCGATTGGTAGTCGAGATCCAGTGAAACATCGGTGCGGAAGCGCGCGGATAAGTGAGGACGGCGGGGTCGTGCTATCCGGGGTATTAATTTTCCACGGTACGTCTCAAAGATCATCCGGGATCGTCGTCGTCGTCGCAGGAAATTAGTACGCCATCAATATTCCACGCTCCGTTAATACCGTCGTGTCGATTATTAGCGAGTTAGGTATCCAATTGAATATTCCGTACCGGTGTAATTACGATATCCCGTCGGCTGTCGTCCGTTACATAATCGCGAGACGCATTACGCCTAGCCGGACTAATTAATTAGGCGTCGGTGCCCCGTCGCCGTCTCTGTTGTTCGAAGCGCCGCGCCGCGTCGGTCTTGCACCGACGCTTCGATACTTTTCGCGGTCGCCATCCGAAAGCTATCGATCGTTCGACACTGTTGACGTAACGCGCGTACATTATTCCGTTACGCAACGCTACGGGTTGCACTTCGCTAAAAAGGAATATAAAATAAGGCACGGCCGATGTGTTTAATGCCTTTGACACTGATATTACGCAACCCGCCGCTTTGTCATAACGAGACGATAATGGAATCGTGTCTTTTATGTCGCGGATGGAGAGAGATGTTTGATCTTCGTCGAATGTGGAGCACGATAGGGCGTGAAAATAACGAATGCTGTGTATGGTGAGCTGTTGCAAGGGGATATAGCTGGCGAACAACGTACCCCTGTAATAGGGACATTGATCAATCGTTGCATATCAATTTTGACGCATTTTTTACTTGATGTAGCATTTGAACAAATAATTTGGATTCGGGTTTTATACTGGTAATCGGTCACTTTGAAAGAATTAAAGCAGTTATAAAATCTGGATTTGAAAAGTTCGTTTCATTGAATATTTCGTGTTTGAGTAGATTGGTTAATTTTATTATGTAATATGTATACATTTCATTTTATGAAGTTTTACTGTGAAACGTTGAAATAATCCCATTGAAATGTGTATGTCTAAGTACCTCCTCAGGCTATGTATCTTTTGTGGATAAAATTTTACAAAATTGTATTAGTATTTTATAATGAAAGATACGAAAGTCAGTTAACATTTTCATGTTATTATGCACTAAAATATGTGTGACCTCGGAAGGTTAAATTTTTTTCTTAAATCACATTTTTCTTCATTTACACCTATCTCCTGTGTTCCATTACGTTCACGTAGCACGCTACTTTTGAAACAGAATCTTTTCTTTAAATAAAAGAAGTTTCTGTCGTAACGCGCGGCGATGCTAATATTACGCTACTTACCACAGGGCTGCGTCGAGTAAAAAGAATAGAATTATTAACTTGGTTCAGGATATTAGGGATAACTCGATAATGCGGCTTGCACGAACTAAGTCGGATATTCTTACCTCCTGTGTATCCTTCGTTGAAGAGAATAGGAATTTTACCTTTAAAATGTTTATTTTAGATAAGTTGTTAAACCTCAATTCCCGTAATCATTATTTGCGGCTTGCGTTTGCAAATTTCATGACCGGGACTCAGTAATGCGACGATAGACACGTTGATTAAAATTAACATTTGACCCTCGGGCCATTGTTACCCTGTGTATATAACGTTAATGATTCTATGCATTGTAATTATACCGCATCACGTACATTCAACAATTAATTAACCAATAATATAAAATATTATACTGATACAATCACGCAATGAGACCACGACTATTATTTTAATTATTTCTGAGTTAATGGAATTATTTTACTTGCAGATAAAGCAGTTTCGGATTATTTTTCAAATTATAATATTTCAAAAAATTACTCCTTACATTCACGACAAGGAAACGATTTTTTTACGTGTTGGCATACAGCCCAATATTCAGGTTAAGATAGATTTCATGTTTTAACAATTTCTATAATATTAAATACAAAATATACACGCTATTGCATACACAAACGTTAGTTGCTTTTAAATAAACACACACCAATGACAAAAATAAGATATTCCATATGTATTAAGAAAAACATTTGTCACGTTTAATATCCGGACATTCGTTATGACGAGCATTTAGTTTTCCTAATCTCTGCTTCAGTTCCACTACTCTATAAAGCATAGAATTACTCGACTCCAGCCGCGGCAAGCGACCATAACTTCACAGCCGGTGCAAATATAGCGCGTGTTTACACAAACATCCTTCTTTCCCTGTGCCCCGGGGACAGATCCCAGACGCCACAAAACCCCGCAACGCGAAATACTTGCAAGTCAACCGAAAAGTTCATAAATAAAACTATTTACTGTCACAAGAATCATTTATCACACCTTAAAGTCACATTTCATAAAAATTTTCTCCCCGCGTTTGCCACAGCACAAAAGATCGCGACCCCCGCCCCCGAAAGCATCAGCCCCGTTTTCATCTTCGGCTATAAATCTCTTGTACCGCAATCATTGTGGCACATAGTACATCAGCGATATTAAGGTTGAAATTTCCGCTCGTTAGGAGCATTTGTCGCGGAACCTTGTCGGGGCCCGTGTTGCGTGTACGCGCCCCGCGATAATCGCGGAGGGGCGCGGCGCGGCTTAAGGGTAAAGAAAATCGCGCGACGATTAAGCGTGGAGGGCCGTGTACACGGAATTAGCATTGTAATTGCAGAGGGTGAGGTTGCGGTGCGACCGGTCCTGAACCACCCCCCGACCTCGTGTCCGGCAAACCACCGTCGCACCGCCATCGTAAAACGCAGACTGCCCTACGCGCGGCCGATCGACCTGAGCTGACCTATCCTAACCCGCTGTGGCTTGACCTAACCTCCTTCTCGAAGGGGAAAGCTCGGCGACCCGGCGATCCGTGGATACTCGTAGATAACCTATCGCGATTTTCATCGCCGTCACCGGCGATCGATGGGTTCCGACGGTTTTCGAGTGGCCCCGACGTTTAGTGGCCGGCGATCTTTTCATCAGTGTCGGTGTAACGTTGACATTTTTTTGTGGTTCTTTTGGGAAAGATGAGAGGATTCTCATTCTATGCCTCGCACATGAGGTGGTGTAGGTATGTGATGGAGTAAGTCGGGGTACATCTCACTTTTTTTTTAAAGTATTATTACATTGTGCATATTGTTAATCATTAACGAAACTAAATATATTTATAAAAGTAAATTATATGTACGGGCAATAGTTAAGTAGGTGTCTGTGCAGGATTCAGTATACCATTAAAAATAATTGAAAGTGTATGTGTAGATATTTGACGATCTAAATGAAACGAGAACGTGTCATCCGTAACCATCTTAATTTAGTTAGATTTAATGAAATTTCCTTTTTGGCATTTTTAGTTATTCTCTTTTAATGGAGTAGTTTATAAGGTAGAGATTATTTTGATATGTGTTGTTTGTTGTAGTGAATGTTAGTACTCGTAGGAGGAATAGTTTCTTCTTTTACTTATATAACTATACATAGTAGATTCCCATATAATGCAGTTAATACGTTTAGCTTTATATTCGCGTTATAGGAAATCGTGCTGCACGAGACTTTTCTAGCATAACACGAATAACGTAAAGTTATTCAGAAAACATGTTTCTAATGATTATTACCATGCCAACTTTTGTTTCCTATGTTTAATGAAAACTAAAAGAATTAGGGAACATGACAAATCGGCAACAGTGAAACAAATAATGTAATGTTCAGTTAAACTTTACTTTATTTTTAAATGCTGGAAATTGTATTTTATTGGTGCCCAAGGAATCGTATTATATGAAAACAGTCACGAGATCTTCGACGCGTTGTAGCAATTCGTGCTGTGGGAACTCGCTTTGCACGCAAGTATACGGTATTTTCTTTTTTAATTGTTCTGCCTAAATTCTACTTGCTATTCTTCACAAAGTAAGCTTCCAAGAGATTTAGAACCGGAGAAATTAGTAGAAATCGTTGATGATTGCCTGCATAGGATATAAGAATAAAAGAATATACGTTGCTGATGCACTTCACTTTTAGTTATAATTTAACCAACAATTCAGAAACACCCCATAATCTAGATAAAACAAAGTGGTATACCTATTTCTCGATTTTTTACACATCTATTTCATTGTTCAGTATAATAAACCAACTACAAAAACAATATTTATTTCCACCATAAACTAAATACATATTTATATTTCAGTCACATCTGAGTCAGATCTTCCTTATTCGTGTAACAGCAAGCAATAAAAGAATTCAAACAAAATAATACAATATTCTCAGACCATCATTCTTCACAAACAAAAATTCTGACTATGTTTTCATAGTAAATGAATGAAAAATTTGAAAGCTGAATGATTAAGGAATTATTGATACCTTAGATTAGTGCCAAACAGTGTAGTATCGCTTCTAGACATAACGAGAAATTCCTTGTCATTGTGTCTTGGTTGTCCCGTGTCCGATCTTGGCCGATCAGATTGGTAATTAGCCCCGTTTGCCAGGTTCCTATAACGATCCATCCAGCGAGCTGATGTCGTACCCTCGAATTGTCGCGTGGGACAGGTGGTCGGCATCAGGGCGAATCGAGACGAGACGCGTACGTACGTAGATTAACGTTCCGCCGTTTCTGCTCTTCGGCCGTGCCAAAACGTCCTATCGCTGCGCGTTTCCAGGATACACAGGATACATTGCTCTGAGAAGTTAAATCGCCTCTCTTCCTCGATCATGTTTGCACGACTTTATAAACCGCTTTGAAAATAGCGCTTCAAGGTATAGAATTCTTACTCTCGTCGGCCCTTCTTTGCCGCAGCCCCATAAAGAGGCGGATGCCTCGCGAGCATCGCAGTGCTCCACATTTGGCTGTCCTCTGCTGTGTAAACCAATATATGTTGCTAGACCGCGTATTTTATGTACTTTCAGCGTTCGCAAAAGCATGAAACATAAAATTATAATAAAATCTAGAATAGTCCTTATATTGCTGTCGTGACAAGGAAACTCGTGATTAGATTGTGGGTCTTTATATGTTTACGGCTCATTTATTTACGTAATAGAAGGAAACGCGTGTATTAACAAAAATTTAGTGTACTTTTATTTGACTACTACAGTAAGGAGTCTTCTAGTTGATAACAGGATTTTTTATAAACCTATGCAAATGAAATTTTGAATAAATGTTTGTAATTTATTTATAGTTAATCTTCTACCAATCGTTATTGAATATATCTGTCTTTAATAATTACAACATTATTATCTGTATAAAGAAATATCTTTAAAATGTTTAAATTCTACTGTTTACGATGCATACGTAATAATAGTAGTTAACGCGCAACAAGAATTTTTCTAAAAATAGTCCCCCTATATCCACGATTTTTAGATTATTTAGTACGAATACTCGTGTCGTTTCTCGTCATAAATCGTTCTTATCGTTCGCTAAACCCGACGCGTTTTGTTTTAAACGGAAACTATTTTCATAGAAAAATTGAAATGACAGTTGAACCGTAACTAAAACCCGTCAAAATATGGAATGAATTTATTCGAAAATTGTTCCACGATTTGCCACGATTTGGAGATTTTTAAAATATTTGCATTGGTCCATCCTTCTATAGTGTTAGGGCTTTTTGCGCATTATTTGCTGAGCTTCGCTACACGTATATCTTGTGTGTTGATGTTCCTCCGTTCGATAGAGCTAGAAGCTATCGCGATTCGCCAGGAAATACAACCCCGCCAGTTCTCATCCTGTTTGTAGACTTTGCAGGGTTCATTCTGTTTCGTTGTTTCCTCCGGTGCAATTTCGAGTTTCGCTAAGGTAAGAGGGCTCCTCGCCGAATACACGCGTATACACTAATTACGAGTCAGTGTGCATCGATCACTGTTGCACCTCTGCTCCCCCGAAGTAATTAGCGTAAATAGAACCGTCCGTGATAATTAACCGTATAACACTGTGCCGCAACACGGCTGCATAATTGTTCCCGTACTGCGAAGACTTATTGTTAAACATAAGTCTTAGCCTAGGGAAGAAATCAAATTAACGAAATAAGGAACTTCGGAGTGATGAGGAGCAAGGAATGCAGCGTAATGACTTTTGTAATACTTTCTTCAGGAAATATTGTTCTGTTCATGTATAAGGTTAGTCGAATTTCTGTTAGTAATTATGTGGAGAAAGCAAGGGTAAACATAAAGGTGCATTCAACTGAACTAATTATCAAAATTAGAATATCTTGCTATGTTTCTTGTATAACATACTTAGAATTTATATACCCGTGAAAAATTATAATATTTTGTAGAGTGTATAAACTGCTACTTCATCCTTTTTGTAAAGTATATGGCACAGAGATGTTATATTTTATTACTTTCAAGATTTTATTTAGACACATAGGAATTATGTAATAGTTATATTTTCTGTTATGAATTGTACTTATTTATATTTATGTTAGCATATTGTACAAGTGATAATAAATAATAAATACACAATACACAATAAAAGGAGTTAATTATATATTTTATGTATATCAACATATAATCAAGATTATACAAAGTGGAAATTTTTAAAAGTAAACATACTATACAAGAAGTTGAAGTGCGTTATATTAAATTATATTTTCTGTGAGTACTAATAATTTTGTTAATAATTGAAATTTTCTGTTTCATAGAACTCTACAAATAATACCGAAGTACACAATATCTTTGATACTTTAACGTTATAAATTTAAATAATTTTCATAAAAATACAATGTTACGCTAACTATGCATGTAAATTAAGGTTTCGAAACCAATGACCAGTGACTAGAGTATACTGGATTAATGATCCATGAACCGTAACAATTACTCTGCTTCAATCCCTTCAGCAACATTGCATTAACACTGGAGTTACTCTGCCAGTCAAAATGTCTGCTTTTGGATTTCTTATTTCGTATTTGTATATTTTAAAAGTATCAAATATTCGAAATGATTTAAAAAATAAATAGGTTAACGGTACGCTCACGAATATTTATTGTACAGTTTACTTCATTATTATTAGAAAAATTGGAGTTCGTTCAAGGCCAATTATCACTGGAATCTCAGAAAAAGATAACACGACAGAGACAAAGATACCTCATCGCCTTTCCTTCGTGGATAATTTCATGAGCGAATATCGTTCATCGCGAGCAGTTTAAAAAAAATGCTTAAACTAAGAAGTGGCGCTTCGTCAGTCAGGCTCGAGCTATTTTTTTCGCTCTCCTTCCGCTTTCAAACCCTTCTTAGGTCGCCCCAGCATGAACTGACTTCTTTTATACGACCATGAACGATTAATGCCGGCTGAACTGCGAAAAAGGACGTTGCCACGGGGCTCGACCGGTTTTTACGATACGCACACCGTCTGCGCCTCTTGTTCCGGCTTTAATGTCCAAGCTTTAGAATGTCGTAACGGGATCTCGGGCAAGTCCTGCTCCGTTATTAAGCGGCTAGTTTAAGACTACTTTAATTCCTCCGATTCGACTTTTAGCTAATAAAATTGAGCGTATAAATGCGAGAAGATATGTGTTTTTATAGGGTGAGGAAACATTTTTGTGGGACATGTATCAAAGAATAACGGTGTACGTTGCGAAGTAGTGAAAGTGTAAAAATGTAATATCAATATATGTATAAAAGTCACCAAAAGTTTGAGTGTAACTTAATGTATCATTTAAAAAATTAGTGCCGTTTATAAGAAAATATAACCGAAAGTTCCGGTGACACGTAATGTGTTAAATTAAAAATTTTCGGGACTCAGCATTGAAATTCTGGAAGCAGCTTTTGGTTTTTTAAATTGACTTGAGCACAGCCTAACAAAGACAAAGAATTGATATAGTGAGCAGAAACGGAATAGACACAGTCCATCGAGCGTTAAAGGTCGAGATGCGGGACTTCAAAGGGATACCGCGTACGTCAAAATAAACATACAATGAAGAAAATTTCAATTGCAATAATTTTAACCTTATCTTTTCCAGTGTAGTACTGGTGGGATTGTTGAAATTTTTCTGATTGAGATGAGACCAAACACGACGAAAATCGAAGTAGTTTTGCCGAGTTAATGTAATTAATGAAATTGAAGGTTCATTTCCTCCAAATCAATAAAACTAAACCGATTTCTGTCGTGTTTTGACTCATTTTAATCAGAAGAATCTCAATGAACTACTGATACTACGTTTGAAAAGGTAAGATTGAAATTTTTATCATTGCACAATTGCTGTTTACATTCGTGGCACCTTGTATTGAAGTGTGTTTGTTTCTCTTCTGCTCTTTGTATTCATTTTTTGTCCTCGTCTATTGAGACCATGTTATATTGAGTTCGAGACAGTGAGAAGCAGGAAAGAGTGAGGCTGGTTCGTTAAAATTTCACCGAGCAAATTCCTTTAAAATTTAACGGAGTAACCCTGTATATGGAAAGTTTGAAGACGTTATTTTGTCGTTTTCAAAAAAATCTGAGATAAATATTTTCTGACAGTATGATACAAATTATGGAAAGGAAGTACATAACGTTTTCAATAAATTGAAGTCAATTAAATTTTAAATGCCAACTTTTATTATTAGAAAAATATCAGGTTGATTATTGAAAATCTACCAAGACCTAACCAAGACCTAATCAAGACTGAAAGGGTACACAAATTGTACGAAGAAAGAAATATACGATACGCTTCGGATAATTTGAACGGATGACAAAGAAATTTAAATTATGTTAAACAGCAAAGCATCATTTTCGTATATTTTAGTATACTATATTCTATATATTAATAATTTTGCAAATTCCCTTAACGTCTATTCATACCTACAAGACCGAGCCATTTGATACGACATACTTTGGAAGCCACTTCTTTTCTCAAAAGTGAAATAAGACCTTCTAAATATAAAGTTAATTTGCCATATTCTTCCCGTTTCATACGTACCAGTCAATACTGCTTTAAATTGGGTTCCATTCCTGAAATTACAGAAATAAATGTTCTGGTTCAATATTCTTTGGACACTATGCCGAATTTCTAACTGTACATGCAGTTTTTTAGTAACGCCGATATGTAAATACGAAGCTTCATATAGATAGATGGTATGTATATACAAGGCTCAGCAAGCATTACACATCAGAACTGTATTTTTAGTACAGCATGAGACGGTTTAAATTGAATTAACTTAGGATGACAGGAAGAAGAATACATCACATCTGAATCAACACATTCGCATCAGTTTATAATTCATGTGAATATAATTATAAGTATATATACGCTTCGACGTAGCAGATATATTAATTTAATTAATTAAGATTTCAAAGATAAATCTGGATTACTGCAAATCAATTTTATTTCTGCATCTCTAACACATATTTTTTTATATAAAATTTAATACCATATTAATAACATATAAAATGATATATACTTAATACACAATATGACATATATTAAATAGTATAATATATTTATGTGAGACTAACTTACTTTGTGTTATATTGTGTATTAGGCATATATCATTTTATACATTATTAATATATTTAATGTTAATTTTGTATTAAATATATTAAAAAATATAATATACAAATATTTTATTATTTTTCATGTTTCCTTCCTTCGTTCCTTTGTACATTCCACTTCACTGATTCTTACCAGCCGTTTTTCTACCCAATAATTATTGGATATAATCGAAGTGGCTTATTATAACCGCAAACGGACGTACAAAAACATTTCACGGAATATTAGGTTCGAAAATAAAAGCGGAGGATATTGTTCATACTATTTAACCAGTGACTCGTGGAGCATCGTTGGTTCCCGTGGCCTAATTTCTCCCTCTCAGCAACAATTGAACAAGCCTCGGAAAGGGTTCAGCCTCTAGTCTGGTATTTAAATCGAATCATTAACGGTACAACAGCTTGTAAATGACCCACTTGAGCCGGATAATTGCCCGCGGCGCTGAAACGATTGGGGAATTTAAAGTTAATAAATGATCCCGGGTCGGTTCTATCGATGAAAGGAAACGCCTCTGCACACTGTCGATTCCTCGGCGAAGAGTTCCAGCCCTCTGGACCGCCTTGTCAGCCCTAGATTCCTGATCAAAGGAATTGAATTCTCTTAGGCAGAAGAAGATATGGGTCGAGACGATCGGGGTGTATATGGTAGGGTGAAAGAAAATTGGGAAAAGAAAATTCTTTCGGTAGATAATACTCATAATTTATTATTAAGTTATCTTTTCTTGGATCTTCGTATGTAAAGTAGACACCTTAGTTCACCTAGTTTCGTTAATTATAAAAACAGTATTTTATTCTTTGGTTTGTGACTGATATCTTTTGACCCAGATTTTCGAAATTTTCGTATAACTTTTCAATTTTTTATAGTTTACCTTGTTTATCAATTTAATATAAAAAGTTTTAGAAAAGTATGTTCGAAAATATCTCTAGGAAAATAAATGGGATACTGATTGAACCTAGACATTGCAGCCTATGATGTTACAAAGGTCGATCTTCCGAAGATTAAATATTTGATCATCAATTTAATACAGTTGGTTTTTATGTTTCTTTGATTTGTAGGTTTATTTTACGGAATGGCAAAGAGATCACTTACTAATTTATTTCTTTAATCAAAAAAACTGTTGGATAACTATGGCAGTGTTAGGTACTAAATTTACTGCGAGGTCAGAAGTTCACTCTGAAATTGTAAATAGTCGTAGATATGTATTCTATTTTGTATTGTACTTTCCTACAGTGCGATATTAATTTCTTTTCTCATCAACTTGCAGGTAATAATTATTATTAGCGAAATACTATAAACACTTAAGTTCCGTAATTATTAATGCATTCAAAATGGAAATGTAGAAGCAATTTTGCGTTGTCCCTGTCTCATCGTCTTCATTAAAATTCCATTTTTTATCTCTCTTAAATGTCATATTCGGCGTGATCCGTTTCAGTAAAATAGAATTGAAGTTAATTGAGTCTCACGTGTCACATTTTTAGGACGTTCTTCCACTAAAATTACGACTCATTTATAAAGATAATTCGGTGCTGCTCGGATGCCTCGGCAATTAAATAAACGTCTATTTTCGCAGCGTCTTAAATAATAAATAATCATTCCCAATGGTATTGCAGCTGTCTCCTACAAATAAATTTTTGTTCTCGAAACGGGGAAAGCAATATTTGTAATTAAATTTTAAATACTTTCCACAGAAACTAGAATTTTTGATGTTTAAAAAAAAGATTATCAAAACTAATCATTGATCGTATATAAGAATGTAAATGACATATTGCTACAATTATTATAATCGTTACAATACTAAATCATATACAGACCAATATATCAATGTCAATTTTTGTACAAACTTCCATCAAACTATATTATCGGACAATTTACATCCCTCCCCCTGCCCCCCTCCCCCCGAAGCAAATGCGAGAGAACACTTTTAATTTAGTATCTCTTAGCCAGCCTAACATACATAAACAAACGAACGTTCGTAAAGCACCGAAAACCCGTATTGTTTTCTTTCAAGTCCTCAAAAACCGCCAAGGGTAGACCTTTCACGACGAGCCGCATGCACGAGTACGTAATTTCAAACTTACACAGTGTTGAGAATCCATAGAGTTAATTACGCCGTGAACCACGGGCGTATTCCGTATTTTTCTATCCGGTATCTGATTAACGTCAAGTCTCCCGGAACAATCGTAATTTCGCGGAAGCGGCCGGCATCGCACGGCCAGGGTAGAAACGCGCGGCGCTCCCCAGCGATGAGTTAACGCGAGTAATTAGCGGAGTTTATTCAAATAATTTGTGTACGCATGGCGGGTCACGGTTTCGAGTTGAAAGTTGAAATTGTGGCGTGTATCGCGGGCCAGCCGGGCGGAGACGCTCGCCCGGCTGCTTACACGTTGCGAATGGAGCTGCGCGAGAGGCGAAGCTCGCGCGGAGACTAATCAAGTGGCATGCGGAATAATTACACTCGCCAGCAACTAGGAAATCCGCGGATCCGAATTGAGTTTGCCCTTTCAACAATCGGATAATAATTGTCTCGGTTAATGAACCGTCGAGGAATGTTGGTTCTCGGTGTTATTGGATTTTCTGAGCGGCTCGATGCTTCTTGCAACTTGCCAATTAGCGCGTATAGCGACGCGCCGCGTCGTTTAAAGATCATCAGAACAGGAATCTGGAGAAAAGCACAGCCAGGAGACGAGGATGGAGGAAGGTATCGTCCCCTTTACGTTCACAATTAGAGTTCCATTGCAGGACAGTTGTAAACACTCGATTCACTAATTAAAGCGAATTTCTGTTCTCGATTGATCGTTCGGCCTGGACGTTTCTTTGTTTCGGCGATGGACGTATTACCTTTTTTGATTTTTGATCTTTTCATCTATTTATGCGTATACGATGAAATGGAAAGAATACGTTTGAGTGTCTTAGAATTAAACGTAGGGTTAAAAGAGTTTACGTGTATCATTGGATAAGGAATTTTTCAGTGGAATGCAATTGTAATGATATTACCATTATTAATTTGTAATAGTTTGAAAATATTACTTTGGGCTATTTTTGCCTATTTCGTTTAAGAAAATTCTTTTCCGATTAATTAGGATTTTGATATTTTAATAGTATCAGGATGTTAATATTTAATTACTCGGTGCAAAAGTGAAATATTATGGCCCTAACAGTGTAAAATAACTTCAACTGCTAAAATTCTATAATTTACGAAATTATTCATAATATATGAGTTCGACGATAGAATAAATAAATTACTGTCGCTTGTTGAGTCAAAGATCATTTATAACCGTATAATAAAGAAAATTTCTAATAAACCTATTAAAGAGAGGATAATAATATTGATTTCAATTTAAAGAATTGCACGAAATTGTTGGATCACCTAACATTAAATCATCGTTTAAAGTAATACTATATTCAAAAATCTAATATTGAAACTGTGAGATTCAATCTTTTCTAATAACTACTACTTATGAAATTTTGAAATTTTGAAGTGTAAACGAGTTTTCAGTGTTCGGTATCACATGAAACACCTCGCTGTAAGCTTCGATTAGTGGTGGAACGAGTGTAGTTTGATCGAACAGGGATGATGTCAAACGAAAATTTCATGACAAAGTGCATAACATTAATATAACTTGATTCTAGTATCAAACGGAATATGATCGCGTTAAAACAAAAGCGAAGAAGGAAAAGAATAAAGAAGAGTAATATAGGTTAAATAAAAAATTAAGTTAAAAGTTATAATGGATTTTTTAATAATAGGTATTAATAGTAACTTGATCTCATTAAAGAATTGGAAGCAATCATTTTAAAGTAGCTGAGAGAAGAAGGAAAGAGATAGAATAAGTGTAATTAATTCAACTAAATCTGATGAACTTGCCTTTATATTAGATTGTTGCGTAAATTCTGTCCATTTCAATATATTGTTAAAAAATAATTGTATCACACTTTTTACTTCTTCAAAATTTTAAAAACTTTTTCCATTTAAATTGTTTTGAAAGGCTCGGAAGAGGTGGAAGTCACTTGATGCCAGATCTGGAGAATATGGTGGGTGTGCAATAAGTTCCCATTTCAGTTCTGATATTTTGTTTGCTGTGCATTGCCATGTGTGGTCTTGCATTATCCTGTAGATGTCTTAAAACGTTTGCATTGAAAATTCCAAATTCAAAAATCAACGAGACTATTTTATAGCAGTCTCTCTTAGGCCCTAAGACCGCTATTTATATTAACATGTTCGCACACTTTACAGATGTGTGACACTGTTGATCATCATTGCTGTAATGATATTAACATTAGTGTTAATACTGTATCAGATATTTGTGCACACCTATTTCTAAAATAACTAATCGAACAACTGATTACAAAATAAAAGTAAACAGGTTAGATGATCGATTTATATTAGCGGCAATAGAAATAGAAGGAAAGACAAAAATTAAGAAACCTGAATAATCTGTCAGTATAGAAATTGACATGAAGTAAAATGGACTGAATAAAACGCAGAGTTTTAAATCAAGTTTTAAAACCGATCATTTGGCTGCTCACAGTACGTTTAATATTAATATACATATATTTGGTTCATGATATACCTTATTGCTGCTTTGACTATATCAAAATATCATACTGTAGTATCTAGAATTTTTAGCGTAGGTTAAAGTATTTTTAAGAAGAGTGAATGTAAGAATGGGTGTGAGTGAAGGACAGGCTATAAAATGGTCTAGGGAAAGTGTCCTACACAACGTCGCAGACTCAAGATTGCAGGGCCAGCTTTCCAGGGGTGCATCTGAGTGTTTGTGATGAGTGCGAGTGAGAAGCATGCTTGTGGGGGAGAGAATGATTTTTGGGAGAGATTGTCTGTAAAAGAGAGGTAAGAAAGTGGCGAGAGAGAGTCGTGTGTTGGCCTCCGTTGCATTGAGTTGTACTTTTTACGTGTTGTCCGTATTGTTTCCACATTTCATTAAATACATATATTTATTCCTAGTTCTCGATTACTGAAGATCCACCTTTTCATTATCTATAATAATAGCCACACTATAATACATATATGACATTTATAAAATTCTTTGTTTGATTTATTTAGTACGTTTTAAATGTGTAAAAATTATATGAATAACATATCATTCGAAACAATTGCTAAAAAGGCACGGTCCACAACGAGGATATTTCAAATTCGACCGTGGTCGCGAACACGTTAAATAATAATAGAAGCGATAAGAATGATAGATTGTTTATACGAACGAGAATACAGATAGAACTTACGCAGCAGCATAATATTTTATCCCGATTTTTGCATAATTATTATCGGTATACATGTCACGTGTCCCACAAACCAGTACGCCGGCGACAAAAAGAGGCTAGGAAAAAGGGTGATCGCGTGAAAGGAACCATCTTTCCGATAGTTCGATTCGAGGCCGTGTCGGTTTCTTACAGCTTGCTCGCACTTCCTTGGCAACTCGATCATCCGTCATGATCCATCTTGCTCGGCTATCGAACGGAGCAGCTGGGTCATTCCACGCCAAACGGATCACTTTTTCGACGCGACGTCAGGTATTTTGATGAAATTGAAATATGATGTAGCCTATGCGAAATTAGGGGAGAAATTTAAGCCATCAGTTCTATCGTCTCAAATTTTATTTCCTCGAAAAATACTAGACGTCAAAATTCTAATGTCTACGTCTCATTAACCAGTTAACTGTGAAATTTTCTTTCAAAAATCTCTCATGGGATGTGTAATAAAATCAACTAACGACAAGCATACACTTCAAACGCAGAACAAATGCACCTAATATATACCAAAATAAAATACTAAAGCAAAATCAAATAGAATTATATGTTTACTTGAAAAAATAAGTATTTAGTTATCGAAAAAGTTAGTATCACTTCGGGGTTCAAGTTGACGTGTATACTCGTCAAACACTGAACTGATTATTCCATTTTCCCAAGTCATTCGATTAATTCATGTAAAATATCGTTTTATCAAGTGAAAGTGTAAAACACACATAGCCCTTTCTAATTGATGTCTATCCAATATAAATAATTTCCACATGACTCCACACTGTTTTCACTAAAAACTAAGCTCATCATTAAAGTTTCTTCACATCGAAAAAATATACTCTATAAGAAACCAAAATTCTGCGCAAAGTTGAGAAATAAAACGAACATCAGGCTTCATATCCATATTCATAATTTATTTACTACGCAACTTACTCCTACCCAATTTGTACTATTTTAAACGATGGATCCATTAATCGTGTACAAATTGCCGAGTCATAATACGTTCTTTTCGAACAACCAGCTGTTCGTAGCTTCGCCCAAGAATCACCAATTCCGCGCATACTGAACTAATATTACCACCGCGAGTTTCGTCGGTAATGAAAGTTTTCACGACACGGCCGCGATCACGGTTTTATTTACTCGGCTCGATCGAACTTTTCTTGTGAACGATAACGAACGATCACGTTTTATTTACGCTGTTAACGGGATCCCAGGCCAACGAGGATTTATGAATTTCATGTGGGAATGTTATTTAATTAAACGACGCTGCTAATGGCGCGTGCTCAAAATATATCCGCACTCGGGGAGGGAATTAGCGCGTTATCGGCTGGCGGAATCTCGGCTGCGAGGGCGCCTCGGAATCACCCTTGCACACCGGTTATCTGCCGCGCGTCCTTATCGCGATACGAGGCGGCCAGTTATGCGCCGTCGACGTTATACGAACATACCGACGCTTTAAAACGATCGTAAATGACGATACACAAGTCGTCCGTGTCGCGCGCGGCCAAACGGCCGGTGTTAAAGACCGTCGATCGTCGAATGAGCTCGTTCGCGACACTGTCTTCGTTCGTCGGTCACATTTCATCGCCGTGAACCGGGGGACCCGCGATAACGCGACGCCCGACGAGGAATTCGACGGGCAACGTTTACCGCCGCCCGCAACACGCTGTACTCGAACGAATACGGGGGAGATTGTTTATCGTCGTACGACTACGAAGGGCGTGTTACACTCTGACCTGACCAGCGTTTGGTGAGAGCGATGTAGGATAAAACGATGTCGTGTAATTAAATTTTTGCGGGTGATTGGGATCGCGAACACCTTTTTATTAAAGAGATCATGCTATTGAAATATATATGTATGTTGTAAGTGGTTGAGAGGAGATATGATTTTAAACGTTGAAGGAAATTCAATTGATTAAATTGGAAATGAAGTTTTACAATTTGAATATTATGTTGATGTTACTTCTGATTACTTGTAATACTTCTAATTATGCGCTTCCTTTCGATGTTACTTTTAGATAATCGAATCTTAATAGTTTTTTTTTATATAATTGTTTTTATGCTATTGCGTATTCATGTTATACTATTCCCTGTTGAAATAATAAATTATTCATAGGCACATCTATAATTCAATGTAATAGTACATCTATTCATTGTAATGTGGAACATGATTTAACGCTTCATAAATTTAATGTCACTATATTTCTTCGGTAATTCAAGTAGCAGCATGCATGAATTATAAAACAAATTAATGAAATTCATTCGTGTCTATTTCCTCTACAAAGTTCCGTTTTTCGTGAAATAAATAATATTAAACATTTCAGAAGCAACGCACACGTATTTATTTTTAATTGCTCATTGTGCATGAAGTGATATTTTATTTCCAATGAGTTGACTAAAGCAAAAAGTGTTTAAAATACCAAATCGATGAGCGCAAACTTCAACAGCAAGAATAAAACAATTCCTCCCCGTTTTCCAGCCCCGCCGGACTAGTCGTGATCCCCCATCTTTGATTGGTACGTTTTGTCCCCATTTCATGCGTTTCATGCAGTAATTCATCATTTTAATAGAAGTGATTGACATTTCAAGTAGAAAGTATTGAATGCGTTGAATTTTCAATGCGTTTCACGGAAAACTGCCTTTGAATCAGCAAGGTGAATCGGGCAGGGCCCAACGGAAAATGGTACGGTTAAATGATCTGCGGGAATCGGTTGATTCTCGGTATAGCGAAACGAAATGTTTGAATGACATCAAAGCGGCCGTGACCCGAAAAATTTATGAGATTGACGCGATGGTATTTGCTGTTAATTAACTACCTACAGTGCGATGATCACTGACTCATATTGAAATTCCTGCGCGGACATTAGTCCGTGAACGTTATTAGCTTCATAGGAATGTGACGATGAAGTATTATATAGAGCATTATCTATCTACAGCCGTGATTAGCAACACGATTGAATTGTATACTGCTTGCGATTCTGCGAATGTTTTATCAATTGCAGTCTCGCATACTGAAAGTTTCCCGTCGATAATAAAATGGTAAATTATTTATGTAAATAAAGAGTTTATATGAAGATTAACACTTTTGTTTATTTTCAATGTTATAACATTATTATAATAATGACAATTCATGTATTAGATATGTGCTAGTACTTAATTCAATACATTCAGAGAATTTAATTCGTAAAAATTAAAAATTGTAATTATTACCATTACATTTGGTAATATTTGGCAATTAAACAATAGAAATTAGATCTAGACATACATTATTTCATTTGTTTAAGCAAGGATACATATTTATGTGTTGAAATATATCATTTGCTACTACAAACCTTCACTATCTTTAAACAGAAAAATATCGTGTCACCACAACATTTATCATTTTTGCTACACATTTTTTCAAGGTACCAGGATATCCCTCTTACCCTTTCATTTATAAATAATTATACCTTCACAGTTCTCTATCTCGTTACACGCGTCATTGATATAGCATGACACAAACAGAGAGATAAACAAACTTATCTCAACGCGCAACCTGTTAATTTCATTTGTTCCTTGATAAATCGCATCGAATCATTAACAACCCTGTCTATTTCTCCCCGTGCAAGCATTCATACATAACAAATCACAGGAACGAATACATTAATTACTCGGCGCGAACCATTTCTTACAATAATATCCTCGTTTTACGGGAAAGTCGATATTCCATTATCGATTTATATTGTGGCTCCATACATACGAATCGTTATCTAAATTCAATTACCTACACTCACAATCAGATGCAACAACAACATTACCGTACAGTGTGGCTGGTTGAGTAGCGATTAGAAAAAAATTGCGGAAGCGTACGCTAACGTACTGTAGGTCGGGATCGAATGTGCGGAGCATTGACCTGTACCATTGGCCAACTACGACCGGCGCCTTGCTACTTAACGCGGGGCTGTTTACCGTAACGCAGTAAAGTGCCCCTCGTTGCTGTTATGAACCAACGTGAAATATGGATCGCACAGGGGCGATTGCATCAGTTCTGCACTGCAAGAAAGGGGCCAAAGCCGTTCCACGAGTGTCTACGATTCGAAGAAGACGGGCAGTGGATCCCCGAACGATACCGAGCATCTTCGTGCACGGCTTCGTCGTTAAACCATTGCCCTGTAATTTCTTTCGTAACAGTATCGATTAACACGTTCACTACCAGCATTTGTTTCTGCGATGATGTTAGCTGCAATATTCTTAACACATAACTGGTCGGTGGATAAGTTGGAAAAGTTTTGTTGGAAATATTTTGTAAGTCTGTAGAAAGAGTAGTAACTTTCGTATTTATCAATATTTTCTTCTGATTTCCAATTTGAACTATTGTTGTCTAATATATAAACGTATAAAGAAATTGTTATGATCAATAACTTAGAAACGACTTCAATCTACAATAAAGTCTAAGCAGATATTTTTACCCGACCAGGCGGTTAAGTGTAAATAGCGTAAGAGAAAGAGAATTTTATTTGTATAAATAATGCTTTTATTGCAGTACTCGCAATAAAACAGTGATCTATAATTAAATCGCACGTAGAATATATCCATTGGGATACACTTATCTCACGCGCACACTTTCTAAAATATCCTTTTCTCACCATGCATTTACTTCACATATATTTGCAATATTCTATAATCATTTACTATTAACGCAATAATCAATATTATAAAAACACAATTGTTCTACAATGTTCCAATGCATTGAACATTTATTTAAAATGCACGCATTCGTAAATCGCGTTCATGTATTCACAAACATTCGCTCAACAATACACCCATTCCCACAAGGGGATACGTTAAATATCATATATTCGTTAACACATCGACTGCATGTTACTTGTTCCATCGTAGAAAAGGTATATAAAAACAATTATTAATTATTCAGTATCACAATGCTTACGTTGTGATATTATTTAGTTACTTACACAATTAAATATTTTTATTCTGTCTCAGTCATCTTAGATATTGTAATTGTTTTTAACACTAAAACGACCGAGCAGTTAAATTAATTTTTTGAAATTCTTCTATAGAAACTTCAAGAGTGCATCTATCAAGACTTTAATAGATTTATAAGTCAGTTTGCGTATTGCTAGATCAATTTCTTTAATAACTTCTCAGAGAAACGCCAGTTACCTTTTTAACAATTCCAAAATGAAAAAATCAGAAATGGGTCTTTTGACCCGTCTGGTAGTTCGAGTGTTAAGCAATTGGGACACTCCGGTCATTGGTGAACATGGTGGCAGTCAACGTGTTAAATCAATTTAATAATTCAACAAATATTTCAAGTAAAATATCGAAAAAACGAGGCCAGAAAGGCTAACAGCTTTAACATTTAATCGACAGGTCGGGTAAAAATATCCGTTTAAACTTTGTTGCAGATTGAAGTCATTTCTATATCATCACAATACTCAATTAGTGGCCGGTTAAGTATTCAGATCTATATTCTAAAAATTATGTTAAGAGTTCGTAAATATAATATTATATTTTGTAACTTTAAATGGCAATGTCTATACCATTCATTTCATTTTCTTTATATAAAGTGTAGAATTGTTGTCATCACAAATGCATGATGCTGATAGTGATCGCATTAACCTATTGCACTATTAGTTCAGCATTGAAATGGCAACATAACTTGAACACTATTTTTGAACTAAGAATTTGTACCTTGATATTATGCATGTCATAATTTTATCATTTGCAAGCTCCTATTCTATGCGTTCAACACGAGTCTAATTCTATGTTATAAGCTAACGAATTTCGGGTAAGCCGAATATTCTGGCACCCGATTAATTCGCGGACGAATATTCCGGTGGGAAATTAATCATGGCTACCTTTTCATTCGACGAAGTGTTTCATATCGTGGGATGATACTCTGAGTAAGGATAACGTCGCCGCTTGTCTCGGAAACCGCGAGTCTAGGAAATAATCGTCATAGCGAAACGATGAATGTTACAAATTTCTTAGCTTATCATCTCGGGATGAATGATTGCGTTAATTACTTTCGTGATGGATAGTTTGCAAATCTTTATGTACATTTATATTTTCGAAGATTATTTTGTATAATGTAAAATGGAGAAGAAATTTATGTTGCTAATTAATTATTTGTGATAGCAATGAAGTATGAATGTTATTAATGTTTATCGATATAAATGTTCCTTTGGAGTTTACAAAATTTCATATGTTACAAGTACACTATGATCTGCATTTTAGTGATGAGTCTTATATTTAGATTCAATGAGTTTCATAAAGTTATATTTTCATACATCAATTTACTAATAAAGATTAGTTCGATAACTACGATAGGTTTTGTTGAAATAATAGATAAGTGTTAATGATAATATGTGTTGGATGATTGAACGAAACCTCTTAGGATTATTAGAATTTTGTTTGAAGAAGAAATTGTGGAAGAAATTGAATGCCTTCAAACAGAAGTTAAGCATATGTTAAAAGGATTTAGCGAACTTTCGAAAGGTTAAGAAGTCAAAAGTAATGCAGGGTTCGCATAACTTTATACATATACTACATATAAATGTAAATAAAGTAAGTTTAGTAAACGTTGCAGTTGCTGCATCGCAAAAGTTGTATTCTGAGTATTAAGAGGCAATATTTTCCATTGTTGAAATTTTCAATATCGTGTGTAATAGAAATAACATTTCTAATAAGCTACTTGTATTAGGTATCTTTATAAAAGCTTTTATTTCAATAATTGGTGTAGGTTATTACCTGACTCCGAAACTTTATGTATCTCAAACCTGCAGACTCTTCAGAAAATTGTAGGGCACAAGTTTTAATATAAGTTAACTGAAGAATATCTTTATGAAAATGTATATTTGCATACACTTCTACAATTTACTTATCTTTTCCCTTGAAGTCATTAGCGAGTGATTACGTTTTCTTCCTTGATTTTTGATGACAAAATTAAAGTAGAAGCATTACAGTTCTAATTTTTGAGTTCCAAACGAGCTGATTCTAAATATTACAGACCTAATTAAATATATTATTGAGCAATAATTGTAATCAAGATGAACATTATAAAAAAAATTAACACTCTTAAAGAAAAGATTAAAAATCCGTAACCATCTAACGCAAATTAAAGTTTTCAAATCATATTCCCCACGTATCGGTGTTAATATAATATTGACAATAATAAAAACCAAGCAATTGACACACGTAAGTGTCCCTTGAAAGAATGTTCTCCACGCACTCACAGCAGTGAACTATCAGGCAGCTTGAAATATTAGAAAAATCTACTTCTCGCTTCCATTCAAACAAGGAAAAGAAGGAAAGAGAGAAGAAAGACGACAGCATTAAAACGTTACAGGGGAACGCTTTGAGCCGGACTCGTCCCGAAGGCATTTTCTCCGCTGAATGACGGCAAAACCACAAGTCTGGAGAACAGATCCCGGTGTCCGCCGGTGTCCGTCAATTCGCGTGAAGAAGCGTTGAATCGTCAAAGGGTAAAAACGGTTCTTTATCATTCCCTTTCTTTCACCGCTCGTGGTCCGCTCTTCGTCCATCCTCGGACCTGGTCCGTACCCTAACTACTCGGATACCATCTCTTCCTCGTACTCCAGCCCAGGAAGAGGGGGATGAAGAAAGAATCCCCGTCGGGAGTAGAGCGATCGAGCCCGAGAGGTTAGGCGGCGTCGGGCGATTTTTTCACGGTGGATCAACTTGTCCGCCATATTAATGACCGCGGTGCTCGGATTATCCGTCGAGGTTACCCGGCGGTCTGCCTCCGGGCTGAAGCCAACTTTCCCGGAAAATTGATTGCGCTTCCTTGAATCTCTTCTCGTCAGGCTGGCTCGATGAGGGTGGGGACAGGGGAAAAAAGGCGTAGACGTCTGGGGAAAAAGGGTGTTGAGGCACGGGGCAGAGCGGCTGACGTCCTCAACGACGACCCCAACGGTTACCACCCTGCTCCTCGAGCATCATCGGGTCGGCGCTAATTATTTTCACCGAGCGTCTCCCTTTAATTGGTGTTTTCTTATCGACTGTTCTCCTACCCGCGGCGCGGCAAGAACTACAAAGCCTTCGAAACACGAATTTCCGCCAGCGACGCTGCAGTAATTCAGTTCTAGAAGTTCGTTCGTCTGCCCCCTGCTCACCACCTCTTCGCCCCACCTCTTTCGCCTGGCCATACCCTAAAACTTTTGAGCAAGCGTCTCTTCGTTTCGTTTAAAGAATGTTTCTCGGACTTCGTTAAAGGGGGTCCTTAAAGCCACGGCCGAGTTCCCCACATAACCGTGCCGCTTGAAATCTTCGTGACGACGCGGGCAGTCTTGAAGAAGGAATACCGGGAAAATGTCCTCGGCTCCTTTGATAACCGGTTGTAACGTCAGTCGCACGGGAAAGCTATTTGCCTTTGGCCTCAACGGGATTATGACTCTTGCGGAGCGGTGACTTCCTTCGACGCTGATCTTTTTGTTGGTGGGATTAAGAGTCCGGCGACTCGTCGCAATGACGATTCATGAGAATACCGTAGCAAGTAATTGACAGACGAATTCATTGGTTAGGTGGTCTACGTCGAGTAACGAGCATGGGTGAAGAACCGGTTGCCTTTTCTTCAATGAGTTTGAGATTCTCTGAAATTAAATCAACGGAAGAATGTAAATTGAATTATAAATTAAGTTGTGTAGTTAATTTATTGGTTTATTAATGTGTTGGATTGAGAAGGTGAATTGTATTATAGGAGTTTTGATTTGTTAAAAGAGGAAATTTTAAATTTGCATTTTTGTTGTTTTGAGAAAAGAATTCAACTTGTTGAGTGAAGTGTAGTTTTAAGGAATATTTATTCTCAACGAAGAGGATAATTTTATTTAATTCGTGATATTAATTTGATCTGTAACTCAATTGTTGAATTAAGTATCATTGTATTCGATACATTTTATAGTTTCATACGGTATTGTTTACTTTCACATACATTTCGATATTTCTGGGCGAAATGTATTTTGCAGCTACCGAATCTAATGAAAATTGCGGGATATTATTGTCAGCACAAATACGAATGAAAATCGAAACGTAATAGTCGTTAATGATGAATATTGTTTTCGCATCGGAGGTTTATCAGGAACCTTTTCAAAGTAGCCAGATCTACATCAGTATAAATGGCGTAAATTTCAATTTTCGTTCAACACCTTTCTTGTTTCATTATGATACTAATGAACTAAACTCTTCTTCGATTTGTTACTCATGTATCGAGAAATAACGCTCGTCAGCGTCACGCCGTTGTTTCATTAAAATTTCAAATGCATTTACTTTACTGCTTAGCATTTGAATCAACACAATTCATTGACAAATTAAATGATTTTATTTATAGCTTTGAAACCTTTTAATAATCGTTGTATATTAAATTATGGAAGGGATAAATTAAATTTAGTTTCCGCTAACAGTAAGAAGTGTCAGATGACAGGATTAATCCATTTGAACAGGCTCAATTACACTACAAGAACTAATAAAGTAATTAATCTATTACATAAATTGAAATTCGATATACTTATTCCGCAAATTTGAATAAGTTACAAGTTATTCTCACCAAATCTCATTAATTACTTGGCCATTAAAATTTTAATTTTATATTCAACATTATATTCTTTGAACTTTATTCCTTAATTAATAATACTGACAATAAAGAAAAATTATATTTGTCTTACTAACAATTTTTATAATTCAGTTTCTCCAGAATAAATTATTCAGGGATATAATTTTGTTACATTTTATCAATTCGTTTGTCTATATAAACCCATCTTGTTCATTATCTGTTTTGCTAAATCTTAGCCATGCTATATATACCTGTATTTTTCATATCGAATTTATTTTTCTTCGAATACAGACTTAAAGGCGTAATCGTTAATGTTCGTTTTGAGAATAAAGAAAATTAATGATGAGATGGAAACGCTTCTCTCTCGATTAATCATTGAATCGTTCATTTTGTTTCGCGCAGCGCGTTTCCGTAATACAAGCAGACGTTCTACTACAAATTTGTCTCATTCACGTTCCAGAACCCTGCGAGAAGACGTATTGTGTCCCGGGAGCGACGTGCGTCGTGTCGAAGAGCGGAAAACCTTTGTGTCAATGCTCGACCGATTGCCCTTCGACTTCTGAACCTGTCTGCGGCACCGACAACGTGACCTACACCAACTACTGCCACCTTACACAGACCAGCTGCCTCAAGAGAAAAAACACACGTATACTCCACCAGGGCGCCTGTGGTGAGTACAATTCTCTTACGTTACCTTTAGCCTGCATCTTCAATTTATCAGAAAGAAAATCTACAATTTTGTTTATCGTACAATTTGATTATCCTTGCTCACCTAACACGAAGACTACATCAACTCTTTTAACATTCTGAAAAGGATTGAAAAACTTTCTTTTGTAAAGATTCAATTTTGTACTCCATTTTTCTAAAATATTTTGTACTCTCATTTTTTCTTTTTTTTGCAATAAAGAAACTTGTATAAATTAAGAGCATATACTGATTATTTAATATTAAATAGGATAGATCGTTAATATAAAAATTATACAAATTTTGGTACAGCTTAATTTTGACTCTTTTAGTTCAGCGGAAGTTATGGACGTTATTGAAATAATATTTCAAATGTTACTGCTAATTTTTACACGGCAAAGTGTTTAGTTTGTTTGAAAACGAATTCGAAAGATATACGAAAAACATATTCTAGAATGGAGTATTTGTTCGAAATGTATTTCATTGCTTAAATTCGTCTTCAATAGTTTCCATTAGTTTGCAACGCTGGTAAAGAATGTGTCTGATATTGAGGAGAGTTTAACATGTCCGCAAAAATGTACAGTATCCATCGAATTCATGAAATCGTTAAGCAATAACGACGCAATATTAAATTTTAATAGAAGCATCCCTTGCACGCCGCAGGGAAGAATTCCGCGTGTGTAACGATCACAAAGGGAAAGAATTCGAAGAGCGTCCGTCATCGAACTGACGCAACGTGTCCGATCACGGACAAAGAATGAAATTTTATGCCGGTCGCGTTAAAAGGGAACAGAGACGAAACGATCATGGAGACGAAATACGGCGAAGAAGAAAAAGTGGATTCTGGGTTGGTACAATTGGTACAGTGATTGCCAAAAGTTCCTGCCTGAAATTTAATCCTATCACACTAGTCGAATACAATATACCTTTTAATGTAAAAAATAACTTTTCTTCGTCTTAACAATTTTACTATGCGAAGTTATTTGTTTAAAAGCAATACAAAATATTATGGTTTTCGTATTACAATATAATCTAAAAAGAAAAGAATAAAAATAATTACATATTTTTATTTACCGAAATAAGAGATAGACAAGGCAATTAAATGAATACAAACCTAAACTAATACTAAAGAAGGGAATCGGCGATATATATTAGTTTCCATTTTATTTCTCTGTTCATAAATTCCAAATATTACCTTTTCGAACTCTATTGATTTCACTATACACGCACATAACTTTCATCACAGACATATATTAACTTCGAATCATCAAATTCGCCTTTCATTTCGACCACAATAAACCAACTCAACAAGCCAAACCGAAATGCCCGAATGCGCATAAAGATTTCACAGGTTCCCGTTTTTTGTCACAGCAAAATGTAAGTTATAGAAACCTCCGTTACAAAAATATCCTGCGCTAATTGACAGTATCGAAAAATGCTCGACGCGCAATGAGTTAAAACTGATCCCAGTTTTTTTTCGTGACAGTATTTATTCGCGAATAAACACGATAGAATTTCGTTCGGTCCGGAAACTTTCGGCTGACAGTGTACGCGGAAACGAAGCTGGGCCGGCTCACGCGCGGCGGAAATAACCGGGACCGGACGCGTTTCTTCGAAAATTACAACCGCGACAAATGGGTTTACGTCAATCCTGATTTCAGGCGCGAGCATAACTCCTCGTTTGTATCCTTCGAGCGTTTCCCCCGCCGTGACGCGCGTCGAAACGTCCAGGTGCCGTATATCCAGGCCGCGTCTCCATTTTCGCGAGAACGAGCGCTCGCGCACGCTCACGGGATATCTACGGGAATAATATGACGTGACGTTCTCTCGAACGGCACCGATACCGGGGACATTATCATTATTGCAGGATACCAACGCAATAAGTTTCCGCTTTGCATCGACAGATCTCACCTGAACGATGGAAATTCTCGCGGAAGTTCTGCGAGCGCCATTAGAGAATCGGGAACAAATCGAATGCGGCCGTTACGCGCCAGGGAATGTTTGTTGGCAGGAGATTCCCTCGTATTTTCCGTTTTTTGATAAGGGGAGAAGGGAACGGTTTTTCTTGTTGTCCGTGGAACGAATCTGCGGTTCTAGTCTCCTTGGTTGTGTTTGAGTTTTATCTGGAACAATCTCTGGGTTTTCCTTATATTTCGCGGAACGTTGTCTTGTCTGCTTTATATAACATTTTAATGATCAATATGCCGAGGAATGTTACGCATTTGTAGGATATAAAAATTTTAAAAGGAAGAGTTTAACACTTTCGTTTTATTTTTAATTTATTGGGAATATTCATTAAGGAAACGAAATTTTATTTAATTTCGGTATTTTTAATATGTTGATAACAGCGTTTGTTTGTGTAAATTCTCACTGTTTGATCGTTATAAAGCCTTTTCAGTAGTTAATGTTTAGGACATAATATTCTAAATCAATTTAAAATGATGTATTAATTGTCAATTTCGAAGCTCTCACTCGTGTCACATTTTTGAGATATGTATGATCGTTTCAAATATATCTATCTCTGCAATAGTCACATTTCAAATTATTCATGTTATCGAGTATCATTTATTGCTCGAATGTTGTCATAATAGAAACAAATGTTTTGGAAAATAGACCAGAAATCTAGATATACACACATCGTCAATTTATTTATTATTCGGATATTAGCGTTGTTATTGGGAATTAATTAATAGCAAACGTTAGTTTCGCACTATGTTCTAGAATCAGGCTGCCCATTAATCGATTAACCTACCATTGTTGACAAATATATTAGTAATACATAACAATATATCACAGAAAAAAGAAACAAACATCAAAAGCAGATGATACTGTGTGAGAAAACAAGAAGAAAGTATGTAATATAATATTTTTTTGTATGTATTTGTATCTATTTTAAAAAAGGCAACCTCAATGAAATTTTATATGAAATAATGAAAATAGAAGATGTTCTAAACATTTAAATGTCATAGACTTAATTACAGTTTTCCTTTTGTCAAAATGAAATCAGACTATTGGAAAACTGTGACAATCTTTTCTTTTTGAAAGAGCAGTAATTCATTTAGTTTGTCTCTAAGTGGACGCGTGTAGGAAATATAAAGTATTTTATTATTTCAATTAGAACTTTGCTGTGAAATTTGCGATGCTCGATAGCAAGAGACTTGACAAGACTGCAAAATAAAATGCAAAGCACAATGAAACTCGTCATATTTATAGTTTTCGTAAAGTGTTATTACATGAAGGGGATTGTTTTGAACGTTACAATCCCTTGCTACAACACTAGATTCTATATTTGAAAATTTTTATTGCAGCATTATTCATAAATTATCTTATATCTTATCTGCATAATATTTTTACTTTTTATTACGTTATTACTATGCTACTTTCATATTACTGACAAATTAAAATTAAATTTCTAATAAACCTTTTTGTAGTTTGCTGTGTGTTGACCTTGCTTAGGTACAACCTTTTGCAATCTAGTCTAATCCTTTGTTGACTGATTAATATATGTATTATATTATAATCTGATAGATAGATATAAATACCGAGATATTTTACACTCCGTTAATTTATTCCAATATAAGAAGTAAGTTTAAATATTTTTTCATAATATGATTCTTAAAATTTTCCCAAGTCTCGCACATCAGAAAAATATCGCTAAGACTTTGGTCTTTTTATTAACACGTTAAACGCTACATTAGTCATCAATGACCACGCTCCTGAATTCCTTGAAAACAATTACAATTTGCAAGAAGACTAGTGTCGAATAATAATGTTTAATATCCTAAGTAAATTAATAATATTGTATTGCAAGGGTTCTGACGCTAAGTAATTAATAACTGTTTCTACTTATCTTTGCCACAAAAGAAGAAGTATTACGTAAAACGCTCAAGGTCTTCGTGACACATAATGTATTAATAAAACGTTAATACTGTAGAAACCGCTGATGCTCCAAACGTATCATTTTGTGAAATTGCCCGCTACAGACGTAACACGCGTGAAAAATAGCCCGACAGTATAGTGTTAATTACATTTATGAATTAAAGCAAGACACCCTTTATAATACGCAGTGGAAGAGATGGTATCAGTAAAATTCGAGGACACACGGAATACACATACGGTATGGGTCCGGTGAAAACCGGAACGGTTAGAAATGTATTTTATCACTCTGGGATCCCTTTTTGCCCGACACCCGTCCGATGGGATCCCGCCGCCATGAATTAACCATCGCCCAATACCCGATTGTTGCTCCGTTAGAAGGCTCGCCCCCGGCCGAGCCGCCGCGCTGATTCTCAAAACGATCTTTTATTCAAACGAGCCTACACGCGCCTTGTATCGACATCTTCCTTCCGCCGGTCTAGGAGCCCGAAGGCCATCCGTGAAAATCTTATGGCTTTCCACGAATCGAATGTATTACCCGGATCCGCAGAGACGGGGCAGCACGGCGGCGAACGGGATCGGCAGGGGGATGTACGTGTTCATGGAAATTACTTGGAATTCTTTCAAGTTCCCACAATTGCCCGAACGAATCGGGACCAGGCTCGCCGGGAAAATTCAACTCTTCTGGGACATGAAGATTGTTCGAATTCTGGGAGGGGTGTACCGTGACATGTATGGTGAATAAAAAGATATTAAATGAAAGGCGGGGGCATGAGTAACCCCGGATGCTTTGGGAATATGCATTTTGAGCTAGAATATGTAACCTGTTCGAATATGTAAATGTTCGATCGACATTCATTTAATTTTAATTGGATTTTTAATATTAATCGCTGAGATTGTTTTTGTTTAAACATTGAGTGAGATTGTGAGTAGGAAGTTGTGAAGGTATACTTGAAATTTATGTAAAGTATAACAATTGTCTTTTTGTATAATAATTTGTATAATTATTTATATAATATTAGAATACTATAAATTGGGTGATAACATTGTACTTCTAGATTACATTTTTCAAATGACTGATGTATAAGTTGATGTTGAATACTTGACCTGTAGAGTAACGATCTAATCTTTAACAGTGGAGGTAATTTGTATTTGCTCAATTTTCCCAATAGTTGAACTCTCTGAGTGTTTAGCAAGGGACGCTGCGATATATGTGATTAAGATCTTGCATATCATAACCAGCATTACATTTGGCAGTATTAATAATGTGTAAACGTACAAGAGATGCAGGGACATAGTAATTGTTGAGCTCTATACACAGTGTCGATCATTTAAACACGTGAGTTTCTTAATTATTTTGTGTGTGAGTTATTAAATAATTATTTCTAAAAATGGGTGTTTGAAATTTACCTATATATGTCTTTATTACTATTTTACAAGTCACTGTTGTTAAACAAAATTTTCCACTGGTTATTATTCACCTTCATTTGATGGATTTATAAACGCATTTATTTAAAAAAATTTATGAAAACAAAATATATGACCAGTGAAAGACTGAAGGCTAATTTATGGTTATTTAAATAACCGTGAAACACATAGCAAACAGAAAGTTCGATATCCATCCAAATTATCCAAGTAAACATTGCATTCAAATATTTTTGTGTACATGAATTTCGAGACGAATTTTCAGAATTCTCGTTAGTTTACGCCATGAAATTCCACCGAAAGCCACAAGTTAGTCGGAGTCAGTTCCTTCTCCCTTCTTTCTGCGCTTTCAATTACCCTTGAAGACTCCGTATCCTGAAAAGTCTGGAAACGACACGCAAGGTCAGAACTACTCGAGATCTCGCGAGGAGCCAAGTTTCTGAAAGCTCTTGGCGAGCCCCACCGCCGTGGTGCTCGTCTTTTTTATCAGTCCATTCGTTACGGGGAAACGACGCTTATATCCAAGAAGTTTTAACTGCGTCTTCGTTTAACTTCAGCGACCTGCGTCCGTAAATGAAGAAACAGCTCTCGGAACCTGGAAATAGAATACAACAGTAAAAATATAGTCATTTATGTGGAATAAGCAAGATTTTTCGTGAAAGGAATTCAACGATATACACGAATGGTAATAAAACATTTGATTCTTTGCAAATTGAAATGATTGAAATAATTGTTGATTTAAAAATGGCATTTCAAATTTTAGGAATCTAAAATGAAATTTATTCGAAGAATCCTATACGGAAAATTTTAAACTGAGTTATATTTTTTGTAAGAAGTAGATTTATGTGGGGAATATAATTTTGATATCGGGGAACGTGATTTTGCAATTTTGAAGTTGGTCTTTAACAATACATTAATAATTGCAAGTAATTACGATTACGAAAAGTTGAAAATGATTGTTCAAAATTTCGATTTTTATTGGAATGATATTGCATGTACTCATTCCAAAGTTATACTTCATTCATAACTCACTCAACTCTTGCAGCTGCCTCACAAAGAAACGTATCGAAACCGGTAACTTAAATAATTATGAAATGTTGTGTGTAAGTAGAGTAAGTCAAGCCTAACACATTGCAATTTTTTTCGTGCTGAATTTCACTTTGAAGGTGTAAATGGTAATAGATGGAGAAAAGGAGTTGTATAAAAAATACATTGTTCCGTTACGTCTATAAAATGGCAAAATAAAATTGCTCAAAATGATCAAATTTTCAAAATTTTGAATTTCCAGGTTCGATACCCTTCTTTGTCAGTAATGAATGCATTACTAATTTAATGTAATACCTATAAGCTTTTGCAAAAAATGCTTATTGTCTACATCGAGTGAACACATTATATACCGGAAACGAGGAATCTCGTTTTTATATAATTAGGTACCTCCGTAGCTTTGCTAACCAACACAACATTAAAAAAAATATTACATTTTATTAGAACTGATTATGTTTAAATTATTTAAAAATGTATCAAATAACAATCAGATACTTGAATATTTTACATGTAGTAATGTGAGTTTATCTCTTTGAAAATTATCGTCCATGCATCCCAGTATTTTGACAATTAACCGGTACGTAATGTGTTATTATTAATTAGAATCAAATTGCTCCACGTAAATGATGCATTTTTGTAGTATTCGGATAAACCAAACATCCATTCTTCTTACAAAATTATAATTTTTCACCTCACACTTGACATTTTAGTAACTTTTCAACAACTTCTTGGAGGCAGTTAAATTTTGTTCGACGCAATATCCGAATTTTTTATTTTTTGAAAGGTATACAATCAGGAGTGGAAGAGTTGAAAGAATGGCGAACCGGACCCGGAATGTGGGATACCGTCCGTGAAACGGAAGTTGCGTAATTCTCGTTCGAAAGTAGAAGGAGCTCGAGCACGCGTATTATCACGCTCGCCGTTCCCCCGTCTTTTGCCCTTTCCGGCGCTACTTTCCTCCTTTTTCCATCCTTATCTTATCTGACGTAGTTCTACTTCATTGCGGCTCCCTCGCTGCGAGAATGCCGGCTGCCTGGCAAACTTCCGTATTATTAAACAGAACTGGCCGAGCAAGAAGAGCCGTGAAACAGATTTAACGTTCACCGGTATTGTTGAAGTCGGAACGTAAGCTTTTTGTATTTTGCACTACTACACGATGAACTGATTTAATGTAAGTATAACCGTGTCGTGGATAGACAGCGCTTTATAAATGCTGAATTTTCACAATGCGATCCTTAATATGCGATCCGAAATCCCAAACTAGTAATTTCCGCTTACCTTGTGTACACGATGGTCCCTTTACATTGTATGTCACGTGATACTCTGTGAGACTCGTAAATTTGTAAGTCTCCATTAATCACTCACGTCGTACAATATTTCAAAACGTTTTTTATTTATGTTTTCATTTAGTGAAAATAATACTTTTCTAACGAACACATTAAAACTAAACAACCCTGAGACTATTGATTTATACTTTTAAATTTACTTTAAACTTTTAAAGAAAGCGTGTTTGATGAAATTAAACTCTAATGCGTTTTCGAAGACCTTAAATACTTCTACTAACATAATATTGTTTAATACTGAAGCTACCTGCATTTTACTTATATGTTATGAAACTAATGGTATATACTTATATTACTTGTCTTACATTTTTTGGAAAAGATTACATGAATTAGATAAGTTGATACATGAATTGTTCAAACTGAGAATATAGTACACTTTTAAAATTGAAAAATTCAAGGTAAAATTTTCCAATACTCCCACATTGCTCTATACTTCCGCAAAAAACTCAGACGTGATTGTCCTTAGAAAATATTTCACGCGTCGTTTCAAGCAGGACATTCTTATAATTCAAACAAACTTCTTACTCAATCCACAATGATGTCAGACCAAAGCTGCAACACCGGAAGGGCTGTCGTTGCGGTGCTTTATCATTTAATCGCGAGTGTACGTTTATCCTTGGCCGGTGTTACCCTTCTTATTTGCTTTGCTACCTTCCCTCTAACAGCTTTTCTGTGTGCGTGTAAATTATTATGCGAGCAAATAATGCGGGACAGGCGCCCCGTATCACGTAGAGTAGCTGGACGTCCCTCGTGGTCTTCCCGCGCGAGTTATTCTCCTGATATTCTCTTCCACCCTCCTTTTTAGCTTCTACCGCCATCTTTCAAACGCATTCACCCCCTCTTCAGAATACTTTAAGAAGCCAGAACTGGAAGCCAGTATTCTTCGCTGAGCCATCATTTGTTGAGACAAATTCGTAATTTAACATGATATCATATTATAATTAATTCGCTACTAGCATTTATTTCAATAATAGTCTCCGCAATTATATTTTATTAAATAAAACATATCGTTTTTACAAAATACAAGCAACAATGAAGACAAAAAATCTCTACGGTTTCCTCTGCATTATACCATACATTACAATATTACATGAAAACATATGTAAATGTAATTTACTCTTCTTCGCGCAAACAATGTAACACTGATCGTCGCAAATATGCGACCTTAATAGCAAACGTCTTAACGAGTGAAAAAATAATGGAAATAACTAATATGATGATAATAAAATTAAGAAATAACGAATAAATATTGAAAATTGTTTAATTACTTTTACAGTAATTGTAGTTAATTAATTGTGTCAGCAGTTGAATATAAATATTGTAAATAATACGAAGCTTTGTCAAGGTAATAATTTTGTATAATAAACATTTTAAGTCATATGTTGTATAAGAATTAAATTGCACGTTGTTACTGTTCATATTTCCATAGATTTAAGTGTATACTTTCTTCTATTTAGCGTAGTATGTTACAAACACTAATGTCGAGTACAATCAAAGAATTATTCTAATACTTTGAAGACCGGTGATTCTCGTATAAATGACCGAATAATAATCTGATTAGATTCGGAGTTCGACAACGTTATTCTTAATTGTCATTCGTTTTCCCACGCTTTCAATTTTCCATACACTCCTCCACTACTTTCTTTTCTCAATTGAAGCTTATTGAGAATTCGTTGAAGCGTCTTCCGCTTTGATCATCATTCCATTATGCGCCGACGATCGACGCTGATTTCACGAACGTATTCATATTCCCTCTTGCTAGGTAGAAAAACGACGGAACGAAATGTTTGAATAGACAAGAGAACGAGAAATTAGAATAATACGTAAATCAGTGCCTATCATTTACGAATATGCGGAAATAAAACGTAAATACGGACTAAATTGCGAGTCTTTCTACGGATATGGTTTTTTTAATAACTTTTTGTAGAAATGAAAATTAAATATATATATTTTTCCTGTTAAGTATTTCAAAAGAGCAAAAGTAAAATTAAATTTTACTTACTAATTATTAATTTCAGTGTATCAATCATTTATTTCTTGATGAAATTGAAGCAGAATGGAGACAGTGAATTTCAGTTTAAACTAGAATGACCAGAATAATTAAAGCGACTCGACGAAAATTTTGTTTCACAATGCTGAAATCATAAGATGTTTCTTACGTACTTATTAAACATATTTAATTATTCGTGTCAACTAAAAGTTAATTATTTCAAATTCTATCTACAATACAAATCGCACTGATTCTCATTATATATATACTTAAAAAATTTCCATCATTAATCCTTAATTATCGAGGTGAAAAAATCTTACACTGCAGCCGTTGTTGGTCCGAAAGATCAACATGCACTGTAAGGTGCAACAAAAGTATAGTTTTAAAGAAATGGAGGAAAACTAATAATTATTATTTTCCTTAAAGTATTGTTCTTCTGAATTAGAGAAGAAGAACAATTTAATATTTATTCCAATCGGTTTGATTAACTTCGAAAATACGGCGTTATTCCCTGGCATAATTATAGTGTAGTTAAGAATAAAAGATATATTTTGCAACGTCAGTCGCCGCATAACAAAAAACATTTGAAAACTCAGGTACCACCTCAGTCATCTATGATCTCGCGATTGATACGCGTGCCGTCGTTGTCGACGAGACCGCCGACGAATAGCTTGTCCCCGCTTCGCGCGGCAATCGTCGTCCAATTGCCACATCCTGCGCGACCATTTTTTATTTCGCTCTTCCCGTTTGTAGGTTCCAGTCAAACCCTTTTTTTGTTTAATATCAATGAGAAACAATGGAGAAGAATGATGGAGAGTGTTCGGAGCGCGCAGCTCGCTTGGACAAAGGGGAACGAAAGAAAAAATCGGGAAACTGTCCGCCATAATTCACTCGGGTCCGTTGATTTAGTTGACGTTTCGAAATTCCGCCGGACAAAAACGCTTTGACGCACTCGGAACTCCGTAGTCCGGAGGATTTTCTCTTGTTTCCTCTTTCGATTTTTCTTTTTTCGGTTCCGTTCTCCGAAAATAACGTTTCCGGGAAAGGATAGCGGGGGCTCCCTTATTACAGCCGGATCGATTATTTCTTTGCGAGGATGAAACCGGAACAGGGAAATTGGACTTCTGGCGCGCGAATGAATCGGAAATGCAATCAGAAACGGTGAAATTCGTTCCGCCGAAAAATTCCTCGCGGTTGTTCCGGCTAGCGAAGATTATTCTCGTCCATTTTCTCGGCGTAATCGTGTATGTGCGCAGCCCGAAAGCAGCGGTGAGAAATTAAATTAATTTCGCCGGCTTAAGGGAGCCTCCCTTTCCGGCCCGGACACTAGACCCGATCTCTTCGTTTCCGGCTCACGTCACACCGCCGGAAACGCTGGCCTACCCTTCGCTGCTTCTTTTTGCACGGGACTGCACACTTATCACGAAGACTACTAAATTATAGAGCGTTCCACGGAACAAGAAATTAGAGGGGATATTTTAAGCAATATTTTTGTACACTGGAAATCGTCTTGAAATATCGATTGATTATTTGAATCACTTGTTTTATAATATTCTGTTTGATTTACGACGGAAAGTTTCAAAGATGTTAGATCAATTTTAATGTTATTTGTTTCTACTTATTGAAATTGAATTTTTCTTTAGACTGACATTTAAGACTTTGAGCAATATTTTGAGGAAGCTTTGAGTAGTAAATGGGCGCAATCTAGTTTGCTTTTTGGAATTATTGACATTACTGTAGTGAAAAGATAAGACAAAATGTTGATAAATAAAAAGGCAAATGCTCATGATTAGTTCTATTTTCGATTGTAACTTCGGTGGTTCGTTATATTTTCTTGTATTAGTCTAATTAATTTCTTCTTACTAGTCTGTTTATACGAATTAATTTACTTCTCTTCATAAAGGTTTATGTTAACTGTTTTCTTCGACTATTACAATTATTGCCGACATTAAGTTTAACTGTGCCACATTCGATGTTTGAATATCTTAGTCGGACAACATATAGGTTCATTTCACTGGGCCATTCGTACATAGGTTTACTCCACTTAGTTGCCCACTGATTTCCATTGAACAATTATAACTACTTCAAAATTTGTGTATACCTACACAAGTTGTTTACCTTCAAATTACAAGTGCCCCTTCAACTCACATTTCTACCACGTTCAAATCATAAAACTTCCATCTCAAAGATTAAGAAAACTTCTTCCAAAATCTCCAAAAGGAAACCATTCATTAAGTGGAACTTAAATTAAGACTCTTTCGTCGAGACGCTTCAATGAATCTCTGATCTCGAATAGCGATCCAATTGACTTCGGTCGATTTGCATCAAGAATAACGCAAACGCATCGGGTGGTCGACGCAAATCGGATGAACGTTAATTGTTGGTCTAAGAATCGTATCTCGTCCGAATATCCGACTGCAGAACGATATCTTGCTCGGTATTGTTATCGAGGTTGATGTGAACAAGTTCGTCGAAGATCGGAGAATTTTTACGACGATCGTCCTCGTCCTTGAAGGAGTCTACCTTAAAGCCAATGGGATGTAATTAAGTTAATCGTAGACTATCTCCTCGGTACACTTCATTACGTCTTGAAGCCGTGGCTTCGATCGCGCCAAGTTTTATCAAACTTTCTGCGCGGATAAATCGTCGATATCTCGAAAGGAGCAAACGGAACGGTTACTCGAGAGGGATCCTCGTCACGCGTGTTGGGTCGGACAAAAAGTTTTATCGAGAAGATTCTTACGAATTTGTGGCATTTTTTCAAGAACTTCATCCTTTCCTAGGCATATTTTGTTTATGTGCGTCAGAAAAGTATGAAAATATGGGAATATATGGATATTTTACATTGAGAAATAAATTATTTTTGTTAATAAATACTTCCTTCTTTCTTAAATTTACTGACAAAACATATTTTAAATTTGTACCGTCGCAGATCCGGCTCGAAGGACCAAAAATGTTACGTAGTAGATCCGGCTCGAGGTACCGAAAAATGCGACGTCGCAGCGTGGCAACCTCGATAGTTGCACGCCCGTACGCGAATACTAACGCGGATTAAATTCCTCGGCTGGGGTTGTAAATCCCAGCTTTAACTTTAGGTCTCGTTAATACTCGCGACGCGTCGATTTACAAATTTCTTCAGAAATCGACTGATTCGACTCTGATCTCCGAATGGTTGAGATCAGATCACTAGTTGTAGTTGTCCCGAACGATGGACTGACTGACTGTTTGAATGAATGAATGATATCTCGTTACTCCGAACGATTGAGTATCTGAGAATATCGTCACTCCGAACGATTGAGTGATTTCGTGACTGTGTGTCCCGAACGATGGACTGAATGTGCAACTTGAATGTACGAAAAACGAATGAATGTATGATATCTCGTTACTCCGAACGATTGAGTATCTGAGAATATCGTCACTCCGAACGATTGAGTGATTCAGTGTTAACTGTGTGTCCCGAACGATGGACTGAATGTGTGACTGTTAACTGTAATGAGCGAACGAATGTCTCTACGAATGACTCGCTGAGTGCGATCCTGTAGGTGTTTTTATATGACCTGATTGGAAAATTGAAAATACCCAATCGGCACATAATTCCAAAAATCGGGGGCGTCTTGGACGACGCCCCTTAGCCAGCCCTCTTGGTGCAAGGGTGAGGGCAATGGCCACGTGCGAGGGATTCTCGAAGATTTGCCGATGCCTTGGACATTTCCTCCAAGTTGACGCATGGCTGGCGGAACCGTTACGAACGAGGTTCGCGTCGACCCTTCGGAAATTCCCGGTTTATGATATGGTCGGTTGTCTGTACGAACGAAAAAAAATTCAAAACTATTGTCTGAACATGCGCGGATTAACTAAATGATTTTATCATGGTTTAGGGTGAAATTGCCCCTTGTAACTAAAATAAATAAACTGAGTTCGAAAAAAGCTAATCCCGAAAGTAAATTTGTTGGCACGTCCATATCATAAACGAACCTTCGAGGATTTTCTCCGTTTTGTTCCGCGTCGGACGGAACAAAATTCTATAGAAATTAAATTATGCTTTAGAATGTACTGTGGTGCATTTAGGTTAAGAGAATGAATCTTCGTTTCTCACTACGAGAATATTTAAATTTAAATAATTATTTGTCCATGTTTAGTAAAGTAGTTACTGAACATGTTGGAATAATCGAGAAATGCTCGATTTCATAAACAAACGCAGATCAAACATTTGATTCGTTTAACTTCAATTAAATATTATTATTTTCTTATTCATTTGTTGAGCTTCGCAATTAGTTACGGCGATGCTCTGGCTCAGTTTCAGATTAGTGATGCTGAGCCTGAATGAAATAATGAGATTTTCGATGAATTGTAATTGGATCGATGTCGATACGTTATGTTGTGGAATCTTCGTTAGAAATTCCGTTGATTCGTGTTGTTTGTGGAACTCTTCGGTAGATGTTCCGTTGATGCGTGTTGTTGGTGGAACTCTTCGGTTAGAGATTCCGTCGATGTGTGTTGTTGTGGAACTCTTGATGAGAAATTCGGTCGATATGTGTTGTGGTGGAGGTCTTGGTTAGAGACTCCGTGGAACTCTTGGTTAGAAATTCGCTGATATGTGTTAAGATCTACCCTTAAATAGGTGGCTGTAAGGATATCGTCGGGGGATAAGACACGCGGATTGGTTGTTTCCTAGAATTACAAGTTTTGGACAGGGAGGAGGCCGTTTTCCTGATTGGTGACAGTACCTTCGCGTGACGTCATGGAAATTCCGCGTGCCTCGACCGTAGCAGGTAAAAAACTGTATGTAGCTCCTTAACCCTAATAAAACATGCAAAGTAAATATCTAAAATGTAAAAATGCTAATCCTCGAACAGCTGAGGGTGGTTGTTGAAGGTAATGATCGATGGCTTCATAAAGTTATTTGAGCTACGATCCCTTGAAAGATTTAGAGGAACGTTGACGTAACGGTGTTTCAGTTTGGGACAAACTGAACTCTTAATTAGAAATGTCTAGATTTACTTTTGTCGAGATAAGTATTTAAGGAAAAATGAAAATACAAGAAAATAATACAGAAAATTCGAAACATCCTAAGGGTAGTGTTTCATGCGTAAAATATAAAAAGAATTGATTTCTCACTTTTTTTAAACTACAACATATACAAACAAAAATTTGATGGGCCTTTGAGATAAAGGCATTCATTTTTATATGTTTAATTGTCGCCATAAGTTGACAGTTAATGGTTTTAAATTTAGTAAGATGATCAACGCATGTATTAAAAAAATATTTGGAAAAATCTATAGAAAATTGAAAAAGTCGAAAAAATATTCGCTTGTAAAATTGTAAAAAATGCGCGATCTCCAAGGATTAATCAGTTCTGAAAACACACAATTCGACCGTGTCCACTGTCCCTCGTATACGATCACGCAATTACTCCATCAGAGGATTCGTTATCATCGGGAAAGTATCGGTCTGCTCGATGCGGTATATCCATCGATTTCATTAACTATACTGCTTGCTACCATTCAATAATTTAGAGTTTTAATTAAAACTCTGATTAAATATTCTCGGATGCGAATAACGCTGCAATTAAATTATTTAAGTTGTGAAGTCTAGGTGGCGCACCGTGACGTCAAGCCCGACCCTTGCGACGTGTTCCATGATTATTTGATAACTGACGTACTATAAACGACTTAACTCTTTCGATGCAGCTGAATGGACCACGACTGTATTGTATCTCGGATAAAGTAAATTATTGGTTCTTTATTTAACCCTTTCGTCCAGAATGGTACACATATGTATTACGAACATTTTAAATTACCGGAAAGCTATAAAACGCCTAGATAAAGGAAAATTGTACCGCACGAGGATCTTTACTTATAACTAACAACTTAAGTGCTAATCAGCTGTCAGTACACGTGTTTTGATTAATTAATGCGCATCTACAAGTTTTATTTTCACAAAATTGATATTTTAAAAAATGCATATTCAGGGCCGAAAAAGTTAATTTGCATTCAAGCGATATGTATGCTGCTATTAAACCCATGTAAGATATAGTTTGCAGCAATGCTAGTTGAAACTACTTTGTCTTCAATAATTAAGGAAAGGAACAAAAGATTCTACGTTCTTCTACCATCTATATTTAATTTCACTATTAAATATTAAAAATTCAAAAATAGTATTCCATCACAATTAAAATGAATCCAATAATATTCACAAGTTACTGAATCCTGATATATTCACACATATTGATCACCCACCACTCGCATCAAACAACAATCCGTAATCCCGCCGCGTTAAACACAATTCCACCAATAGCCCATTTCATTTCAGCCAACACTCTTTCCCATTAGCGTCAGAAGTTTCCTGCCCGATGTTCTTATAGTACTTAACCCAACAGCTCACCTGGAATGGATCAATTCCAACCCCGCAGCCCCAGTTCCCGTGACTTCCGGCAACCATACCAGACAGCCTAATGCCCGTACTCCTGACACTGGTGCAACAATATTTCGCACGGTCGCGGAAGATGCTCGATGCACGGATCCCTCGCATACATCTTCATTCCGTGGAATGGCGTCTCTTCATCCTCTCTTCCCCTTCGCGCTACATCCCAAACGCTACCGTACCAACCCTTTTTCGAGCCGCTTCCTGGAGCTGACTGCTCGCGACGTCTGTGCTATTCCGCGTCTCTCGAGAATGAGAGAATGAGAGACGGAGAGGGGAAACAGCGAGCGCGCGAGAGAGAAAGGGAAAAAGAGAAAGAAGAAATCGTGCACGCGGAAGAAAAAAGGAGGGAAGCTTCTCGGCGCAGTCGAGAGACTCGGCGAAAATATCCACCAGAGAAAATAAATTCGATCCAAGCTTCCGCGGAAAGCTTTGCCTGTGATTTAGGCGAATCCGATGAACGGTGAACGCCTAACGCGTTTCGGGGCAGTCGTTGTGATACAGGACACGGCGACGTGGCTAGGATATTCCCCGAACGTATCTTCCATCACTCGTGTATATTCGTTAATTCTGAAATTGAATTACTTTGGAAATGGAAGTTTATAAGTTGTATTGTACATACAAATCGAGTATTATTGCGTTTATGTTAGTATGTCGTGTTGAAGATAAATCAGTTTTTTCTTAACAGTAAAACTTTCAGACAGGTCAAAATTACGCATTCGTGATTCCTTCTTTTTGCAATTATTAAAAAGATAACAAATGTTTCCCTGAGAAGTTATTAAAGAAATTGATTTAGCGATACACAAGCTGAATTGTAAATCAATTAAAGTCTCAATAGATGCACTCTTGGAGGTTCTATAGAGACATTTCAAAAAGTCAATATAACTGCTCGGTAGTCTTAGTGTTCATTTTGTTTTATTAAGGAGATATTGAAATCAATAACGTAAATTTGAAAGTTGAAATATAAATTTGAAAGTTTAAATGTACAAATATACATATGAAACGTCAAGTCAGTTTCATGGGAGACATGAATGTCTATTTAATTTTATTATACTTATATGTAGGATTAGTCAAATAAAGAAACATCGAGTCTGAAAAATTTATAGCACTGAATTTTTCCGTATATTAATATAACACCAATTCATTACTTCGATGTGACGTGTTTAACGATAGAACTATTGTAATAATAGAAATAACTTATTATGGTTTCTTTCTTTCATTATTACCGAAATGATTAAAGTGTTAGTATATTACATAGTGAATTTAAAACGTTCACTTTCATTTCCCAAAATGTTATGAATTCCTGGTTACATGGCTGTCCCATGGTGTGCATGATAAACATTATACTTTTCAAAACTACACAATCCTAATACTGAATTCGAATATTTATTTGATTGTTTAGTTTAATCCGAACTTCGATTCCAATCTCGTTCGGTCGGTTCTATTTGACTTTGAAATACAGATAGCGTGGAACGCGTAGCACGCGACACTATTTATACGGAATTTGACAGTATTATACCTGAATGGTCACGCGATTAATGACTGCCTCGTATATCATTTGCGAGGAATTGATGCGCCGACACTGGATGTCATTAAATAATAATCAATATTAATTGTCAGAAAATATGCACGCGTGCTCAACTGGTGATCGAAATGAATTTCAACAACAGTAATTGCGTGGAGGGCTTTGTTATTAACGTGATCCGTATTATCGAGAAACACGCCGTTTGCTGTCCATATTTAATATCTTACAAATATAGTACCTTGCAAATATTTATTATAAACAAACAAAAGAACTCTACATTGTTAATATACCCTAACATACCTATATACTGTAACCTCTCAAAATTAATTTTTGGAATTTTTTTTTAAAGAAAACTATGATATACCACTTTGATGTTTCATTAATTTGTTATTGTATAATTTAGAAATATGCAACAAATCAGGTTAAGCAAAATTATTCATTCAAAGTTATAGCAGTTCCATATGAGTTCCTCGCAACAAGTATTTTTCATTTCTGTCCTGATTGCAATTGCTATGGTTGCATAAAACCAAAACATTAAAATTATAGCTATATCGCATATAACTATATAAATTGAATTGTACAACAAAAAAACATGACAAAAGAATCAACGTGTCGACCACAGTAGGGAGGATCTTTAAAAAATTAAGTCAGTTTTCCCGGGGACTCGTAGAAATTGGAAAGCACCGGTAACAAGTCCGGTACACACAAACTGCATCCTCCCGGGAGTCGTTTATTTTCATGCGGAGCGCAAATTCTATCCAGACACTGGCACTGCGTCCAACCGTGGTTGGGGAAGATGAAAAACAGTAACCGATATAGAGTTCCTCGTCCGAACTCGCATTACAAACAACGCGGTTGCCCGTGCGGCGAGTAGAGTAAACCCTCATATGATCAGCCCGTGTCTGCCGCATGTGTATAAGTATTTATTAGTTTGGAAGCCGAGCCGGCTCGTAAATGTGCGGTTATTGCCTTTCAGAAGCTTCCGGTGAACCGAAATTTCGCCTCTTCCGGCTGTATCCGGCCGCCCGACCGTAAACAGTCACATTCCACTTATTTGATCACGCGTGATAACCTTTATTATACTTACGGGATAGTCGTGCTGGGACGTTGCACTGTTTTCCTGCTTCCGAATGGTGTGTTACTTTCTTATATCTCACGACCATAGACCAGTTCGTATTGTATGTACCTGCGCGTGTCACATCATTCGATAGGAAAGATCATTCTTTTTACTTTCGAATTAAAATATCAACATTTGGAATTCTCTTTTTTCATTAATTTATCTATTATTGATTTTTGTGGTTACATTCCATTTTATTGAATAAAGTTTAAGTTTTCAGTTGAACATTTTTTATTGTTTGGAGGTTAGAAACTTATTTAATCAGCATTTCACCTGTTCATTATCGTTAAATACTTTTATTACTTAAAAAATATTGCGATAATCGATATCTGTAGTAATCGCTTGAGTAGTTGGTTTAGAAATATTGACAGAAAATTTATCGTAAAGATTGCATTAAAAATCAATTATATTTTATTGACATTTATTTACTCTTAATGTAAAAATATACGAATCTTTAGAAATTTATAAGCGCATTTTGATTTTATACTAAGAACCTTCTGTTATTCTTCCTTGCCTATACCAACTATTCTTCTGATTGTCTGACTACGTGCGGGCTCATTCCACTTTCCAAGCGATAAACAGCTTCAATGTATCTTCCCAACAGCATACACGTTTATTCCACTTGTCAAACTATGTACACGTACAATCTATTCGCCCAATGGCATGCGGGTTTATTCTACTTGTCTGGTCGCACCCAGGATTATTCTACTTGTCTGACCACATAATACTACTTGTCTATTTGCATGTAAGGTCACTTCAATTGTCCAAATATGTAGAACTTTATTCCGTTCACCATATGCAACAGATGCTTTCTATATTCTCACCATTCACCCCTTGTCTTATAATATTGTGTTAGTCCCTTGGTGAACATTTCAAATGTAGTCTCACAAACGTAACTGGCATTCAATTCTTTCATGTTCAAATGGAACATTATTTTTCTTGCTATTGATTTGTATAGTTTAGAGTAAATTTAGACAAAGGAGCATGGAATTGTTTGTTTTTCTCTGATAAGTTCTTACCTATAAATATTTCTAACAAGTACAACTGCGAATGTAAATTTTAAGGTAAATGGTTACCTTAATCCAAATATCTATTTCAAAAACTCTGAAATTCACAGGTGTATGTGCATTCGAAACATCCGTGTCTTAATTAAATTGTGTAACTTTTTATAGTACTCCTTTAGTATACTTGAAAACCATAATTTTTAGTACAATTGTTCTTAAATAATGTTCCTTGAAACTCTATTGTCCTAGGTACTTGTTACAAGTATTACAAATTACGAAAACGCGGCGTACTAGCTAAGAAACTGCGTCGGTCGGAACGAATTTCAGCGTACATATACACCGTGCTATTTACAACGTAGACCAGTTTTATGACTTTAGATATTTTGGTGTTCTGTGACTTATGAAGCTCATTTTGCGAACGGGCAACGACTCACACATTTGCTCATATATTGTACTTTCCACAGGATAATTGCGTCCAATTTGCAACATACATTTAACTAATTAATTCTATAACGGGATTATTTTTACATTTATTTTTCTAATTTCATAATAAATTTATCTTAACTTTTGTAGGACGATATATGGCCTTGTTTTGATCCAGATTTTCAAAGACTTTATTTAAACTCTCACATACATTAACCCTCAAAAGACGATCCTTGTTTTAATAACTCTTTTTTTTAATGTAGAGAGAACATCGATAAGAATTTTAATCTAATAAAACAGAAATATATCTCAAACTATGAATATATGTACAATTGTAAAAATTAGAAATAAAAATAAGATTTTTACACTTTGATACAGTAGAATCTTCCCACCATCGAACAATTCGTTATAAGTTATCAAAACAATTCTATTAAACTCAAAAAGAACATCCAGATGTCGTTTGGAACAGTATTCGATAAGCTATCTGAAACTTTCAAGTATCAATATTCTTTATAGTTCCTTTTCACTTCGTCGCATTCAGTCTCGCTACCGTCCTTTGTTACTGCCGCGCCAATAATAACCATGCGTCGAAAGCCGAGACGGCCCGAGCATCGTGAGTGGAAGAATCCGCTTGCCCTTGTGCACTTTTAACTTAGCGACCGATGGAGAAGCATATAGTACAGTCCGACGGAGAAAATACTTCGCTTGTTGTAAAAGCTAAAAACTCAGGGAAGCATGGGTACTCTTCCACTCGCGATATTCGGGTTGTCGCGGTTTTCAACGCATGGTTATTGTTAGCGCGCAGCATTTAACAAAGGATGGAAACGAGACCAAATGACCCAGAGTGAGATGTAATGATAGAAAATAAAATTAATAGTGTCGCCAATTTCGTTCCCTTCGTTACATCTCGCTCCATTGCATTCAGTCTCCTTTCCATCCATTGTTATTGCGCCAATAATGCGTGGAAGACCGAGGCGACTCGAACATCTCCAATGGAAGTGTCCCCTTGTCTCCCTGACTTTTTAACTTTCAGGAGAAGCGAAGTCTTTTCTCCGTCGTATTATACGGGACGCGTGGTCACGGACGTGTTAACGTAAACATCGAAGTTTCGCGCATAAGCAAGAGAAGTAAACGTGATGCCTTTTCTTGAACAAATTCACGAGTCACTGGGAGCAACAAGAAAAGCATCCTGTCACGTAAACAGCGATGCAAAGTAGCATCGGTACGCTACGTGCTGGCACGATATTTCAAGCAGCCGCGGGGGCAGCTCATAACACGCATAACTGTGCGTTCTATATGTTGTAGCAGCCGTTCAATGTCATTATAAATCATGGCGCGGGCGCGGGGCCGGGGTAAGAATGCCGTCGGCCGGAATTAAATTTCGTAGGCAGCGGCGCGTTACCATTGTGCCGTGAGGTCGTGGAGATGCACCGACCGGGTGAACGCGCGGAAAACAATGTTCCGGCGGCACAACGGTGGATCCAGGTCGTATAAACGTCTACGACGGAGCAGCGCGGTTCAGAGCCGCCGGTCCCATCAGTTATCGTCAAAACACCATGAAAATACCGGGAGGCTTTACGGCCGCAATAACTGAAGAGTCGCGCACGCGAACGCGGCGTGGAAGACGGGAAGCGGGATCGAGGGATGGAGAACGCGTCCCTAAATTAGGGGAACTGCGATATTAGTTCCTGCGTGTTGGGAACGCCTATTCGGCCGTTGTTTAGTTCGTTAACCCTTAACCGGTTGGCCTATAATTTCTTTCTCAACTCTGATCGATACGGTTACTTTGTCATTAATAATTTATTGGAAGAGAAAAATTCTAAGTATATGTTATGCCTATATTTCCTTTTAAGTATAATTGTTGATTACAGGGCAATAATATTTACTTTGAATTCGAATGAACTGAGTAATATATACATTTGTTGAATCATGTTAAAATCATTTCTTTTGTTTCCGACGTAGTTAATTTTACTTATAGTAATTGTAGTGTTTCATTTATATTGAAGTTTGGTAATAGTAGTTTCAGTTATGATTTAGTTTATGACAAATTGTATGTGATGTTTATATATCATTTTTAATATACATGTAAAAAGAGTTGTTTATATTGTTTGGTATTGGTAAATTGTTCTTTGAATTGTATGTCACATGAAATATATGAAGTAACGTATAGTTGTTGATATGAGAATGTGAAAATCTGGTGTTTTGAAGTATAAGTGCCAAAGCAAAAGCATCTCAACTTTTCTTCCTTGCATAGTAAAATTTGAATATTTCCTTTTGCAACCAAGTATTCGAGGCAATTTCGTATGTACATTAAAATAACCAACACCGCTAACACCTTTTTTGTGTCAATATAAAACTAAATTATAATATTTTATACACTTACGGTGAACTTGTAAAATTGCACAAAATGCACATAATACGAAAAAGTACACGTATAAAATATCCAAACTATAGTACTCATCAAAATATGTATTACGAAAAACAATTGATCATTGTAATTTTATTTTTCTAATTATATTACAGACAATCTTAGCACTAACCACACCAGCACTTTGTATATACTTATTCCTATCGTAACCAGTGAAGTAACTGGCTACAAAAGAAAGGTAAAGGTAGATGATAAATTTTTCTTACTGAAGACGCAAACAAAAGGAAAGACAATAATTGAAAAACGGATTGATCGGATAATAAAGAAATTGGTATAATGTTAAATGAACGAAAAAAAAGCAGCATTTTTTATTAAATTTTCAAACTGATTATCTGACCGGCCCCCCGTACGGTTAGTGTTAATTTCTACGAATGTCTTCACTCTAATTATAATATCAGCACTTGAGAATGAAGATTCATACAGTCTACGAAACTCGAGCTCCTTACTTAAGCTTTAAATTGCCGTTGCTAGAAATCTGAGAGGCTTTCGCAGCGTTTGCAAGGAGACTTTTCGCGTGCACGCCCAGTGTCTTCGCTGGAACGGGCAACGCGGAGATTGCGCGCGAGCGAACAGAAGAATCGACGGTTTATCTGGATTGCACCGCGAAACAATTTGCGTCTGTTCGGTTCAATTCCTGAGATAATTACTGAACAAATGGGTGCGCGTAGTTTCGGAGTACCGCTGAACTGCCGGCGAAATAAGTCCTGGGTTGCGTGTACAGTATTTAATTAAGTCTGTTCGGCTAAATAAGGACGCGCGGACCTGCCAGCGTGAAACCGGCGCGCGCGTTCCGTCGACTCGAAAATTATGTGAACGGCTCTTTGCAATAACGGTAATCTCGTTTTTAAGCGAGGCGGGTAATAATAATCTCCGGTGGGAAATGAACGCGCAGAAAACGACGATATGGGATACAGACACGGTTAAACGGAGAAAAAAAATATAGTATGAAAATGTAAATAATGTATAAAATAGTAGCTAAATAATGATTAATATAAGAAGTAACGTAGGAGCGAAGTAAATGAATCTAAGGAACGCTGTTATTCAACTTAAAAATTTACAAGGTAATAGGATTACTGTTAAATCCTGTAAATTTTTATTTTATGACTCATCTTTATAAGAAATTCCTACAATTCCATTGAATTGTTCACGAGTTTATAACGAAACTTTCATCGTTACTTTGTAATGGATTTAGAAATTTTCTGAAACTACTTCAAATTCATAGATTTGAGGAATATTGGTCGACAAATTTGTAAAATAAGATTTAGTTATTAGACAAATACAGAAGCTATGATTGAAGGTTAGTTACGATAGAGAATAAATTTTTGCGAGGCAAAAACTTATGTAAAATGTAGAATTAAATTTATTCGTATCAGATGCACTCGTCCTCGAAACCTGGTATAAAATGTCTGCATTAGTATTTATAAGAAGTAGATATGGTAAGTCACGAACAGACACGTTAGCCGATTGCTATTCAATAGCACGCGTGCCCGGTAAATTTTCAAATTCGATTATCTCAGAAACGAGAATTCGCATGAAAAAATTGTATTCCACATTTTCAATTTACTTTCCCATGCAAATTCCCCTTTTTTCTGATTATACAAGCAGTTCGCTGATACTCTACATTTTTGTAATAAAATTTCCATATCTTCTTTGAAAGACATGAGACCGTATCTAATTTTCATAAGAGTTCTATTGATTTTCTTTGCTGCGTTTTCTTATTTTCAGAAATAACGGAGATAATCAAATTCTAATTCTCACTGAAACACTCTGTATATACAAATAAAAATAATAAACTAATATAAAGTTTGTAATAAGATGTTCCGTAACCCTCAGACAGCAGAGATTTCTAACAATTTCGTGAGTAGCTATGTTCCTGGCTATTTAAACTGTTGCTTATTAATTATTTTAAATATTTTTCCAATTGTCATTTTACGAGATGCATCGATTTTGTTACCTAACCCGTTAGCGGTTTTTGATGAGTATACTCGTCACGAAGAAATGGTAAGGTTTCGTGTTATGACGAACATACTCATAACACAGCTAACTTACTTCTTGTGACACATTTTAGGTACACACTTTTCAAACAGATCGCAACAGCTAACTGGTTAATCTGATGTAATAAACTGAAAGGTGAGAAATTAAATGAAGTGTTTAAAAATCTGGATCAAAATAGACCCAGGCATCGCCGACCGAAAATGAGAAAAATCAAATTTTTGTTGTTATATTCTTGTCGATTGAACGCTACTTTCCTCGGTCTGTCTCGATTCTTATTCGTACAATTCTATTCATGCGCGGTGATAACACGGTGTCTCGCGAAATTTAATTCTCTCAGCCTCGCCTCTTTCCGCCGATTTTGCTTCAACGGGATTGATAACGACATTGTATCAGTAAATTTCTGTATTCGGGGTATACATTCCGGTATTGTTACCGATACAATGCGTGTTATCACCGTGAAACACGGAGCCCGATCCATTACCTGCAAGGGCTCCGCTTCTCCCTACGTATTGTTACGTATTCCGGCGGACACGAAAAATAATTGGAATCGACGACATTTTCGCCGGCCAAATTGTCCTTCCGTAATTGAAACGCTTCGCCGATAATGGTGCGACAACATCGTTTTGCGACGTATTAGGTAACCTGAATATTTCGTGTGGTTTTTTCTGAACATATCACGTGAACACTTAGTCTCCAAATGTTTCATTATTTTTTGTTTTTTTTTCTTTATCGAAAAACTAAAACTATTGCACGATTTTCAAAAATTTATATATTTTACGATGATGCTGAATACTGTAACATAGTGGTATAATTCCAGGTTCGATGGCCCTGCGTGTGAGATGGTCCGATCTTATTTACATTGTCAAATATGTATATATTTTCAATTATTTTTAGTGGTATTTTGAATCTTGCGCATAGGCCCACTTAACTGTTCTTTTTATATGTATCTACTGTCGTAAATATATTTTCTTTTTATTAGGTTTCAATCATATTTACGATGTAACAGTTGCTTCAAAAAAAGTGGGCCATTTCTTCCCGACTGACCCTAATAGTAATGATAATAATAGTGAGAACAATAATAATAATAATAGTAGCATCATATAAATTGTTTCGTTAATAATAAAAGAAAAGATAAAATGTATTAGTAACTTTTACTTTGTTTTTAAACTAAGAATTTAAGAACAAGTAGTAAACTTTTGATAATTGTAGAATATGTACAACTCGATGTAGATACAGAAAAATGTAACATAAATGTCAGTGGCAACCAGTTATGAAAATTAAAATGAAGTAGATCTACATCAGTGACTACTGACATGTTGATAAAAGGAAGTCGTTAGTAGAACATCGTTTCCAATGTACAAGTTTGTTAGAAAGTTGCTTTGGTAAGATAAAGTGAAATCCTTGAACTACCGATTATAAGTGACGTCTTGACATACAAACTCACTTAACAGGGGAAACGTTGATAAATGTAGGTGCCTAGAATTGTCTAGACATGTGTCTGCGTGTAGGCTACATGAGGTGAACTGCCATTTATCGGATATTTATTGGCATGTGTGGCATTCACGATTTTTCTTTAAAAACTTGACTACGATTAAAAAATGATTGTTCCTTTTAGAAAGAAAACACTGTATCCATAAACTCTAATTTCAAGGTCAACATTCTACACACATTAATAATTACTATACTAGCTACTTATATGAAAGAAAGTAACTTTCAAGCTTCCCTTAAGTATAATAGAAGTGGAATGAAATTAACTGAATTAAAATAAACTGTATGTAAATAAATGAATATTAAATGAAATTGAATAATTAAATTACAAGTAAAAACAATCTCTGAGAAAATCCAAACAATCCGTAATAATTACATTTGTTAATAAGTATTACATTCCTTTTATCTTCAGTTTAATACTCTCTCAAAAAATATTCTCAATACCAGCACAAGACTCCTATATTCATTTTATTACAGAACTCAATGAAACTCATATATTTGCAAAAAGCTTCTCATCCCCTAACACAACTATCCCAAAGTCTATTCCCAAGCATTACAAAACACCCCATACGTCCACCGAAATACACTCCACGTATCATCGCGAATCAAACATTCACTCAGCCCGTTTTCGCAGACGTGCGGCGTGAAGTTGGAAAACAGGCTGGTATAAAAACTCCGGGATCCGTGGTTCCGCTCGTGCGGCGCATACGAAATTCGTCGCGGGCCCCGGCCTGTTACACGCGTTTACACGCGACGCGAGGAAGCCGGGGAAAGTCGAGGCCGAGCCTCCATAAACAGGAACGCGTGCCCTCGCGCGGGCCAGATACAGTAGACGTAGAAAAATGTAACCAGCCGGAATCGCGCCAATGGGAGGAAAATTCGACGTCGCTGCCGGTCCTGAGGGTTGTAGAGGCGCGCGCGGCGCGCCGTGTCGGCCACGGTATGAGTGTCACGTGGCGGAAACACGACGAACACGTCGTTCACGCAGCGGCGTCTCGCAATCTCATATCCGCCCCGAAATGCAAGCCCCGGCTCCTTTTCTCAGTCTTCTTCTTTTACTTCTTCCACCTCTTCTTCTTCTTTTTCTTTTTCTCCTTCTTTCCGCCTTTCCCCGACCACATTCCTACGGTGCGCGCACCAAGCACCGGGAACAGCGACAGAAATTGCGAGAGCAAATTGAGACGTATTATTCCTCGCGATATTCGTTTCGACAATCCGCACCACCTTGTTTCTGCGGATTTAATGAAATTTCGAGGAGATCTTTGCTTTGGTTATGGCGCTCTCTACGAGTACATATGTATTATTTCTATGGCAAACATTGGTAATAGAAGGTCGTTTCTGGTAGTGTTTCTAGTGACTTTTGTTATTGGAATTGCAGCTGATTTTACTTTTTTGTTGTATTTTTCGTAGTATTTGGTCATTTCTGTGATAGAAATGAAGAAGGTAATTTTTTGGTTTGATAGTGTTTCTCGTGGTATCTTTAAGAGTTTGTATATGTAAAATTGGCAAACTGAGTTTTCTTTTGGTAATGATGATCCTGACGTGCATGTTTGGAAGTAGATTTTAGAATTGGAAAAGAGAATTTCGTGGTAAGATCACAACGCAGCGAGGAAAACTGAGACAAATCGTAAAGCAAATATTGAAGGTAATCAATATCGGAAACTTTTTATAATGAAACATTTCAATAGCAACTTAATTGTTGACTACATATGCAACGATCGTCTATTTAATTTTAAAATGGGTACTTAATAGAATACAATCTTCGATAAAGTAATAAATATATATTATTTCTTAATTATAGTAGCACAACAGTATGCTGCATAGAATAAAACAGTACTAGGAGTTCTTCTTTGCAATTTTCTTAAAACTTTTTTCCTGAAATTTCTATCACTCATGGCAGACGTTATTACAAAGCAAGTGTTTAAAATATTCACAGGTGTATATACGGTCCTTCTACCATTTACCTTTAGATTCAAAGCTTTCCAAACATTTATATGTAGGTGCATGCGCAACTTTTATTCTCGTTCTCCGACTATACAGGAAATATCCTGTATTTGTCCACTTGGCCACCGACATCTGAGTCTTTTCCTACAGTTCATGCTCTTTAAAAGCCTCATTCCGTCTATCTCAATACAGACGGTTCCTATTCTCCTTTTCTGAGGAAGGATAAGAATCGGAGATTCCGATTTCACTTGTCCGACCACACAAGATTATTCTACCTGTCTGGCTTCGTAGGATTCTTATTCTACTAGCTTCACCTTACTGCATTCTCATTTCATTCATCCGGTTACTTAAGATTTTTTTTCCGCTCACATGAATCTCTGTTCTATTCGCTTCATCATATGAAATTTGTGCTTGTGCTAATTGAAAACTCAGAGTACAATGCCGCGTCAATGAAGTGAGTTATATTTGCATGAAAATTACAACAGAGGAATCACGGGGTTAATGAGATTTTGTACTTTATTTAATTATATTATGAACATTATATGGTACGCTTAGAAAATTCTGTTATTCTTTATTATACAATGCGTTCACGCAAAGTATTATTTTGTTTGGAATCTTCAACAGATAAACAGGACTTCGGAAAATCGGATTAAGTGAAACAGGAATTCGAAACATGTTGTAGACTGTACTATATTCTTCAATCATCGATGTTACTATTTATCAATTATTTTGCTTCATTTCAGTACCTAAACTCCACTAAATTTTATTTAAGTTTATTAAAAGTATGTAATATTATTTAAACCATTCATCAATATTATTATTATAACCTATAATGTTAATTAATTTATAACCACTAAATTATGTAAATCATTTCTACTTGATTGAAATACATCAATTTTAGTAAACCTTCTTACCAAGTTTCCTGAATTATGTATAGTATTATATATAATAATAACTAACATTATTATAATTTAAAATGTTACATGATTAATGTATTCGCTAAATTATGTGAACTGTTTTTATTACATTTCGGTGTCAGGGGTTTAGCAAACTTTCGCAAAATAATATTTTCTTTCTTCGTTAACAGAGAAACCGCGTTGAATTCTGATTTTCTCGCCTTTATGTAGACTCTGACCTGTTTCACTTATATGATTGTACTAAATTGTAACATAAATAATTTTAATTATATTTAACAATTTGATCATATTATTAGATTCGTAAAACAGTGAGGTGGTACTTGGTTTATACCGATAAGCGACTTCTTAGTACCTTATCATAGTTACGTGCATTTACAACAAGTCATAATTAACTTCTTAAAATTAGAACAGATTTATAGTTATAACTAAATGAATTTCTATCACAGTCTAAATAATGTTACCATAACCAGTTGTATATAGTATTTTTCAAACGTTTCTACACAAATTAGCAAATAAATCTCCATTCAATTAAATTTTCAGTCTATTAACTGTTTGAACATGTCAGTAAACAAACATTTACTTCTTATTTTTCATTCCAATAAAATTCTACTCAAGCGTGCAACGTGTGATTTCCTTTGCGCAAATTTTATCAACCCTTTGACCTTTAAGTTATTTTACAACTCCGCTACCTGGAACTATTTTATTCGTTAATAATTTACTAGGAACCACAAAGATTTCCACGCTCATCCTACGGCTATATTTACTCCAAAAGTCAGCAATTAATACCAGAGAAATAACATTTAATTTTAATTTAAAAGAGTGGAATGATATTTGCATTAATTAATTTCGAGTCTAATACGATACATTAGATTGTCCCAATAGTTTCTTCCGTGTTGTTGGCAAATAATGGACGCACGAAAATAATTTTTCATTTTCAAATTTCCCATGAATGCTTACAAATCTGCAATCTAATTATAAGACAAGAAACGAATCGAAATAAAGTAGCGAAAGCTTTTTCACGGTTCCACGTTGAATCCTACCAATCCTTTCGAACGAAGATGGCGGGTAGATATCAAAATAGAATCGGAAAACGATCGAGCAAGATTACTGGCCGACCTGTTTGGATAGTATCAGCGCAGAGGAATTGGAGAGGGGCAACGGATCTTATTATACCGGTGAGAGGGGCGAGCGACGTTCCATTCAAATATTATAATATCGCGCGAGTCAGAGGGCAAGAGGGCAGATGTGCGCGCTTGAAAAACGTGACACGATACGGCTGCAAATCCTCGGCGATATTAGATAGTAGGCAGACGAATAGCGGTGCGTGTGCGACATGCATGCAGACGCGGAAGAAAATGCACGAATATCGACGGAAGAATTCGCTATTGAAATATATTGAAATTCTCATTGCGTGATCCTCGAATGAATCTCATACGCGGCGGCCGTCTAAGTCAACAAGCGGATATTACTTGTTACATGTGCACCGCTTTGTGGAAAAAAATCGTTTTAACAAGACTGCGCAAGAATTTCGTTTTAAATTTTGAGAGGAAATGAAATTAGCCGGAAAGCGTGTTTATTGATTTATTGTATTGCGATATCCATTAGATGTTAAGAGATTTATATTGTACATCATGAATTTTTTCGTTAATTAGGTCCTACAAATTGGAACACGTCCGGAATTCATAGAGTCAGGACGAATCCTACTGGGTATACTTAATCATACTTTACTAAAATATATTGTCACTGTGTTCATTTAATAACTAAATAATGGGGACAACGAATAATGGAAAATTTAATCTAATGAATGGATAATCTTTTAATCAATGAACGGAGCTTTTAAAGTTGCTACCACTCTTATCGTAGTATGAATTAATTATTAATTAATTATGTAGACGAGCTATGTGTCTAACTTTTTCCATTGTTCTTTATAATCCCAGCATATTTTTCCAACAATCCGGATCGCTGCAACATTATAGCGTCTACCACTTATGCACTCGCTTACACTTACACGTTAAACTTACACTTTAATTCCTTTGTTCTTTTATTGCTAATAACTAATTGCGAATAACTAGTAATTAATAACTAATAACTAGACTGCAAATCTTTATGTAAATTCGAATTTTTATAAGAATATAATTATAAAAATATAATTGTCACCTAAAACGGTTTTTCCTAACAAATAATATAAAAATAATATAAAACCTAACAATATGACAATAATAAAAAAAGCATTATACTTTGGACATTTCATATTATGTTTCCAAGTGGTATGCATTCTATGGAATTTCACATTATCAAATTTTCCATGAATGCACAGGAATCCGCAGTCCGCCAATAAAATTTTATTTCAACCGTAAATCAAACTTTCACAGGTATAATACAGATACATTTGTCAAATAATGGCATGGTTAACAGAAGTCATAATACTTTTCGTTCACGTTGCGCCTTATTGGTCTGTGTAATAACGAGCAGACGCAACGTGGGAACGTAGTTCGTTCCACGAATACTCCCGACGCTGAGATTATAAAGCACTCATAGCTGTTCCGTAATCCATACACGACAATGAAACTCACAGTCTATACTACCCACGGTAGTATCGTCGGTATGCAATCATAGCGGATGTTGTTATTTACTTTACATCCAGTTTGTGCAATCTCTATCGCACAAACACACGTAGGTATACACCAGGGTACGTGCATGTTCCGTGCATATTCCGTGACTGAATCGAGATACGCAGCCGGCAAATGGAATCTACGAAACAGCCGTGAACCTATCAAATAAATATCGTCGATTTATCGTTTCTGGTCACGAATCAACGACGCCTAGCCTTCCCTTTCCGATCGGGCCGGTGTCGCACGCACGAACTGGATCCGAAACGATCGAAAACTATATAGATATTAAAGCCATTCTCGCCAATTTCTATTCGTGTGATAATGGAAAACTGTGATATTTATAACTTTGTTAAAATACACTATGAAATGTTATATGTTGTTGAACTATATTTGTTGGGCGTTCACAGCAGCGTCCTTACTTGAAGCTGATTAAATGAGACCGCTTACTTCTTCGTTAGTGGACTGTATTTTTTGTGTGTACCATTATGTCTGAACACTAAGACGCACTTGTATGATGTGTATCGTTCGAAAGTTTTGAGTTGTCTGTCTCGCTGGCGATCTGCGAGTCAGATCGTCAGCTCCGAAATTTAAGAAAACACCCTGATTGGTTATCGCCAAAATTGACAAGTCCCAATCAGGGACTTTCGAAACGAATTATCCCTACCGTCGCTGCGCCCTTGGCGCGCCTAGTCTAACGAGGGTGGGGTGCTTCCTAAGACACTTCCTAAGACATCTTCCTAAGACTATGTTTTTAGCTTGGATACAAATTTCTTCCAGGCAAACCCCAGGAACCGAGTGTCCTTAGGATACCATTTGGTCGCCCTTCAGAAATATGCATTTACAACCCGTCGCTGGCTGCCACATGCGGGTGAAAGGAAAGTTTTGGAATTTGATTTCAAAAGGCCAATGAGTATTTCCGCGATGTGCCGTTAAAATACTAAACAATAAGAGCCGTTTTTTGCCCGGTGCTGTAAAGAGCTTAAGTCTCTGCATGTGTCGACTCTATTAAGCCGTGACGGCTCAACAATATTAGTATATGGAAAGAAAAGTCACAAACAAACTTTTGGGTTACAAGATGAGGAGACTGAAGTAAGAAAAGAAACAGAAAATAGCATTTACTAACCTTTAAGTGTGGGCGTAAATTTAATCTTTTAGTATGGAAATCTGAAAATGGAAATCTAGAAATCTTATGTCGGATATAATATCAATTTTAAGTTATAAATTACTTGAAGTAATTTTTATTTGGAAATTTGGGAAAGAAGCAATTAACCAATTATTGGAAAATTTTAATTCAAGAGATTTAAAATTTTTTGCTTTGAGAAGAATTTCCTTGTAAGAAAGTTAATTAATGAAATTTTTGTTTAGCAGTATTTTGTTTTACCAGAAATATTTGAAGCTATTTGAAATAGATAAACATTTGACAATAAAAATGGTTACAACAATACTGTTTTTTAATGTATCATTAAAACAAGTGAAATTGATTAAAATATGCTCGAACAATAATATTTTTTATTTGAAAATATTTAATCTACTGGTTCGAGGAATCTATAAATTGTTCTCCTGGCTGCAGTGGTTTCAAAAATATTAAATATATGAAGGATGTAGCGCGCGAGTAGCGGTAGATACAATGTATCGAGATCGGAAGACGATGAGCAGGCTTCGGTGCGGTCGCGACGAAACAAAAAGACGAACGACGTCAACGCGTGGGTAGAGAGAGTCAGTCGTGTTGGAACATTGGCAAGGAGAACACCTCGTGCCTTTTAGCGTTTTTGTAAAATTTATTGATTACATCTAGTGATTATACGTTATCTAGGGTGTCAGTTCTGTGCAACCCCGATCCTACATATATCAGCGTTGTCATTACGTACGCATTTTCTGTATGTTCTTTTTTTCTTGTAACTTTGTACTTGCATAGTTCTGTATCTTAATATTCGTGAAACTATTTGTAACAAGCTTTGACTTTCCAAAGTATGTATTCACTGAACCTCGAAAAATTGCACTGAATAGCCAGTTTCTAGTTTTCCGATTTAATAACGAAATATTCCACTGTCCTGACCAGAACATGGTGTACATGTTTCATTTAATACTGACCCATTCCACTAAAACAGTTGTAATTTCCATGTGACATAATACGCAATTATTAAACGCCTTGATGGTTTGTCGTTCTATGTTCCTCATCTGTTTCCATGACAATTTGTCCCACCGGTCTGATCATGCATTTATACAATCCACTGTAATGGTGAATATATGGATATTTTAATATATAGATATTTTGTTGGCTCCACTCAATTCACGTTCAATTTACTTTCGATTCAGGTAGCTATTTTTAATACACCTCATTATAGAAATCGAGCTATCTGTTTACTTAATAATTAAATTATAGATTTTTAGGTAAATATAAATTTTTCGATACTGTTTTGTAATATTTTGGGAAACATTGAAATTTATTTCCTTTATTATTTATTCTATTGTCACGAGTATGATATACACGTTATTTTAATTCTATAAAATTGTTTATTTTGTTCCATTTTATATGTTATTGAATTGTTATTGCACGCTATGAAGTTTGTTATGTACTGTCAGTGGAAGTGAATTTTATATCATTTTTGTCTAATTTTAACTTAACCTATTTCACTTGTATAACAAATTCCTATATGCAGAGGTATGTTATGCAATTAGAAATACAAGTGGAAAGCAAGTGATTTCATCTTGAAAATGAAACGACGAATGTGAAATAAAATTTTTTGCTATATGAAACTACCCTTTCAAAAAAATGATATCTGAATATTCATAAGTACGAGTGCTTTTGAATTTTTCATTGTCTGAATTTCACCACTCAGCAACTTTTTCTTCTCCAGCCAATTTGATTAAAAGCTGCTTGCAATTACTATGATCTTATTCCAAATATAGGGCCAATTAGTAATACATAATTAAGTTTTTAGAACAATTATTTATTACTAAGTAATACTCAGCAACTAATTACCTAATTAGTATCTAATTATGACACTATTAGCTTAATATATTTAGTCAAGTTCGCAATTTCATAGAATAATTCACCAAATTAATGAAAACAGAGGTTTCATTAATTCAATAAATCTTATAATCTCTTTAAAGACTAATCTTTCTGCAAACACTCCCAATAATTAAAAATAGAAATAAAACTTAATTTGTTCTAGAATTAATTGTTTTATAACTAGGGGCAGATCAGTTTGGTTTCCGTTTAATTACTCTATATACATAGTTCAAATTAATAAAAATTAAACGAAATAGAGGAGTATAAACATGCGAGTAAAAGTAGTGCTCACATACAGAGACACTCAGTTTGAATAACAAATTAAATTCAAATTAAGTTTAATATAAATTAATAAACAATAAGTTAGTATCAAATAAATTTTTAAAAGTATATTGATTTATAAAATTTGTCAAGCTACATAATTTTGCTAAACGTCGACAAGTGATTCAAAACTTTTGGCTTATATTTTACCCTGAAACAATACTCCGCTTATTATACTTCATAATGTATTATATTTTCTACCAAGTGAAGCGCGTTGGAAATGCTAGCTAATGACCATTATAAGATAAATTTTCGCAAAGACGGTGAACGCGGACAAATTCATCGTTCGAGATGGTTCTCATCTTGTTTAAAGTTTCCTGGGACGTTAACGAGCTTCGTGAAACACGCGCTAAACAGAGGTTAAATTTCGAAGACGAAGTTTCTTGAAAAACTGGATGGAGGTGTCGGCGGATGCGCAAGAAGTATTGCTACTTGCATCAAGTATAAGACAAAATATGGTTATTTAAGTACTCCTCTTTCTCTCTCACCCTTTACGTGTCACCTGTACAGTTTCTCAGACAAGCTTTTAACATGGTATAAACAGTAATTAGTGATAGTTAGCGGTATTTAATCTGGATAACTCCCTGCTCCAGTATTACATCTCAAATTCTGAGGAAAATAGATTATGATAAAAGTGAGCCAAAGTGTTAAGAACATACTGATTACTAGGCTGAGGCTGTTTATCTATATATTGAAGAAGAAATTTAGAATTATAATAGAATTAATTGTATGTATAACCCAATTAGGGATTCAGTAATAGAAATAATTTTGAATTTAATTAGTTTGTAATATTTTAGAGTAATTTACAATCATAGAACATAACAAATGTAATTAAGTAATTAACGCAATAAATATAAACCAATAGTTTTTGGTAGCAGAAAGATGGAATTAGATTTACATTAAAATTACTCTTGATTATACGTGGTAATAAATGATATTCCACAAATTAGTATTGAATATTATTCTAGTTATTTCAAATAAATATTTATATGATATAATTAACCAAGTAAACTCGTGTCATAAAAATATTTTATCCAGATGATAATCTGTCTATAATAAATCTCTCCTAACACTGCTACATTTAAGAGCAGATATAGAGCAATACTTTTTATTATAAATTTTCGACTGATACGTATCAGAGAAACAATACTTTCTGGGGTTACATTATAAATTGCTGAGTGACAAATCTGTTAGAAACGATACTTGCTCGTCTTTTTCTTTCCGCGCCATTTCGAAGACAGTCGGTACGAGGAAGTGATAAGGGACCTAGGTTCTCTCTAGAGGTGGCTGAATCCGACTTGGGAATAAATTACATACCCCGGAAATTTCGACAAATTTCGTGCGAGCCGTCTTAATCCATTCCGGGCGGAAGTTTCAATAAGGGGCGTGAGTTATGCGTCGCCATAAAGATATCTCTATTTTCCTCCTAACGTACCTTTCTGTAAATCTTCCGTTCCTTTAGTTCTCCGCATTAAGTTTCTGCCCATTTCCATATTTTGTACAGATTTTTGTTAAAAGATTCCACATATGCAGGCAAGACTAAGAAATCAATATATTTAAAATATACATTTGTATGAGTGTACTCTTAAAGTTTTTCCTCTATGAAGTTTATAGAAAAAATGTTTAAAAGTTACAATTTTTTAATCAGGGTAAAAAGAAGAAACATTATTACTAACTGTATATGTAATAATGTATTTAATAATAACAGTTATTATTAATAGTATATTTAATATGTTTTTCCTAATTAGTGTTTTTGAAATCAGTTTCGAGAATATCTTGAGAATTAATAAATCAACTTGTTATAAATTTTTATATAAATAAAAAGATCATGATTTTTATAACAAACCATTGAATTTTATAAATGAAAATTTCTAGGTATATTGTAAAAAGTTAAAATATATCATCGAAAGTAATCTTGTCATAGGATTATTTGCAATGACTTTCGACATGTTTCTATGTATTTCACGGCAAACATTCGGATCGATCGGGTTATCCCGAAATTCGAGATACAAATGTGATAAAATAATGAATAATGGTACAAATCCTCTTCTCAGAAAAAGCATACCGTATTTGTCCTTTTATTTATCTACCCCGTTTTCCGTCTTTTGTACGCCCCACACTTCCTAAAATCTCTCCACCGACTGCTGTCCCTCGCTTCTTCCTCTTATCCGCCGGCAGGCTAGCTAATCCTGAAAAATCGGTCGCTACATTTTTCACAGGATTCGAGGGAACAGTTTGTAGCGGGGAATCCGTGGATATAGGTTCCTTTGTAGCGTCGTATATATTGTATCGATGACTTATGTGTCAAGGAAACGGCCAAGAACTTTTGCTTGCTAGTAACAATATTATACTCGTACATATATAACATGAATATTATAGTGATATAATAATACTATAATAATATCATAAAAGTTATAAAAATATAATAATATTTAATGTCTTCATTGAACTTAATATGAAATTTCATATATTAAAATTGTGATAATGAGGTTTGTAATCATAGAAACGAGTGTTTAATTCTAAATTTCGTTTACAAAAGAAAAATATACATTTAAACGATACGTGCATACCAAAATATGAATTTTATATGAAAATATATCAAATGATGAAATATCATATTTCATATAATATTTATTAACGTTATATACAGAATACTAATTTTTATCGAAAGTATTGATAAAAACTGCTTCGAAATGTCAAATCGAATTCTAAAATTGTTTAATATAGATACAAACTATTTTGAATCCATTTGATCCTTTTATAAATGAAATTATTTTTTTTAATATTGAATTTCTGAAATATATTTTTGAAAATTTGAAATTGTATTAACATTAATGGATTAGTCATAATTATTCGTTAAATTGATCTTTGGTATGATTTTCCAAATAGAAACTATTTCATTTCATTCCGTTTAGTAAAGATAATATATATTGCTCAATTAAACACTTACTATCTGGTTAGATACTGTCTTTGTACTGTTTAGCCGACCAGTGGCAGTCTTGTATCTCCCGTCTAACCTCAGACTGGCCCTATTCCACTTATCTGATCTGGAATGTTTCCTGTTTCACTTCTCTGACTAGTTTCATCTGTGACCTATTTATTCGACTTACTAGTGATAGTACTTACATCTAACAGTATAAAATTACAGTTTAATTTGTCAGATATAATTCGGTGTTGTCTGATTTATTTCTTAATTATCAAACTTTGACGTATTTTACTTTCTTAAAATATATGATTTTGTAAGAATTATTAAGGGAATAAAGCAGTCACATTCATGATAACAGAAAATAATTTATCATGTGGATAGTTTATTATGAAAATGGTATAAAACTATATTTGGAAAAAAATGAGAAAATAGAGAATTTCTTCTATCTATTTAATTCACTTTAGAAATCGAAACTTAATTAAATTTTCGTCAAAAATGAAAACTGGCCACGTTGAAAATAAATTAAACGAAGATGAATATGGTAGAACGCAGATCGCTGCAGCAACCGTAATATTTTCGTACATAAAGCACTGAAATTTCATTAATAATGAAGTGATTGAAAAAGGAATGCTCTACGTCGAAATAATTTTACCATGCAAATTAATTACATCTTCAATAAAGCTAGAACCTGACTTTGTTAAAAAGTAATTAGGCTAAAATGAATTTTATAAAACATAGACACTTCGAGTAATGGAAATATTTCTGTAAATAAGATATTGAAACATTAACACTTAACTACCAATATTAGTCCCAAAGATCAAAAGAAAAATTTTATTTAGCAATAAAATGTGCTTTAAAGAAATTAACGAATAAATCTGTTTAGAATGAATATTGATAATTTGATTTATACTTTAATCAATAAAAAGGATAAATTAAGATAAATCATCAATAAAGTTAAAACATTTAACTTACTCATTTAGTTAAAACAATGCCTTTTAACTCCTTGCTCTATAATTCTTTCACAACTGTACTTGCTAAGGATACTTTATCCTTAATAATTTCTTAAAAAAAGAAAAGAATTTATTGCTTATTCTACGTCTACGATTACCCCAGAGATTAACTGTTAATAATAGAGAAGTAATGTTTCATTTATATTCAAAGAAAGCAAATAACGTCTAGATTTATCAAATTCAATTGAAAATTTTTACCATGAGTCTAACACGATATTATAGGACAATGGGTTAAGAGTTAACAGTAATGAAACGATCAACGAAACGATGGTTTCATAAAGAATAATTTCTTCAGCACTGAATTAACCTCTTGGCCTATAATATCGTACCAGACTCGTGGCGAAGATATCGAATATAGTCTAACAAATATAAATGCCATCCAATTTCTTTGAGTTTAAATGAAAAATTATCTTCCTTGTTATTAACTTGTACGGTTCAAAATACATTTATACGTAAAAGAGGCATAAATTTTTTGATTTTTCAGCAAATTATTAACGGTGCGTAATTCTAATAAGTACAACTGCAAAACTAACTTGTAAGGCAAGGGGTTAAGCATTTTTTATCATCTCGGAGTTTGATCGTCTTAGCCAAAATCGGTTCGCAGATTAATGATTCGCTGCATCGGCGACACCCATTAAACGAGAACGCGCTCGTTAATGCTCGTTAGAGCGGAAGTAATAAATCGTATCCGCGTATTGTCACCGGCAACGTTCGGTGAAAAAGTCTAGTCGAAAACGTGGGGTCTTCGCGTCCCCGATTTTTGACGCGGCTCGCCGTAGTCAACGCGACATTTTTCACCGTCGTCGAAGTTGCTAGTCGCGGCTGGACGGATCTGAGAGATCGATCATCTTAATTGATGTTTACCTCGGCCCGCTCTCGCCGCCGAGACCCGCCCTCTTCTCTCTCTACCTCGAGTAGCCCTTCAATCCGGAAAAATTTCCATTATCCGGGTTCCGCCGCGGAATTCGTTCTGTTCTCTCCATTCGCCAGGAATATTTGAAGAAAGCAAGCGTATTCTCTAATGACTTCCGTTGGCATTTCAATAGACTATTGCCGCCAGCTTTTTCTTTCCATTTTACGTGTTTCGCCGATCTTTGTAAAGTACTCGTGAACGTTGATCCGGCTCGAAGAACCAAATGTAAAGCGCTCTGACTGTCACCAACACCATTAAATATATGCTGAATTTTTCTCGAAGGATCACCCAATGTTGGGACGAAGACTTCTAATGACTGATTGACTGAATGATGTTCCTCCATGAATGGAGGTTTTCTGAAGTGTTTCGAATTTTTTTCTGAATGAACGTGGTTGCTAAATGAACGTGTTCCTGATTGAACGTGTTTCTGTTTCTAATTCTCAACTGATTTTGATTCTGATTATGGTCTGTTTCTGAACGGTACTGATTCTAACTGATTCTGATTATAAACTCTGACTGATTCTCAACTCTCTGAAGGGTTTTTATAATCCTCCTGGGCTCACTCCCACCCTCTCGATGTACGAAGGTGGGCTTCAGGGACGGTTTTTCCATCGCTTCCTAAGTATGATAACCACTCCTATATCATCCCCTTCCAGTACGCCTGTAGCGCGGTATTTCCCTGGAGCTGGGTGACGGAGTTAGTCGCTACGCTGGATGAATGTTTGGCAACGTTGGGGAAATTCCGTTAGGTCAAGATCTTTGAGGTCACTTTTTTCTGAAATTCGAACGGACCCTCTGGAACACGACTTTACGATACCTAGGCTGAAGTGAAAAAATAGACAATGGTTGATCTCTAAGTTGAACCCTTATGTGCCGCATATTGGCTGTAGGCCGACCTGCTAAAGTACCGAACGGAAAGCTAACAGTTATGAACGTCTCTATGAATATTTTGCCGTATCGTAAAATTGTCCCCTTGTTGTCCTAACAATGGTTATTCCGGAATTTACGTGTGCTCCCTCCTCCTTTCTCCCTATTTCTCTCTGTTGTCGCAGTTAAATCGGATGTAAGCATTTCTATCGGGAATAAAGCGCAATCTGTGATGGTATACACGGTGTTATCGTTTCTATGAATCGTTCCTTTGAAATAAATTTTTTCGTTTTGTGATGGATATTCTGGTGATCGTGGCAGGACTGGGTGAAGAGTGACTTTTTGTGAATAGATCGTTGCGAAGATTGATGCATTTGTATTGAATATAAATATTTTTACTTTTTACTAGGTTTCAAACTTGGCTCAATTTAATTGTACTAGGGATAATTGTTGAAGTTTTAATTAATATAGTAAAGTTAACGATAGGAATGTTTGTGTAGTCGTGCCCATTTCGGTGATAGTCATACTACACGCTGATCAATTAGATTTGTATCTGCTATAGTTAGATTTACGGATCAGAAACCCAATACGTTTTCCCATTGATTAAAATATCAGATATTGATAAACAAAACATTTTCCTATTTTAATTGAAGGTTCAGAATTATTCTCGTATTTTTTACATGTAGGTCCTTGTGTATGTTACGAATTCATTAAAACTTGAATTTTAGACAATTAAAAATGGTAGATTCATAATAATAGATACGCACAATGAATTGTAACATCTTTTCTAACTTAACTAAAAGGTACCTACAGAGGAACGGGAACAATTTCGGTATGTCCTCACACACGTCCAAATACATCCACAAAACTTACTCCAGCAGCTCTACAACAGTCACCACAATAACACGTAAAAATTAGTCGCGCAGTCAACTGTCAAATAAAATAGATCAACAATTAACCCCAGTTAGCATTATGTTCATCACAAACACAACAGTGACCATAAGAAAAGGGGAAAAATAACCAAAGAAAAACTGTTCCAGACGAGCGAATAACTAGAACACTTTCACAGAAGCGTACTTCGACTACACGCGGGAACACACATACACAACAGTAGCATAACGAACGAATCAGAATTTCATTCTGACCAATTTAATCGCGTCATTCCGTCGAGTTCATTCCTATCCAGCCGGATCCCCGAAATCGATGGCCCATTTTCATCAAGTTCCTCTCCCCCACGGGCAAAATTTTATCGTACACGACAGTTCCCTGCGAGATCATCCTCACTTTCCCCCTACCACTCCTCACCATCCCTTTCCTTCAATGATCCCCATCCACTAATTTAATCACACAAACGTACCAATACACCAGGACGGCTTGGTGTCAAAGTAACCGAGGCGACCGGGATACCCGAGGAGCGCGGTCCCAATTATGAAGTTTCGTCCTCCGCCGGAAACTTATCGTTTCCTTTGCGTTCGACCGGATGAAAAGCGAGTTGCCCCATCGATAAGCTGCAGGAGTTGCGGTGGAACAAGAGGGAGGGGCGGGGGTGCCGCGGGAGGCTCGGGACCGGATGTTAACGGAGGTGAAAGAAGTCGAACAAGCCTAGGCAGGCTGGAAGATGGAGGCTGGAAGGTGTGTAACGAGCCTGGGGTTTGCAAGTATTGCCGATGGCAGGTATTAAAGCATTTGTCAGCTAGCTGAATATTAGCGGGCCGGTCGGGCGAGGCTGGTACACTTATTAGGCCGCGCCTCTATGCATGGCACCGTGCCAACTAGTTACGAACCGGAGGTGAAGTCCGAACGCGTACTCGAGCCCAGAAACCGGGCTATGCATACTTAGTGTCCTGCTCGCATCCGCACCGTCGCCGTTGCGACGCTGAAAGACCGGCGGGGAGAGGACCTGTGCGAGTCATTGTGAACCTAGAGAGGGACGGCGGGTTAGACGGAGCAACTGGCTAAGGTAGATCGGGATGAGACTAGCTGAAAAAAGAGAGAGGAGATCGGCGAACCGATGTGCCACCGACAATGGAAATATCGATTCTATCAAGTTCTGCCGGTTTATCTTACGCGCGCGTACTGCTGGCTATTGTTCTTTGGTATTTGCGGAATGAGGATCATGGGTAAAATGGTTCGTGAAGTTTCTTGTGACCGTTAGTGTGATCATTTTTATCGGTGAATGGGTCGGTGAAGGAGTATTTTGATTTAGAGGCTGAGAAATATATATTTCTCTATTTTTCTATTTTATCAAAAGAATGTTGAGAAATTTGGTTATATTAACACATTGTTGATCGGCAATTTTACGTAGAAGCTACCTTACGTCATCGATTATTATTCCATAATTAAATATGAAAGTGAAACAATCTAAATAAACTTCAATATGCTTCATTTTTACATAATGAATTGAAATGAAACTTTGGACATATCCTGTATATAACTTTGAATATTTTGCTTTTACAATATTCTATATTGCCCTGCGTTTCAACAATTGAAATAGGTAATGCAAGTGCAAACACCAGTTCACTCGAGATCGGTCAACAATGTGCCAAGTATAAATTCTCGAGACCGTCACATTCCTTTCTAACCCTTCATTTTCAAAACTATTCTCTCATCTTCTATTAAAAAGATTCTAATACAATTGATCAGAAAAATGTTCAAATCATATTTACATAGAATAAACTTTATATTTCATAGAGGTGTAACACAGAAATACATATTGTAGGAGAAAGAGAATTTTATTTGAAACAGTGTAATTATTTCATCACAGTTCACAATAAAACACTAACTAAATTAAACAACGCACACACTATTTATATACTCAGATGCTCTTGTCTCACTCACACACTTTCTAGAACATTCTTTCATCACCATGCATTAATTTCACATATATTTGAAATATTCTAGATTCTTAAAAAAAAGAACATTATTAACATATGGAGAAAATCAATATAATCTAGAATATTCCTACGCTTTGAACATTCATTCAAAACGCGCTCACACACACAGTCGCGTCATTCATCTATTGCACACACATTCATCACTCAAATACATCCATTCCCACAATATAAAATCCTAGAAACAATATAAAACATACGTACACCACGCAGAACAACAGCAAACTAAAACAAAGCAGCCACACATTGCGCAAAATTTCCACGATGCAATAAAACTCGTTCAAGTTTTCATTATTATTCTAGACGTTTTCGCGTAAACATCGCTTCAATAACCCCCTCCTTCCCGAAAGAAAACAAAAGCGGGCCGCGCGCCACGGGTTCGATCTAAAAAATCAACAACATCGCGGAATCACCGCGAAGTCGACACGGGGAAGGGGCACGAGCCAAAAACCGAGCGCGGAGTAATTGGCATGGCTCGCAAGTCACGGGTAGTTACAAAGCGGCGTTCGCGACGCGCGCGCAGGACAGCCGCATTCTAAACAAACTCGTATAAACCGTCGCGCAGTTTCCGAACCGCGTGAAATTGCAGCCGGATATATCCAGAGGCCGGGGTCTCTTTTCCAGCGGGTCGGCCGTTGCGGCCCGTTTTTTCCCTCCGCCCCGCGACTCTCGCCGTTTACACGTACCCGATACTGCGGATCGCGCAAATTTCCTTTGTCCCGGTGCGCCCGCCTCCCGCAATCTCGGCCGTTTTATTGAAATTTCCCACGTGCCTCGAAATTCGACCCGAAAATAACGCGAACCAATCGAACCATCGCATCGATCCAGCAGCTACTCGTCGCGTATCTTTCACGGGAGACGTCAGAGCTTGCAAAAAATTACCGGCGCTCGTTTACACGCTCCGTGAGCGGGAACGATCCGTGGATCACGGAAATGAAGATTCCTGTTGTCGCTGCGAACGTGTGCGATAAAGACACGAAACGGTTGAAGTAATGTTGGTGAACGGTTTAATAACTTGGCTTGTAGCTCTTTTGGAGATTAGATTTGTGAAAGTTATTTCTTTATTGAGGATTTATTAAGTATGGAAACTATAGAAGAAATTAGATTTTCTGTAATGGTTGAGTCTTCATGACCGAAAAATAGCGTTTTTCTTTTGAATTAATATGGAATTGATAGTACTCTTATGTAATAAACTGTGGAGTCTTCGATAGAAGATGGTACTGTATTGCAGGATAAGCAATAAATATTAAAAATAATGGACCTTTGGAATTTTTTGTAAATAATCGTGTTATTAACTATACGGAATATAGATAAATTCTAGTACGAGAATATTAAAATTTGTTTTTAAACCGTTTATTAATTTCGCTATATTTAGAGGAAAAGGAAACTTTGTTAAAAACAAACTTGATTAAACCTGTAAATGGATACGACGACATTATTTACCACTGCTTAACATAAAGACAACAATGGGAAAATACTATGTATAATACTATACAGCGCGTATAATACATGAACATCTATTTGAGAAACACAGGAATTAAATCCTATTGTATCGAGACAAAGAAGACATTTCCATATCCTTGTCTCTTATTATAACTAACTCACGTTTATACTTACCATTATTAACATATGTCTCATCCTTTAATCCGCTTTTGGCTACGCACGGCACTCGTATTCATTCAACTCTCGCAAACAAACAGGAAACTGATTATCCGAAACCCAGCACGCGACATCATTCTGTAAAAACTATAATCCCCCTTGCATCCGTGAAACAGGATCGATAAAAACAGCTCGAAAATGTCATTTAACAACACATTGTTGACCGGTTACGAGTTAGCTTGTGTCCGCACTTGCATTAGCTTTTTCAATTTTTAAAACGCAAAACAATATAGAATACCGTAAAAACAAAATATTCGAAGTTATATAAAAAATAATTTTTTATCTAAATTCATTATCTATAAATAAAGTATATTGAAGTTTATTTAAATTGTTTCACTTTCATATTTAATTACGGAATAATAACCGTTGACATGTAATAGCTTCTACGTAAAATTTCCGGTCAACGATGTGTTAACGCATTGCATTCTGATAATGAGAAATCTCGTTTTTATATAAACACACTTAGCTATGCAATTTTGCTAATTGCCACAGCATTTAAAAAAGTATTGAATTCGATCTGAATTGAATACTCGTTTAAAATATGTTACATAATATGATATCTGAATTTCTGTATATATAGTGATATAAGGTGATTTCACTGAAAATTGTCATTCGCACAATTCAATTTTCTGAAAATTAGCCAATACGCAATGTGTTAATAAACTTAATTCGTCGTTTCGAAATAATCAATACCGACTAGCTTTTGTTCCTCCCTTTCCCGCATCGAAATAAAAAAGTAAAAATGGAAAGGGCCAAAAAAAAAAAGAATAACTCAGGTTTCCCAGCTATTGTCCACAGCAAGCCCACGCCATCCGCAGTCTCTTTGTTAATGTACGAGTAACTTCTGTCGTCCCTTCCATTACCCGCGCACGAAATGAAATTTTTAATCCCGCGTGCGGGGGACGCGGCGTGTCGCGTCCGCGCGCAGTTTCGTATTTCCGACGTTCGACGAGAGAAAGAACGAGAAAGGGGTGGACGGGAGGAATCGAAATGAAACGACCGGCGAAAAAAAGAAGAGCGGAAGAAAAAGAAAAACGGAACAACGGGAAAATCGGGAGACCGACGAGCGGCGGAGCCGCACGAAAATATCAATTTCAAATTGGCCGTCCGGCGACTATCGACTTCCACGGAACCGCCGACCCATTTCGCTTCGTAGTCGCGTTAGCTGCCTAGCCAGCTAGCCCGCGCACGCCCCGGCCATACAGGCACGGTAATATCGGCAAACACGAGCTCCATTTTCATAAAGATTCAACGACGTCGTGGCGGACTGCGAACAGGAAGCCAACTCATCCCGCATTCATGTATTTACCGCCTAACTGTCCGGTCTCCTATGTCACCTGCTCGCTTCAAAACGACAGCATGGCCAGGGGATAGTTACCCCTTTAGACGGGCCGGCGTACAGATGGCCAGGCGCGAGAGAGACAGGGAGGCGGGCAACCGGACGGAGAAAGAGGGAGGCAAGCGAATGCGCGAAGAAATGGGGCTTCGCCCGCGAGAAGCGTAGCTAAAATTAGAACGGGAAAGAAATCGACGCACATTCCTGGAACAAGCTGGTAAGCACTGGAGAACTTAGCCTGCAGTCATACGTGCCAGCCTTGCAAGTGCCTGCACTAGGGAGCTGGGTCAAGCTGAAGCCAGACAGCGTTCCGCACCCTTGAACGGCCTTTAGAATCTCAATTTTATGGTGTTGCTTCGCACCGTGACGGGACCCCGCCAGCGAACAGTTTCGGGAATGGAACGAGATACTCGTGCTTGGGACATTTCTTTCTCGCGAATCCTTTGTGCGGTCGTTTTCGAACGCGCTTTGAACTTCGTCGGGGAATTGTGTAGGGGTTTTACGATTGAATATAACTGGTGGAGAGTTTTTGAACAACTGTGGTTACTCAGTGTTAAATCTGGAAAGTTTCGGTATATAATAAAGTAGGTAAAAGAGATGTTTAAGAAATATTTGGTTTCTGTTCATGGCGTGGCCTCTTTTTCTACAGATTCTTGAACATTTTTTCCTGCTGTTCTCTCTAACGTTGGCAATCGTCATCTACTTTTTTACTATAATTAATGTCTTTCACTCTTTTAGTTTGTTAGAACGTCACTACTCCTGAAAAATCACTCGCTCCTCCCTTCCGGATTAAACCCAGGCCCTGACCTGTTTAAAAAAAAGTTGAATGTTCTATACAGAGTTTATTATTGAATAAGGTATCTGTATTTTTATCGTATATTTAGCTTGGCTTTACTGTTATTTTTGTCATTTATGTAGGATTTATTAATACTAATAATTCAGAGGTAAGGTGTTACTTATTCAGTGACGTGACTTTGAGAAGATGTAACTGTGAAAACGAGATTTACCAGAAAAAACTAATACAGAGGACCAACTTAATACAATTTGGACCAGTATCCGAAAGGGGAATTTAACTCGAAATTCGTAAACGTGAAACCCTGTAACATGGAATATTTTAATCGCGTTATAAGTGGTTCCACTGTACAATATTGACATTGTAGATTTCATTAGTTCCATCACGCTAAAACACTATAGGAACGCGTGAGTATTCCTCATCTACGATGTCGATATGAATCGAATCGGAGATTTACGATCTCACTTGATCCAGTTTACTATTGCCATGATCGCATCATAGACTCATGTTGTTGTGCGCACCACTTGAGCAGCAAGCATTACTTTTGAATTATTTGGTCTCGTTTGCACAAATCGCACTAATAAATGAATTATTTTTTTCTTCTCTTAACTATGAACCCAGAATTTTTATAGAAGTGTGAGAGGTGGAAGTAGTGTATTTCTGTTATTTGACTTTGTCTCATCTCAACATTTTGAGCAGTATTTGAAAGAAATATAAATTTGGGTTTGTCACCCACATATAGTCTTCGCGTGAGAAAATAGAAATCTGAAATTACTTAAAATAGAAGTACAAACTGGAAGAATTATCCAGCAAACATAAATATTAAAACTGTTACTGGTTATACTCCCTTCGCTTATTTTGTTAGACAGTTTACAACTTTAAACATAAACTCGAAAAAGAACTGTCCTTAAAGAAAGCTTACTTCCTTCCTAGATGGTCTCAGTAAATTAAAAATGAAACGAACCTACACAAAATACCAATCACCAAAGTTCGTAGTTTACAATTTTCGAATGCTTTAGACGTTATAAATTCATAAAGATGCACACTATAGTAGTTAGTTTGGAAACGAGGTCGTTTAATTAGGAAAACGAATTTCTTTTTTATATTTTAGTGGACTTCTCTTGAAGAACACCCACCCCTGTTTAGACTTGCTATGTCGTCGTAACCAGAAATTTCATGATCTCGTATTTTGTTTTGTACTTTTTGATGCTCGCCATTAAAGTTTCACGAATAGATGTTTAGAGATTACGGTCACACGGTGCACGAAGCTTTGAAAAATTAAAAAGTTAATTTCACGAAGTGTATTTCGTCGCGGTACTTTTTTCCCCGCGCAATGAAAAATAAAAAGGATGGGGGGGGGGGGGTAAAGTAAAGCGTTTCACCAGTTGACGCTATATCTCCGAAATGCAAAATCGGCCGTGTTCCTGGCAGCTGTCGCCATTGCCGAGTCATCGTGCAGGCGTTTCTGGCGCCTCGTGTTTTTGACACGGCGATTTACGTCGATTTACTAATATGATACTGGGCGATTGATTATTTATCAATTCGACGCGCGTAACGTCGATCGACACCGCATTATTTATATCCGTTGCAGTCTGCTCGCGCGCGGTGACACAAATTACTAACGATTCTTCAAAAGTGGAGATGACAAATTTCGCTGGAAAATTTATGGTACGCACCGTTGTCCTATGAATTTACTGCTAAGAGTGATCAATTCGAAAACCTAATCCTCTTATTTCGGATTAATGTGCGAAGAACAACATTTAAATATTTCAACGTCCAACGATTTCAAAATTTTCCGTGCTAATTTACTAAGTGTTAACGATCGTATATTATAGATCTGATCGGACGTAGCCTCATTCATGTTAGTTATCTTAGTACTGACAATCGAGTCAATCAAATTAAAGTTACTAACTAGATTGTTCACATATGCTTAAATTATAGTGTTAAAACACTTCATTAATTTCTTTTTTCTATTAATTAATTAAAATTTTCATTTTTTGCCTTGCGAATTTAATTAATGTGAAAATGAACGAATCTATTATATAGTACCTACTATTTACCTTTTTAGAGATAGTGGTGTACTACCTGTCTCATTAGGAATAGTTTTCTACTACTCGTTTAATTGTCTGATTTTGGAGAAACACTTGTTATGTTCTGTCCGACGCGGAACAAAACGGAGAAAATCCTCGAAGGTTCGTTTGATATGGACGTGCCAACAAATTTACTTTCGGGATTAGCTTTTTTCGAACTCAGTTTATTTATTTTTCTTACAAGGGGCAATTTCAGCCTAAACCATGATAAAATCATTTAGTTAATTCGCGTATGTTCAGACAATAGTTTTGGAATTTTTACTTCGTTCGTACAGACAACCGACCATATCATAAACCGGGAATTTCCGAAGGGTCGACGCGAACCTCGTTCGTAACGGTTCCGTCAGACATGAGTCAACTTGGAGGAAATTTCCAAGGCATCGGCAAATCTTCAAGGATCCCTCGCACGTGGCCATTGCCCTCACCTTTGCATCAAGAGGGCTGGCCAAAGGGCGTCGTCGAAGACGCCTCCGATTTTTGGAATTATGCGCCGATTGGGTATTTTCGACTTTCCAATCAGCGCACTCGATACAAAATCTGTAGATGTTGTATAAAAACACCTACAGGATCGCACTCGAAAACGAATCAGAAACGAATAGTTGCGAAACACTTCAAGTCCATCGTTCGGGACAAACATTCATTCAGAATAGTTACGAATCAGTTACGACAAGATACTGATCAGATTCTCAGACACTCAACCGTTCGGAGTAACGAGATTCTATCAGATTCTACAAGTCCATCGTTCGGGATAACTACACTCCAGCTTCATACTCCGAAGAAGCATCTAATTCGAAATTCGAGAATTCGTTCGTCTCGAAACGCGCAACATCAAAACGGGTTCTCAGTATCGTAAGAAACCGGTGGTCTGATCTCAATCATTCGGAGATCAGAATCGAATCAGTCGATTTCTGAAGAAATTTGGAAATCGAAGCGTCGCGAGTATTAACGAGACCTAAAATTAAAGCTGGGATTTACAACCCCAGCCGAGGAATTAAATCCGCGTTAGTAATCGTGTACGGGCGTGCAACTATCGAGGTTGCCACGCTGCGACGTCACATTTTTGGTCCTTTGAGCCGGATCCGCTACCTACGTAACATTTTTGGTTCTTCGAGCCGGATCCGCTACCTACGTAACATTTCTGATCCTTCGAGCCGGATCTGTGACGTAACATGTTAACTGCTACATATTTGTTTCAATTTTTGGCTAAAGCTAAAAATTATTTTTATGTAGAAATGCCTCTGCTTGATAAAAAGTTCTTTCCAATTTATTTCCATTTTTAAAAAAGAAGAGTGGTTTATTTACTGCAATACGCAAATGATTCATTTTCGTGATTTCGCTGTTGATAATTGGCTGTAATCGAACACTCTTCCTTTCAACAGAAATGTATCAAACTAAATAATTAATATAATAATATAAATGTATCAAACTAAATAATTAATATAATAGCATAATAATTAGCATAAGTAGGGTGCACAACATCACTCGCTTCTTCAGCATCTGAGACGAAAGAATACACAACGTTCGACAATGCTTCTTGAAGGAATAAAAGTATTTCCTTTCTCCATCCACTGTAAATATTTTCCTCGTTGAGCGAATTCGCCGGAGGGGATTAAACAAACTCGTCGTTTGTTCCTTTTCTCCACCGATGAGGGACGACCACCGACACGCTTAAAAGCCGACAATTTTGCGGCGACTTTAACTGCGTCACACCACGAAATACGAATGATCCTCTTTGAGGAGGCGTGCCACGTCCGTTATATGAATATCTTCGCCCCGACATTAAGGAGGATTATGCGCCTCAAGTCTGGAGGGTTCTAACAAGAAACGGAGTTACGTACGAAAACGGAACTTTTGAAACCCGGCGAATGCGTTTTGCGTCCCGTACCGCGAAACTACCGGGTGTTAAGACGATTTCCCAGCTTTTCGGTACCCGTGAGAGGTTGGACGTGTCAGGAACGCTGTCTTGCGGAGGACTTCCCACCTTTTTTCTGTTAGAAGTAAGACGAACTGAAAATGCCCGGCAATTATGGTGATATATTAGGTGACCCGAAAAGTTCTTGCGGGTTTTCTTGAGCGCTGCCATAAGCACATTCCGTTGGCTGTTTTGATAGTTTTATACGACGAATTTTATGAGCATACTACGGATCTTTGTGCATTTATAGGAAATTTGATAGTATAAAAGTGTACACACTACACGTAATTCCTAAAAATATATATAACGTCGAAAGCATGGTGATATCCATAATACTTCTTAGGAAAAGCCGTTTTCCATCGTAATTCTGTTTTTCTAATTATGTTCTTAAGTATTTGAATTTTCAAACAGATCTGCAGTTTATTTGTAATGAACTGAAAATACATTTGTTTGTAAAAAAAATGTTTCATTAGTACATACTTTTTCTTTCAATCTAGACCAATTTTTACATATTTATTTATTATTTCTACTGAACTGAATAATTTTTGTTTGAAACGCTTTTTAAAATTGTACACAACTAACATTTAATCATATTCATTTATTGTACAATGTTTTTAACGTTTAAATAATAGTTTGCGATGTTTCTATGTTATCCAAACAAATGAAGTGGTTTAAAAACTTTTATTTTGAAACAAATTTAAGACTTAAGTCATTACTAATTTAGTAGCAATATGTTATTAAATTTTAGAAAATTAAAAATTTCCACACTCTTTTGTGTTATTATCAATCCAGTTTTTAATTATTACGAAGGTAGTATCTCGATTTCAGGATAGCCAGGTGATTTTCCGAATTTCACTGGTACTGTTGGGCATGCAATTACAATTTCTATTTTCCGCGGACCATCGGGTAACAAAGCTACGCTGCCATTGTTATCAAGTTCGTTAGAACCATCTTCATAGGGCGCGTGTATGCTACATGGAAACGCACGAGCGTCATTAAATTTTCAGTCTATAGCGAACTTCTATTTTCATGAAACAATGCGCCAATACTATTAAGTGTGTACTGATGCAATAGCTGTTTTAACCTAATAATAGCTTTATTAAATATTTAATGATCAGTACAATACAATTTAATAGAAAAGTAATAATTTTCTGTTTTATACAGAACTTTTGAAATATTTATATAAAAGTAGAAATTTTGAATATATAATATTTTGTTTTTTTTTCATAAAGAGAAAAAGGAATGATTTTACCCGAAAACGAATTAAAATTGTAGATGCAACTTGTTAATATAATACTGTACTTTCGTGAAAAGTAAATTTAAACATTGAATGTAGAAATTAATTTCGTGTCTCTTTAAAATAAATTTACTACATATTTATAAGCGAATTATACAACATTCAATTTGTGAGATATTCACCATTAATTTTGTTGATTTTATTCTATTTGTAAAAGTAAATGGAAAACTCTAAAACGGTAGGGATGTTTAGTTTAAATTTGAAATGAACTTTTAATTAATTAAACGAAGCGGCAGTGAATTCGTTTCTGCTCTCATTATTTATCAGGTATCCGTGCCCTTCAATTGGATTCGACTAACGTCTGTTCATTACTTACCGTTTCTACTTGGCGCAAGTGGAAGAGACTCTACATCAGATAAAAGTTTAGTATCGATTTTCCCGAGGACGATACAAAAGTTAAGGCCTCAATTTTCTATTAATGTCCTCAAAATAGTAATGAACTTAATCATATTTTCTCACATATATTTCTATTTGTATTAATTTCTTATTTAAATTTATATTACAAAAATATTATTTCATGGCAGCCAAATTTCCTTATAATCATATCGTCAGGCAAATAGTTATTTATTCAAAAGATTTATTCGTTTATTATTTCTCATGAAGTTGTAACATGCTTCAAATTTTCTAATTCTCTGCTAAGCAAACTTCGTGCCAACGTAATATTACGCAGCTAGATCTCAGATATATAATTTCATATAATAAATACAAAAACAGAAAATATTTTTCGAAAAACAATGTCTCATATAACGTTACAAATATTTATATAATGAAATAATAAAATGAAAAGAAGTATTTCTGTTCAACATATTTTTCCAAAATACGAGAATCCTTAACCATTACTTACCGGTTTTGAATTAAGCGGATACGTACATAAGTTCGGTCAGTTCTGCATTACCATCAGTTAAAAATGAATGAAACGAAATAAAAACTTAAGACCTCTTCATTTGCACACATTATTAGTGAATATTAATAACACTTGTTGCAAGCATCAATATAGGAAATTTTATAATTTTCTTAATAAATAAGACATTAAATTTTTAAGATTTAAGAGACCTGATATATACTTCTGTATTATACTGACCACCTTTGTTTCCTAACCAAAGGTCACGCTGGGTCACTCATTTTAGTTAAGTATAGGTTAGTATTTATTTAATATTATAACACATGAATATTTTATTACTATTTTTATCATTATTTTTACTATTGATATCAATATTTTATTTTAATAACAAAGGTAGTCCGTATAATAGACTGCCAAGTTGCTACTCTATAAACGTTGGTCGTGTAAAGACTATTAACACGTTCACGCCAGCGCCGCTATAATTAACGTTTTTCCCATGTGGCAGCGAAATTCTTAAAATTTTTGAAAATACTGAAATTATCAGTAAGTAAATTAAGTTTCAACTGTACAACAATTTTTTCTAATTACCAAACCAGTTTAACGAACTACATTTTTGATGATACACGACATCCAATATGACGTCAAAATGTAAGGCATCAATGGTCTAATGTGATATCGAAGTGTGAACCATAGGTGGTAAACGCCGGCATGAATGTGTTAGTCGAATAATGGGTTAAGAGGTTAACGGTAATTTATTTACGTTTACGTATTTAATGTGTTGAGCCGTCACGGCTTAACAGAGTCGACACATGCAGAGACTTAAGCTCTTTACAGCACGGGGCAAAAAACGGCTCTTATTGTTTAGTATTTTAACGGCACATCGCTGCAAGATTCATTGGCCTTTTGAAATCAAATTCTAAAACCTTCCTTTCACCCGCATGTGGCAGCCAGCGACGGGTTGTAAATGCATATTTCTGAAGGGCGACCAAATGGTATCCTAAGGACACTCGGTACCTGGGGTTTGCCTGGAAGAAATTTGTATTCAAGCTAAACACATAGTTTCTGCATGTAGCACCCCACCCTCGTTAGACTAGGCGCGCCAAGGGCGCAGCGACGGTGGGGATAATTCGTTTCGAATGTCCCTGATTGGGACTTGTCAATTTTGGCGATAACCAATCAGGGTGTTTTCTTAAATTTCGGAGCTGACGATCTGACTCGCAGATCGCCAGCGAAAAAGACAACTCACAACTTTCGAACGATACACATCATACAAGCGCGTCTTAGTGTTCAGACATAATTGTACACACAAAAAATACAGTCCACTCACGAAGAAGCAAGCGGTTTCATTTAATCAGCTCTAAGTAAGGACGCTGCTGTGAACGCCCAACATAATGTTTTCTTTTTAACCAAAGAAATTTTATTCTCTTAAATCTTCATATCTTCCATCGAAACAGTGAACACGGTGATACCGTGACCACGCAAGCGATTTGACGTCGTCCTTCCCGTAAATTGTGCAACTGTTGCGAACCAATGAGTCCTTGAGACCGAAATAATACGTATGTAACTCACGTGCGTCCCAAATGTAGGATACTGGTCTCCTATCGAAACGCTCTGTACGACCGGCAGGAACCAGCTTGGGTAATTATTGGCACACCTCCCAGAATTTCCAAATGTCGGCTAATTTAAATTCTATGGTTTTAACGTCCGATCGGAGAACAATTAAGATTTATCTGAGTATTTATTTGAAAAATGTAGAGCAAACATGTATAACCCATGTTGTATTACAAAATGCAAATTCACTTGACAGCGTTCAATTGTTCAATTATTTCCTCACCATTTGTTGCATAATTCATGTAATGATTTACTGCAACACTTTTGGTTCATTCTAAGAAAATAGTTTATTTATTAGTAATTCATTAAAATAATTGAAGTTTGCTACTGTTATATTTGTAATTTACTAGTTTGCTACGATAATATGGTGAAGATTTAGAAGGATGACAATAAGCATTCGAATAGATAATTTGAATGTTTTTAACAAATAAGTTTTATTTTATTTAACAAATAAGTTTTTATCATTCATTTATTTTATTTTTATCATTCATTTAGTTTATTGACTATTTCCTCGCATACCAGTGGATCTGTTCAATGAAGTTGTCATGGTAGGCGTCACCACACACCACTTCTATCTTCTTCATTTGAGGATCATTAAGTGGAGATCCTTTCCGAGGTTCCATTCCAATCTTCCGCCTTTTCTCCGAACCTAAAACAACCTTCTGTCTATGCACCTAAATTATGTATCCTGAAAATCCCTTTTTCCTTTTAGCTGTGCAGTTTTCCTTTCAGATACCAAATTTATGCATCCGCTGACAAAATTCACCTCTTCCAAAATTCAAGGACTGCCGTGATGGAATTCCAAGATTATAAAACTACATCCCCACCAAATCGCTGCAGCCCTCAGTTCTCCCAAATTCCCTTTCCCCCACTCCTTTACAAAGTCCTTTAAATACGGACGAAAAACGAAAAAAACGAGGCAGGTTTCTTTAGACGAGCGACACTTCGACATCTGTATTTAAATATTATACTGAGTTCAACTAAATAAAAACATGTGCTACCAAACCATTGAGACTTTCTCCCTTGAACCACACTCCCAGAGTCACCTCGACGACAAAGTGAAACGTAACCAGACTAGTTACGACACTGTTATTGGTCCGATTTAGTTTGTTTATATACTGTATTGTGGTCACTTCCGATCCTGAACACCCATTCTGGCTAATTATGATGCACTAGTAATCTAACTCCAGATGTACTCATGAAATCCGACCCAATGCTTAGATAGAGCAGTGCATGATAGATAGTCGGTACCGTTTTACTTGTAATACTACTCTGCATTATAATTTATTAAAACAACTATAAATATAAAATACAAAATTCTGTCGAATAATGTAAAATGTTAAGAAGTGAACGTAAAGAATTTTAAATTACTTATGATACATTGACTGCCTAGTTTGGTTTTAGATTTAGATTTAAATTGTCTATATCATAGATAGCTTCTTAAGAAAATATTGCTTTCCTTTTGTTTCCATGAGTTATATATCAATTGGGTCTTTTGTCCAATTGGATTGCTAAGACGGACCACTGTGCAGTGGGCAGGGTCGGAAACTTTTTTAAGATAATAGTGTTTAAACAATTAATTAAAAGATTATTTAAAGAAACATAGAATATATTAAAATTATTATCCTTAGAAAATAATAATTCATTAATGAATGTTAGTGCATTGAAAAAACTTCAGAATATCTCCAAAATAAAAACACAAAAATAACCACCACATGCTTAGCTTTATACTTTACAACTTTTGTCTGGAGCATTTCTTTGTATCGCTCATACTTTTTCAGTTATTGAGTTTCGTCTAGGAAACGGGCTGTGTGCCGGCTACCCGCACGCGCAATCAACCATTCACACTCACAACAGAAAATGTACGTCACAAATACGAGGCGCTGGTCGCGAACATGTTACAATCGGCGCAAAAAGCTTCGCTCGCTTAGTTCGTTTCTTGTTTTCGGAAGACCGAAACGAAATGAAAGTATCCGTGTTGATTACGTGCGATGTAAAAGAGCAGCGACGTTCTTACTACATAATTGCATAACAATGTGAACAGAGCTGCATGACGAGCTAATTTAATTATCCGGTAGACAGATGGGTAAGTATACGAGGACAGCGTCGTCGCAGGTAGAATCGTTGGAACGGGAAGTCTGCGCGAACGCGGTCGGACGGAACTGCATTCGTAATACGTCCTCGTTGGCCCTCCGCGCGGCGAATCGAGCTGCATGCATGCACGCTGAACGAGAAAGGCACGAAGCCACGCACATCGCGACAATGCATTCCGACTGAAACGCGTGTAGTCACGCAACTCGTCCCGTGGAACCGAGAGAACTCGCCAGTAGAAGCAGTCAGCCAGCAGTCAGACCAACGGACAACGTTCTCTTAAAATATAACAAGCTGGGAAAGCATTATTCCGCGAACACGCTGTTTGCTTCTAGTCACGAAACCTGTTTACGCCGGAAACGAGAGAACCCGTAGTCCCGGCGTAATTTTCACGGCAAAAATATAGACATTGGGACAGTTTTATTAATTTTTCGTGCAATGGAAATATTAGAGGTGGCTTTCGGTGTGTTTAACATATTCACGTCCGGACATTCTCTTATATTTTTAATCGTAGATTTTCATAGTAACAAACCAGTGTTTTAAGGATAGTGGAGTACATTCTTTTGTTATGTATTAACTTTTTTGATTTCAGTTGCTGATTATGGGAATACGTTAATAAATAAATTATTAACGATAATTTATTTTAATATTGTGCTTTAGCTGCGTGCCACCGATGGTACAGGCCAGTGTGAACATATTAAAGTGTTTTACATCGTTTTGGTGATTGTTGTTGTAGCTTTGATAGTTTATTTGATAATTTATATATTTGTTTCTCTAATGGGAATACTATGCCCGTGGAAAAAATAATAAAGAAAAACAGATATTTACTGTTTTAAAAAATTAATGCTTTTTTCTAAAGATTTAATGTTTTTGTATTACTAAGAACAAATTAAAGCTAAATTCAAACTAATTAATTCATATCTACATATCTATCACAAGAACCTGAAAAATAACGAAGTGATAATAATAAATAGTAAATGTAACAGTATTTACAGTAAATGAATAATGCGTATATTGCTTAAAAAATTATTATAAAATTGAATGTAACAGTATGTCATTAAGGAAACACGAACGCAGAAACCACATGAAAGATATCGATGAGTACACTGAACTCGAACATAAATAAATATGATTGCGGGGTTAAAAAACAATCAATCGTCTAACCATCCGGCAGTAATGCCGCGAGAACGATTCAGCGCATCGCGTCCCGGATCCTTTAAATCGGTGTGCATGCGGCTATCCGACTCAATCAGTCGAGAATTCACCGAGGTCGACACGCGACTATAAATCCCTCCATACAGCGTTTTACGCGGGCGTTTCGGCTTGCGAGCACTCGCCCGACTTAGGGTGTGTATAACGGAGATGGGATACTCGATAAAAGTGACGGTACAAGCGAAGCGAGGAAATACATATTTACTTTCTTTCTTAACCCTTCTATTTACCTCTTAACTCTTTTTCAACTTTGCTACTATTCCCCGTGTCTTTATTATTTTCTTATTGTTACTTGTCATTTATTGTACTTCATAGAATTAAAAGTATCGAAAGAAAGCGGAAGATTCAAATCATCAACGAATTATGATATATCTACAACGGAGAGAAGAATCTGCAAGAATGGAAAGAAATCGAAAATTGAGTGTCGTGTGTGAAGGGTTAAATGAAAGCGTTTACATTGAAGCGACGCAGAGAGCTACGTTCAGTTAGGCAAAATACACAGTTTATGGTAAAATATTGTAGTTGCAATTGTTTTGGAGGGATAGAGACAAAGTTCTTTTGTCTCGCGAAAATAAGAATAAGAGAAATATAGTTCTACTTTTCCCAAAACAATCACCGCTGCGATGTTCTTAATTGATCAAGGACCGAACCCGCCAGTCATGGGTGACGTGGTATTCACATTCGACTTTATTAATTTCGACAGAAGACATGTAATCCACGTCGTACGGAATTAAAAAAAAATCTATCTTGGTTTATGCATTCATTGCGTTATATCTTAAAATGTATCAAATTTAAGAACACTTTCAGTTATGAGTATATTTCCTTTATCTCCGATTATTTTTACCATTTTTCTTCTGCTGTTACAAATGTTATTATAGTTATCCGATACCAACTGTACATTTCACCGGCGTTTCTAGAGAAAAAGATAAAAAGGGAAGGGTTAACGCGTCGAATGCCGTTGAATAATAATAAATCGTTTGACTGAATTATTATTGCACGTTCGCCAAGCTAAATGTTACCGCATTAGATAGAATTATATATAATATAGAAATGTTTTCAAATAATCATCGTTTAATTGGGTGAGCTATAGTAATTCGATTTGGTTGCAAGTTACCGGCGACCCCCATGCCATTCAACGTGTTAATTGATCAACAATGCAACCGTTGCGAATCGACGTTCTCTTAGCTTCCATGGCAAGTCCGTTATAAACGTACCCTTACGCGTCTTGAGCGCGTCGCTAGACCGGAAGAGGAAGAGGATCGGGGCCGGACAGGAATTCCGATTTTACGACGACTGCGGCAGAGCACGCGAATTCGAAAACGCCTTGTCCTTAGCCATTCCCCTAACCAATCTCCTCCACGTGTCTTGGATATCGTTTATGTAGAGAATTTGAAAAACGAGCGGGAATCCTGGAGGTCTCCGGATTTCAGGAACGTAATGGCCTGGGAGATACGTAGTTTGTCCCGTCGAGTTAGGGCACGCCACGGCGAGTAGTCCTCAGTGGTTGACGACGTGGCCGCAGAATGTCCGGACTGCAGCCGGAAAATCGCAGGAGAAAGCTCGGCCGCGTGGGCAGGGTCAGAGATAGCGTGATGCACGCTGTCAGTGGATTCAAATCTGCGTGCGGAGAGTTTCGAACGCTTCAGGTGTTCTTTAAATTTTTGAATGTATGTACAGCATGGAGCGAAATGTTTAGTCTTTACTATTACAGCGTGAATCTACACGTTCGGTCTGATGGAAAGTGAGGCAAAGAAGCTACCTACCATAAAAAATGAATAGTTTTCTAGTAATTCGCTGTTGAATTTCGTGTGAGAGAGTAAAAGAACGCGATATGGATTCTTTACCTCGATCTCCATCAAACCGAAAATGTAGAGCAAAAATCGCTAAACTTTATCGATCATCGATTACCTAGAAATATTCGAAATCTTTTATCGAACCGCAGAAAATTTATTTTTAGTGGTTTATATATGCGTTGCAAACAAGGAAAACTGTTACTATTTTTATGCCTTTATTTTGCAATTTTTAATTTTATATTTATTAATATAATATTTTTAATATTTAATATAATTTTTAATATAATATTTATTAATAATAAACCCCTAATAATGTTATATCAATCCCCGGGGGTCGAGGTCGACCGCTTTGACGATCCCTAGTGTAGAGTGTATACCAGCAAAGTCCAAACATTTGGTTCCACCCTGTACAATAAGACGCCGTTTAACGTGGTTTTATTTCTATTGGAATGTAGTTGTAAAATTTCAATGAAATATATTATTAAAAGACAGGTAGATTCTAAATTCAGCTGGCAGAAAACCTAGCGATTTTGAATTCTATACTTTTCATTGATTCGCTTTGGCACAATTTTTCAAATCGTTATAATCGCATAATACGTTGTAAAATACAATTTAACAAAGGGCATATGATTTTTATTTTCTGTCCCATTTATCGTTTAACACCGTTTCATTTGGCACGTTATTTCTTCTGACGAATCCTCCGCGTTAAACAGAATCTTACTGTAATATCTTAAACGAGCACCACTTGCCTGAACAACAATCACTTTTCACATAGAATTTAAACAGCAATACATTTTTATTGCACTTCTTAATAGTATCAATTCACTTATTTCAAGAATTCATTGTTTTACTTATAAATTATTTTCCATCTTTTTCCCAGCACGTGTAATTTTCAAGATCGGAAATAATGTTTGATTCCCCATATCTTTTTTGACATTCATCTACTAACGATTAAATGTTCTAATTTTTCTGCACCTTAAGAAGGAAGGTTGGAATCTTCATACAACGATGCTTAGCAAAGGAAGATTTAATTACGCGGTAGCGATTCATCAGTCATAAAAGAATGTTCCCGTTCTACGTTGTCCGCGTCGTTCCTTGTTCTCCCGTCCGCGCCGCTGGTATTTCACTCGATATTTCGTCCCGAAACAACGTTCCCCGGTCGAACATTACGCTATCAGAGTTACGAGCAGTTTATTCCCTATAAAGGAACGAGGGGTGGAGAGGGACTACCTCGCCTGGGAAGATAGAAATAAAACTGATCCTCTCAGTTTGTGGGTCTCGGATTGCGGAGAATGAACGATACTAATACTCCATTTAATTTCTCTCGATGTGGCGGATAAAGCACTGCCAGTTATCGCTAAGATTTGCGTCAATATCGCTACGTTCAGAAACAGAATATTTTAAATTAAATTTTCGCAGCTTCTAAATTCAGCATAAAAGTTATTAAATAAAATATTTTAAAAGAGGCGTGTTTGAAACAATTTTATTTAATTTTAATTGATTTTATTTATTTGTATAAATTAAATGCTTATTGCTCTTTTTAAATATAACATTATGTCAATATTAGTCTGTTTAAAAAGCACATAAAAGAGTAAATTACATTTATTCTACACTATTAAATAGTTTATTATTTTCATATTGTTTACATTTTTAAATAACACTTTTACAATCTAGATGATTCCAATATTATAGTGTTGTAGAGTATTGAACTTGCATTCGCGTTAATTACAAAGACGATATATATAATAAAAGACATTTGTGAACGGTGATAAAAAAATCTTCATCGAACAAACAAAATGAACTAAAAATAACGTTAACAGAATGACTCCTTTTATTATTTCTGGATGAACATTCTGATATCATAAAGAGAATTAATTTAACACCAATTCTTTTTCTCATTTTACGCGATTTCTTTCATTTAACACAAACTAGAAAAAGAACTTTGTAAAAAGGAAATAAGTTTTATTCATTTTCCTTTTTACACTGTTTAGATTGATTTAACAGAACTATCCAAATTCTACCATTCATTTTCATATCCTTTATTATATTATTTTACTGATCTCCTAGATTTCAAACCAATCTCTGTGTCTATAGGTGCGGCATAGTTTTCTTACAGAAAGCGTATCTATAAAAACAAAACCAAATGTCTTTACTTTTAACAACAAAAACAATTGAAATAATCGACGTACCCAAGACAGCCCGCGCATCAAATATGATACAGCGGCCAGTAATTGCCAAATAACGATACGGTGATCGCGTTAATTCGTTCGATTAAATCTCCATCGTCGCGAGTAATGCACAGCTCGGAGCGCATCGTTGCCTTCGAACGCGATTCGATATCGTTCGAAAAACACCGATTGACACGGTGGCCCGCGATTCGGCTGCAAATATACCCACTGGATGAATGGAGATTGATCCGGCATCGAGAATATCCGGCGGAACGGAGAAAGACTCTTAGCGTAATTGAGGATTAAAATGATTCCTGATAAGCGGCCGAGTTTTATTGGATCATTAATTACGAGTCGCAGTTGATATCCCCCGGTTTTCGCTGTCCCGCGCCCCCCGACCCCCGAGCACGCAGCGGTTCGCAGCTCGGACGCGGAAAATACCGGGGGCAGCTGGACCGCGCGGAGGAACGGTCGCGGTCGGACCATTTGTTATGAGCTTAATTGATAATTTACTGGTGCATAAGCACGTACTACTGTAAATTATTCTGGTACAGGCGCCCCGGCAATAAATACTGACCGACGTATCGTCGTCCGTAATTAAATTACGACTTATCGATCTGTCTACCCTCGGGCTCGCCGCGTTTTCTCAGCGTGACGAGCTTTCGAAGTTGCCCCTCTGCTCGGTTTACTTCGGCCCCTCCGCGGCAATCGTTTTATTCCGAATAACGTTTGCAACGATTAATTGACTGCGGACGTTCGTGCGAATTTATTGATCCTTTAAACGGCCCGGCGAACTGGAATTGGTAACTTTGAAATTTCTTTGCTCAAGAGTTCTAGGAAATGTTGCTTTGTCTGTTCATATTAGATCTTCTGTTCAATTAGTGTGATTTATATGGAATCTTTGTAAACATTATAGGATTAAATTATTTAAATTCTTGCTGATATTTCTAGGATTATGCAAATGAGACTGTTATTTTTTCAATGCTTTTGAATATTTAACGATTCTATGCTGTCAATAATTGTGGAATAAGAAAATAGAGATTAGACGTTTTGATTGGAACGGTAGGTCTAGTTTTAGTACTTTAATATGTGGTTTTTAATTTTCTTCGCTTTTCGTTGTTACCCTTCTTTACAGTCTGTTCTGACAATTTGTGAGACTTTTAGAAAATATATTTCTCGGTACCTTAATACATAGAGTATAACAACAAAATGCGTATAATATTATTAGAAGAACTCTGCAAGAACTGAAAATTATTTATAGGTTAAATATTATTTACATTTATAAGAAAAAGGAATATTAACAATTTTTTCTAGTTTATTATCGCACTTTAAAATTTCATCAAATTCGAATGTAATTTCTATTTTCTTATATTTGAAACGCACTCTTTTATTTAAAAATAAAAGAACAATATTACATTTCAAAACAGTTCGTTCAAAATATTTTGCAGAACTTCAAACTTTAGTTATTGATCGTGGATCCAGGTTCAAGTGCTTCTCGAAATTTCACTCGGCGATAACATTAATTACGCACAATTATACGCGTGTCTGCGTCATTGAATTTTCGTTGCCGAACTTCCGTCCGTTTGAGCCTGCTTGCACCAAAAATGTGAGTTTCGCGGGGCATTCGACAAACGCGAGCGACCGCTGCGCTTTTTAAGCGATCGTTCGCGTTAGATATAACCGCGGCGCGGGGATGCGGCTGGTCGGTGAAATTCGTATCAAATTTCGTTTGATGTTAAACAAGTTGACGTTCGGGCACAGAATTTTGAGCGAAATGTAATTTCGCCGGGGTCAATGCAGTTGACCGGAATCTGCTGCGAGTTGTAATAAATTACTGGAATTCATCGCCAAACGTAGACCGAAACTGATATGAAAAAAACAAAACTAAACGGAAAAATAAAGTGAACAGAGTTTTCTGTCGGAAGCCGACCGGGTAAATGGTATACAGTGCGCGGAATTAAAACGGTGTGTTCACATGATAACCAGAGCAGAAAAATTTTTACGATCCCGGTGAAACATGCAAATCGAATCTGATAAATTCGTGGAACCGTCCCGGCGATAAGATTTAATTAATGCCGCCACCAATATCCGACGGCGGCCATTAGGAGATTTACTTTCTGAAAAAATATTCTATTGAAGTTTGCGTATCTGGGATCTATTCTCCTCTAGCTCGCTTTGTTTCGTAACTTTCAGGTGAACGACTGAATTATATATTTTAAGATACGCAATAAATAAGTGGAAATTATTATTGTTATTATATCAGTTTCATTCTTCGTGGTAACAAAAAACTAAAACGAAAACGTGCAATCAGATTTTGTTTTCGAAAAAACTAATTTCGAACGTTTGTCGAGTATGTTTGTAGTTATACACTCGTTCGTTAAATACAAATGGTAAAATTGACAGAGAGTTGTTTTACATGGTGAAACAAGTAAAATACCTGCAATCAAATTTTCTCCGGTATTCTCCCGTTTTCAACACAGGCGAGGTAGAATATATTCTCGGAGCAATTAATTTAATACATGTGCAGTTAACAAACTTTCGAAACTTATTTTTTTGCGTAGAAGAGTTTCCTGTCCGTTCAATTAGTTATTTAACAAATGTATGTAAATGTGTTTCAAATGTTCAATCATAAATGTTATAATACTATGTCATTCAGTTTCTTGAAGTTCGAATGGAATATTATTATGCTTATTAATAATTTGCATGGTATAAGAAATCTAAACTCAGAAAGCGCATGGACCTTTTTTCTAGTAAACTTTTAACAGTTTCACTGCCACGTCAGCCAGATTCGGGTGACACTATTTTTTACATAAACTGAAACATTAATTCTCTTGATGACGTATAGAACGAACTGAATTAGTAGAGACATAAAAAAGATAGTAGGGCAATCGTTATAAAAACTCTTGGCTTTTTAGTATCTGCTTTATTAAGAACACTGTTTCGAGTGTATATGGGTTTTTACAAGTGTTTACTTCTCAGTCAAAGTATTAACGACAAGTAGTTTTAACAGGTAAAGTAAATTGTAAGGCGTGGGGTTAACCTTAAACGTAAACTAAAATATTTCCAGTAATTATTTACATATTAAGTAAACCACATACTTCAATATCAATAAAATGTGAGCCAGTGGACTAGTCGCAACGCCACTGGTATAAAAAAAGATATAGTAATCCCCAACTATTTTTTAGTTACAGTAGCATTGTGCACGAAAATATTTATTTCTGTTAAAATTGATAAGTTTGTTAACGTACATCGCAAAAATAAATGTATTTGCCTTAAAACTGTTTATTTAGGACTTAAAGAGTTAATTCCTTAGAGACAATTATACGAGGCTTGAACGGCCGACAATAATATCTGGCAACTGTTTGCCGACGAATCATAATATTTCGCCGGATCGGAAGAGGAAACTTGTTTCCAAGGTGTTGCTGCGAACCCGCAGCCAATAACTGCGCCGAGCAATAGAGTCCGTGTAACTTCCGGAAACAACGACGCGGCACAGTGTTCAACTTTCTGTGTTTCCTTTGCGTCTTACACGTTCCACCGAAGAAAAGTTTCAGGCAGAGTTGCGGCCGCTCACACTTTTCCGGCCGCAAATCCGTTCCCTCGGGGTGCGGCAAAGTTTCCGCGGTGGTGGACCAGCAGCAACTTCCGTCCCAAATGCCTCCGCAGGGGTGACAACCGCCAAACCGACGCGCGCCCCTTACAGTGTTCAGGGAAAATTATTTACAGACGTCAGAACAATCTTGTGTCGATAACCACTATTAAGGGTGACAACCCCCAAAACTAACGCTGTTGAAAGTGTCGAGACGTAAAGCGACTTCCAAGACTTGCAGAGATTATAGAAACTTCATTTTCTATAGCGACATGCTGCATAATAGTTTGAAAATGTTACTGTATGGGTAAAATTTAAGATTCTTATTTACTATTTTAGTTTTCTATATTTGTATCGTTATCTATGTCTGGAAAAATGAAGAAATTAATTATTCACATTCACGAGGTACGTGCAAGTGTTAAAAATATACTATTGTTATTGTTTAGAGCAGAAAATGATTTATTGTAACCTTGAGAATATTATTCATTTCCTTTCCTATTTCTAAGATTCATTTTTGAGTTGTACCTACAAGCGATAGGTTTTGTAATAATGAAGTCTACTTATTTAAGTACTGATACGGTAACTTTTTCTTCTATATAGTGTGTATTAGTCCTCTATCAGCAAAACTTTTTGTCGTGACTATAACAAAATTTATACAGTATAAAAATAATAAATATCAATTTCTGAATACAAATTAACAATATAGTCAATAGTCTTAATAATTTTATTAAAACGACTATATTTTGTAACTTTGAAGTTACGGTGACGTTGAACGTTTACGCCTGCGTGTATAAAAATTTAAGTTGATTAATTATTTAATTTTATTCGTCATTTTGTGGTAAAAAATTAAATAAATCAATTTAATCCAGTATATTAAAATGTGTGACTTCAAAGTTACACCGGTATATAGAGGTTTAATATATTAAGCTTTGTATTCCAATAATTATTTTAATAAAAATGATAATTGCATTGCGAATTCATACAAAGATTTTAATATAGTCTTTTCCGTATCATTTTGTAAAAGCAAGAATAAATCAAAGTTTCTGTTAAAGCTTTGTACACTTAAAAGTAAACTAAGAATTCAATGAAATGATTATTATGGTAGTTGTTTCCTATTTGTTGTGCACACTAGGTCGTCTCATTACACTAGGTGTGTCTCAAAATTCACTGTTTAGTAAGTATACATCTTTAACGACGAAAACTGAGTACTATAAATCTTTAGAGAATTATTTGTAAACGTTGAAAAGCTCGTTCGCGAAAAATTCGCTCACCCTCGTAAGGAATCCCACCGTTTAACATCTGGATGTCATTTCTGGAAATGTTATCGCGCCCGGCTCGTGCTCAACCCCTCGCCGCGAGAAATTCCAGGAAAAGTTTCGCGATCCTGGGTAACGTTCGACGACGTGATTAGTCGCCGTCGTGGGGTGTAATTTACGGGACCCACCGGGCGAATTCCAAAGAGGAAAAGTTTGTCGCCCTGAAAAATGCTCTACACGATAGAAATGTCAAACTGATATATACATATATTTGCATCGCAATTTTCGACACTCTTGAGGCTAACATTAATTTAAATTACTTAATTTTGAATTCTTATTGGCGCATATTTTCTTTCTTGTGTCTGTTAGTAGACAAATCAAAATTCCTTAAATTTTAGCTAAATACGTAGCTGTTAAGAAAGTTAGACTTTGAAAATAAATAAGATAAAATCACCAAAAAAGGTAATTAAAGTGAAGTCGTAATTTCTTAAACAAAAATCAGGAGAATAAGTTCATGATAGATTGGTAAATGAATTCAATTCACAAATGAATAATTTCTCAGTTGATTTGAAACAGATTTTGCGATTTTCTCTTGTAACACATTTTTTCTACTATCAATTTGCGCACTCTTAGAGCTGCCCAAAGTGTTTCATTAAAATTGATTAGAAAAAATATTGAAAGTTTCAAATTTTAATGAAAAAATATAATGTTCCTTCGTTCAGTACTGAGAAACGTGTTTGAATACTCTGTGCTACGATATCCTTCTTCACCGCGCATGAAAGAAATCATAAAATCTGTCTTTATATCAAACTGAACATAAAATTTACTGTGGTAAAATACTATATAGCTAGGTTATCTCTGTGCAGAATTTCACGGGATTCCAGTTGCAACCAATGTAAGAGTTTCAATTTCAGGGTAATAAAGTATACGTCCATACATAGTGTTCTCTACATGGTGGTCCATCTTATTATATGATTTAAGGATCATAATACTCAAGAAAACCTATATATTCTACTTACACAAACTAATAAAAGTAGAATTATTGTTGTACAATAATTTCCAAAAGATTTCAAATAAATTTAAATTTGTAACCCCCACGATGACATCAAATATTCGAAAACCAGCCACCGTTGACCATCATAGCACCTAAATATAGATAATAAACAAAAAAAATAACATAAACTGAATATAGAATCAAAACACTGAATTGCACTATATTAAACCAATATCGTTTATTTATTCATATTCTGTACTGAATCGTTAGTGTACACATCAAACATTTAAAAGTAATCCTCTTTCATCGACTCGAACCACAACTTAAGCGCCTTTAGACACCAACAGTACCTTAAAAGTAAATTTTTAAAAACTCCCATAGGCCAATACTAGCCAAAGGATTAAATAATGAAATAACCATCCTAAAACTGTCGATTTTAACTACCGAAGACCATTATCGCTGACAACATTCGTCCACAAAGCTTTAAACGTTGTCCCCATAGAGAACACCCCGTATACCCTTGAATGCACAACGAAAGAGAAAGAGAGAGACAGAGAGAGAAAGAGCGGTAACAGTAAAAGCCGCATCGTTTGGCGGAGTTCTCCGCGAGCGTAACGACGGAGGCGGCTCTCGTCTCAGCTATTCATGACACGCAGGGAACTTTATCCGACGGTTACGCTGCGGGACGTAACTGCGCTGTAAAAAGTTCGACAACAGAATTAACTCGGCGTCGTCGCAGCGAGAGTCCGTCCGACTGTACCCCGACCTTACGTCAGCGAGTTTCCGTAGTGGGTCTACTGGGTCGGTTCGTAGTGAAAATTTTCCGGCAGGATCGGGAGTCTCGTCAGCGGGAATTTCGAAAGTTCTCGCGGTCGAAGTTTGAGCCCGGTCGGCCGTTTCCGGGCCCGATGGCGGCCGCCCCGGAACAATGAGACCCCCGTGACGCCGCCGACGCCGTCGACGCCGTCGACGCCACTCTTTACATCCGCTTTTACGAGGCGGCCGTCCCGCAAGGCGCTTGCTCCCGTTCCCCCAGAAAATCGCGCCGTTAGGTTCGTTTCACGGCGTGGCTGTAAAATCGCGAGCCGCACCCCGCCATGTAATACGCGAAACGCGGCCGTCACTCATTCGTGTTACGGTCTACCCTTACGATTTACGGAGTGAGGCGTGTTTACAATTCGACGGATGCCGTTCCTCAGTCGACACGCAACGCGTCTTGATAAACGACCGGCAAAGCGATCGTTGCGATGCGGTGATGCGTTGATGGGGGTGCGTTTCATTCATCGCGGCTTCGTTCTCTCGAGGTTCAAGGTTTGCTTGGGGTTTCGTTTACGGAATCTGTTAATCCCTTATCGTGTGATTTATTTCTCAGCCATGATCGATGTAACTAGTTTGTCATTAGTAATTTAGTGAAAAAAGAAGGAAATTCGGAGGTACGTATTACACGGACTACCTTTGTTTATAAGGAATCAAACTGTTACATCCTACCCTACTAAACACCTTATACATTCGTAATAAGTAGAATTAAAAAATCGTAATAAATAGAAAATTCACTTTATATTTGAAATCTGACTGGACAAAGAGAGCTGCGATACGATTCAGTAGAAAGAAAGGACAAATACATTCCCTTTCTTTATATTTCATTTTATACTACATTTCGTCTCTTGTATATTTAATATAAACATTTTGCGTTGAAAAAACTAATTTACTTGTTCATGCACTTTCATTGCGAACTAGCGTATATCTACGTCGCGATATAAATGAGTCACACACTCTGAATTAATAACACGCGCAACATGCCAGTGTTCTTCCTCATGAAGCAGTCATAAGATTATTCGTGCATAGTCGCCTGTTTCCGCACATCGTGCATACGCAGTTATGTGTAACACGCCCACCTTAACAACCATCGAATTAAAAATTAATTATTTACCAACGAACTGTACCGAAATAATAATAACAGTGCAAACGAGAGCGTAGGAAGCCATTAAATTCAAGACTCCACTTAAGCGATCTTGAAATCCACGTAAGCCAGCAAATGCTGTTAACGATATTCTGTTTTAAAAACTAAAATTTGAAAATTGAGAAATTGGATTAGAAAAAATTAAATGATTACGTATAGTGCACATTTATAATATAATTAAGTTAATACAAACATAAACAGCAAAACACATTTACGTTTTTGGAAAACACAATTCAGTAAAAGTGTGTTGCATCTTTTGACAGCGAATAGGGATTAAGATGAGATAATAGTATGAAAATTCCACATTTTCTGTCAATGATAGCTTTACTAGATTTTCTTCTCTATTTTATAATGTATGTGTACTTTTTAATTTAATACCTATTATTGCTTTCTTCTTCAATTTATTGAAAAAGGATTAAACTAAAATTACTTTTACTGCGCCTCGAGACTCGTAATTAGTATTCTCGTCAGATAATTGCTTTAAAATCTTCATTAAGGATACAAGAAATTATTGCAGTAAAAAAGAAATAAGCCTGAAGCCGCAATTTAAAATAAATATAGATTACTAATTGCAATCTCGCCAATTCCCAAGTGCTTCGTGTAGACACTAATTTGAAATATTATATAAAACTCAAATTATTCATTTTCCATGAAAAAGTACAATTATTCTTCTCGTCCGATAATAACGCCTTCCAAGTTTTAGCATATCCTACTAAATTTAAGCCAAAAGCCGTATAGAAAGGATTATAGTGTTTTCGGTTTATAAATAATTACGAAGCAAACATAAACCCTAATATTTGTACATTTATCTTATCACAAAAACACGACAGCATATCTCGTGCATAATTTTGAGCAATCCGTACTAATCTCGCAGTACGAATACTTCGAGCATGCCGAAACGGGAAATCATGATTCGGTTAATTATCCACGTTCGACTCATTCCGCAGCATCCTAGAAAGTTACCTGCGGTGCGTAGCACGGTATTAAGTCATTCCCGTGTTGCTTCTCACCACATAGGAATTTAATACCAGGAAGAAGGGCAGCCGACGGAAGGAACGAGCGAAAGAGGATGGGGAGAAAGAGAGAGAAATAAAGAGAGATTCGTTCCATTTCAGACTCCTTCCTACGTCGGCCGTAGAACCAAAGCAGCCGGAGTTCGAGATGAAAGAGGGAAGCAAACGCGGGTTAGGTCAATGGTGGATCGAACGTAGAAAGAAAAAAAGAGGGTCAGGAACGAGGGAAGATCGCGGGAACGAACTACCGCGCGGAACATCTAGAATTTCTCCGCCGATAGGAATCGGGTCGAAGGGCGAGGGAGGCGGGAAAACGAACGGGGACGGTTGAAGAAAGAAAGAAAGAAGGGAGGAAAGGAGAAAAGGAGCCAGGGAAAAAAGATAACTAAAACTTCGAGCCGAACTGCAGCTGACGTGCCAGATATTAAAAAGGATCCTCCCGGGGGCTGTCGATTTTCGAGCCATTGATGATTCAATCGTTAGACCGGGCGGCTGCGACCGCGATCGCCGATCGACCACCACCATACTTCCGCCATTTTTGCCTATCACACGCGTGATTTCGGCTTTACGGCGGTTTTACGAGCAGCGGAAAATTAATTTTCGCACGAAAGCCTTGAAACTAGCTACCTACCTTCCACGGGCTTTCACACCACCCCGGCGACCACACACGCACGCTACAACCCCTGTATTTCTCGCATCCATCTACTTTCTCTCTTCGCCAACTCTTTTTTCTTGTCTTCTAACCACCCCCCCCCTCTCTCTCACACACACACACAGACACCTTCATTCCCTCTTTTTCTCCTTCTTTTCTTCCCTTTCTCTCCCATTGTATAATACACACACATTCTTCCTCTTTCTTTTTTACATTCTCTCTTTTTCTCTCTTTTTTCCTGCCTTTAACGTTCCTTCGCCCACAGCCTCAGCATATAACACGGTCAGCGTGCTTTTACAGCCACGCTTTCCGCGCTCAATGTTATCTTTACTGCCTTCGCGTACGTAGCGGCCCTCCGCGGCGCAGCGCGGCGCGGCGCGCCGCTTCAGCCGGCGATAAATTATCGTGCGAGAACGCGGCATTATTGTTACACCCTATTCCTGCGCGGCGAGCTCCATCCGCGGAAGTAATTACCCGTGCATAAACAAGGATTCGCTTTCATGCGTGTCGCTCGCGGAAAATTATTTCATCGGGTTTTCTTGCGTGGCGCAGAGCGGTGTTCCCGCGCGACGTTAATTTCGGCGGGAGAGTACAAATTGGAGACGGAGTCTGGTCACGGCCGAGTATACCGATAGCTACTCGCTTTTGATATTATTCGAATAACTGGCCGTCGGTCATCGGCCATGCAGTTTGTTTTCCATTGGATCGCTCGGGAAATTCGATTAAACCCGGACGTAACCGGTGCGGTGATCTATGTCTGATATTGTTTATGAAATCGTTGCTTTTTACAGAGAAAATATATTTCAAAATTTGTTCGTGATCAAGTTTAATGGTGTTAATTTTGTATTTACTAGCGTAGTTTTATTCGCGAGTAGTTTAATCTTTAACCTCTTGCTCTATAATTTACTTCCAACTATGATCGATATAACTACTACATCGTTAACACATTGTTGACCGGTCGACTCGTGTTTGCACTTGCATTAGCTACTCTATTTCTGAAACGCAGGGTAATGTAGAATATTGCAAAAGCAAAATATTCAAAGTTATGTGAAATATATGTCCAACGTTCCATTTTGATTCGTTATGTATAAATAAAGTATATTGAAGTTTATTTTAGATTGTTTCACTTTCGTATTTAATTACGGAATAATAAACGGTGACATGGGATAGCTTTTACGTAAAATTGCCGGTCCACAAAGTGTTAATAATTTATTAGCGAAGGAAAAAATGTTGATGCTTAATCTACGTCTACGTTTAATTTATATGTGAAAACAATAAATAACACGTAGATTTGTCAAATTTAGTTTAAAATTTTCATCTCGGGTCTAACAGGATATTGTAGAAAAATGGATTAAATATGAATGTGATTTTATTTTTACAACTACCGTAAACGTGCGGTGTCACGGACAGCTATATATAATATCCTGAATTTTGAAACCAGTGAAATTTACGTTATATAGTTGGTGGTATTGTTACGTACAGATGTTTAACGGATATTACACCATTGTTACCATAACTAAAATTAAAGCTACTGAGGACGATAGTCCCGATAGGGGCGCGAATCAGACAGCACGTCCATACTTGAAGGATAACTGCTCTGGATATGTAAAGCTGTAATAGTAATGACGATTATTTTAAATACGTAACGTTTTTATTTAATTTACATGTAGTAACATAAAAATTTGTATGTATAATAATATACTCTATAACATTCATTTTCATATGTACTTAAAAAATGAATTTCATAAATGCAAAGATTGTTTTGCAGAATTAATCGCGTTAACGAATGCAAGTATCACTTTCCTTGTAATTGGATATCTTGAATTTTCGATCGAACTTAATTAATTGAAAACGTAATTTTCAATTTCGAATTATTTAAATAAGAATGTTCCATTTAAAATTTCACCTTGCTCGAACTGTATACTAGGTAATATTTCAACAAAAACTTGAAACATTTTTCTCCGAAGCCCATCTCGCATTCTCGCAGTACACCGATCAAGTTACCGTCACCTTAATACCAGAAGAAAAATATTGAACATCATTTCTGAATACAGATCACTCGCATAATGGTTCCGGAGGAATTAATGGCGCGGAGCATTATCGATGGTCCGCGGTACCTTGTCGGGTTACGAAGTCCTCCGCGCGTCACACCGGCCAATAAGGTGTCGTTATCGTCATCGTCGTCGTTATCCTCATTTACCGTCAACGACGTCCCCTGTCATTAGGCGCACTGTACGGCCGATTTACAACGGCCGATCGGACAGTCCGAATTACGCAGCTCCGAGACTTAGAGACATTCCGCGGCTGCCGAAATTAAAAGGTGGTCGGTGCATTATACATCGTAGATGGCGTAGTACCGCCATGAATATGTATGGCGAACGGACGCGTGTAACGGCCTTCTTGCTGAGAGTTACGTATTCACGAATTTATAACCGCGGAACGATGGCGTGTCCGGAACCCGTGTCGATTGTTCGTCCTGCTGCGAGGACGTGTACCGGTGCGTTTCTAAGGAATTCCTTTGTAAACAACGTTTTCTTCGAGGAACCGTTTGCTCGTATTCAGAATTGTACTCATTGAGAATTCCTTTTTATTTAATCCCTTTGTATTTTGGTTTTATTATTTACCTTATAATAACGAGGATTTATTGGAATATGTAATATTAATAATTAATATTATTGTTTTCGCTATTATTTATTACTTTATTACATTACTTATTTTTTCTATCGTATTTTACTTTTTCCAAGGAATTCATCTGCAAACATCCTTGTCTTCGAGGAACCATTTGCTTTGTATTCACAGTTGTGCTCTTCGAGATTTTCTTTTATCACACGGATTTTATTACTCTTGCTTATCTCTTTGGTTTGTATATTAATATGTAATATTGTAATATTTTAACAAATAAAATTGAAGCTTGAAGGTCAATCATTTACGGTTATAACAAATTTTAATCGTTTTCTTTATTGTATAGAACATTAATTTTTTAATGTATAGTGAATATTAATGTTTAGTTGATGGTAGTAATTTTCATTGCAAAAAATACTCTTTACTTTAGAAAACAAATAAAGAGGAAGTATTAAAGAGATTTATTATGATATAATTATTTTATCTAAATAAACACATTCCTTTAGTAAAAAATTCTGTCTTTGAAATATTTAACAAAATTATCAAAAATGTCTATTTATAACCATAGATTGAATATAACCATTTTTAATTCTGAGTCTTACTGAAATGAAGCAGTGGCACTATAGTAAATTCACTTATTATAGATCCGATCTACGTTTTGCGGATGATTAATGTAAGATTTTAAATCAATTACGGGCTGTGAACTATATTTGACACTTGAAATACTCTTTCACGTGAACAAACAGCTCCACTGGGAATGTACGTCACACCTTTTATTTTTAATTAGAACTGCAGATATATTGGTGGTATTATCCGCTGACCTACTCTTATTTTTAAAAACTCATTATTATATAATACTTGGCATGGAACACAACTCAGATCATTTTATACATGCCTTAAATCACTATGTAACGAAAATCAATACAAATGTAATAAACAACTCATCAATTGAATAAGTAAATACAATTAAATTGTCAATTGTATAAAATCAATGTATATATAGGATACGCAAGGATTTATTTTATTCTTTATGTAAGTATAAGTTTGAAACTAGAAGAATATTTCGCTTTCTGTATCATCTGTTCCCTAATTTTAAATATCTATTCCATCTATTCTCTTTCTATACCGAATCTTTATCCAACCTACTTGCAGTTTTAATCTCAACGGTACCCAGACGTAGAATTAACGGCGCGTAATAATTTCAAGTATTCGGTGACCAATAATTACGCGCTATTCCGGGCGTTTCCCGTTCGGCCGTACCGCCGCTGACCAGTAACGAGGCATAATTTTTCATAAGCGGCAAACAAATAATCGTCGGCCGCGTCATTTTATATTCCGCCTTAATAGCGACCAGCGAAGGTAGGCGTGCGTGCGTGCATGTGTATGCGTGCGCGTGCGCGTGCACGGATGCAAATCGGTTAATATTTCAACAAAATCACCGACGGAAAATGTGGCTGGCCCGATGATCGCGGGCCAACGGATTTCCATATTCTCGCGGGTTAATTTTATAACCGTAACGCGGCCGAACGATCGCAGAAGTATTTACTATTTGCTATATAATTGAATACTATACAGAACATTAACGTGGCCGCCACCCGCGAACTATAACGCGCGTCATTACCGCCCCGTTTCGATGCATTCCCTTATTCCATTTACGCGCCATTCCCATTCGGTCGTTTTAGCGCATTATTAAATATCCCCGTTTCTCTCTTCCCATCGATATTCACGTTATTTCCTTCCTCCTTCATTCTGTCTCTGTCTTTCATCCTTTTTCTCATTTTTTTCTGTTCTTTTTTCTGCACCAATTCGAATCGCAAAAATTATTTCCCCGGGTAGATTATGGAAATCGATGGCCACGGATGCGACACTTGGAAAGTAAAATTCGTGCGGTCGGGATTATAAGAAAAGGAAGCCATTATGTTTTTTATTGGGCTTCAGATCGAAAGTTCCTTTATCGAGGAGGGACAGACAGAGAGGGAGCGAATCGACGTTCTTTTAATATTGTCCAGTTCAGAGAAAAATAGAATTTATCGAGTCGGAATTAAAAAGTTTCTGCACGGGGATAATAATTTTGCAATAATCCGTGGGGTATGCTAATCTTTCCGGTCTTGATTGGGCAAAACGAGGACGCGGTGAAATCTTTATACCGCATCGTATTGTTACAGTATTTTGCTGCTGAAGAAACAAAGGCTGAAGACTTCGAAGGTTATTTTCAAAACTGCGAACTGTTGTCACAAAGTTTCTTTTGCCATAGTTAACACGTTGATTGTCATGGTGATAACTCGACTTTCAGATGACGCCACACAAGTCATCAGTGATTGCCAACCAAATTGATTATTGTCTCCTTCAACTAACCAGTGATTGTAAATACTTCAATATTACGAATGATGTAACAAGGTTCGGTTCGGTTACAAATTTTGATATTTTATTCTACTGCTATGAATACTTCGTTTCCTGGAAACTTTGGTGTGTTAAGCTGTAAATATGAAAATTATTTGGCAGTCAACGGGTTAACTCTTTGTCTTGTGATTTATTTCACAGCTGTCGCAACTTCATTATTAATTATCTATCAAAAAAAATGGCAATCAATATTTACCATAAATCTACATGTGTTCTACAGGTTAAATATTGATTTAATGATTTATAACTTTTTATTTGAAGTATTCAACGTGGTCGGATCCGATATAAAGAAAGGCTAACAACAATCGGCAGATTGTCTGTCATATATTGCTCGCTGACCGAATATTACACGCGGCATTTGTCGTTTTTAATCATCGTTGTTGACGAAATGGCCACGCGGGAAAGGTCAATCGCGGCCGGTCCGCCATCGAAACGGGTTAACTTCCTTTTGATGCGCGATAGATGGCGCTACGGAAAAAATATAATTCCGGGTGAGGCTTTCCGGGGCTGGAAACGAGACGAGATGCTGATATGAAATTTATAGTGCATTCCCCAACGCAGTAGTAGGGATACGAAATTAGAGTATCCCGAATTCCAGCGTATTTATGAAATTCTGCTCGTGAATCAATTTCTCGAGTATATTGTATTAATCTCGGCGATGGGGAACGGTACGCGATTATGGGGTATTTTTCTCGTTACAATACTCGGGATTTTTGAAGGTTTCAAGTTTAATTAAACCAGCCAGCGAATTGTGGACTCCATTGAATTTTCCATTCGTCGTATTTTTAATTGAATGAGTAAGGTGTTGTGAAACCTTTTTCGACTTAGCTCTGTTTTTAATTCTGGTTATATTCTGTGAAAGGATTAACGTCTTGAACGTCCTATTATCATGCTACTATAATACTGTATTAATAGTTTATTATAGTTTATGAGACTTTGTTAATGTATTACTAATTATTAGAGATATTTCTGTATTGCTCTATTATTACATTAATACCTGTATTATTATTCTATTTATATTTTACGGTATTACTATATTGTAGTACTGATTTATTAAATTTTAACTATTCATTCAATACATACCTTCTATTCGAAAGAACTTTAAATTTATTTTGAAATCATATCGAATACCACATAGCTGGAAATACTTCGATTATTAACAGATTTCATAAAAAGTATTTTCTTTAGACGTAATAATAAAATTGTTCGATATTCATTCCAGAATAAATTAATATACACTGAGTACAGTTTAATTTTAACAGAAAATTTCTTCATCATGGCCATGTTTTAAATGATTTTGAAACTCGCATGGAACGTTAAATTGAACCGTGTCTGTGCGTGCACGTTCAAATGGTTCATTCTATTAAAATTTTACTTCTTTATTTATGAATACAATAGGTAAGGATACTGCGCTTAAATGTTTCGGACTAACAGAGCTAACGGAGAAAAACTCCAGACCTTCTTCCCCTTTGTCTCACCGCTACATGTTGCTCAGCTCGCTTGAAAATAATTGTAACTTCAGTTGCGGAAAAGTTTCACCGAAAGCAATTTCAAACTACGCTCGATATATGCTATTTCTGTTTCGCCGGTATGCCATTCTGCAGGTGGTTTATAAACTGGAAAAGTATAATGTAGTCTCCTTACTAATATGAACCGCTAAAAAGATAAAAAGAATATGTTCATGTTTCAACATTTCTCATTTTCATTGTTCCCTTATTTTATCAAGAAAGAAGAATTTTTCTTCTTTTTATAACGTGTCCATTGAAATGTTTAGCATACATAAAGATCTTTCCATCATAATAATACGAATATCAGTACTTTATTATTGTTAAAAATATAAGATGAATACCTAAATGAATAAATCTTTCGACGAATTCATATATTCGGAGATATTCCAACTTCTTCACGATAAAAGCATCAATTTTATTTTTATTAATTCTAATCTTGATAAATTTATCACTTGCATATATTCAATACTTATTTCTAAGAAAACTGAAAAAAATTAATTATTTAAAATTAATAAAGCTTAACAGTGTATCCAAAAAATTAAGTTTACGTATCCTTAAATTTTTCTAGTTCGTTTATACATAGTTCTAAATTGATTTTAGAATGTTTGACAAATAATCAATGAAATTAGTTTTACAAAATGTTATTATATTTTATTATACAAATATTTTACGCTCAATTTTCATCGTTCGCTAAAATTTGCATTTTTTACATCCACTTCTCAAAAATGTCTCTACTTGTGATAGAGAACGGTTGCTCCTGAAAAGTAATTACTAGAAAATAAGGGCAAGCGGAGAAGCTAATTTGTTCGTGATCCTCTGTAAGGATACACCTACGAAAATTTTCATCCGAGATCACAGAGAAGTTTCGGGGTGTACTTTAGGAAAGTTTAATCGAAGTTAGCAAAAATGCCATGCCGTACTAATACAACTTTTTAAAAAAGAGGAGAAAAGGAGATCCAATATTAAAATGAAAAGTATTCACTTGTACAATGTGCTGCCCTGAAAATTCAAATTAGTATATCTTCCGAGGTAGAAAAAGGAGATTTAATGGAGAATTGAATTTGTACGAACATTTTGATTATCCATGAGTACACCGCGAAAGATTTCTTTTAAAAAGTTTCAAAAAATTCGTATTAAATAAAATTTAACTTTTTTCTTAAATCTTTCAATCTAAAGTAAAACAATTGTAAAAGAAATTCCTGAAGGAGTTTATTTTAAAATTAATATTGCATTTATTTGTTTTCAATTTGTATTCGCGTTATAAGTGTGCGAAGTTTTAACAAGATGATGCATGAACAATATGCAAGGTTTTTCTATTATTTTTGTTCATTCAGATAACATCTTGTTTTATTTAATATTCGTAAACTACAAAATAAAATATATCGAAATCAATTAGTGTGTCAAGTTATTTTTATTAATATTATTTATTTTGTTGTTCTTGTCAACAATTCATAAACACGTTTTTGAATAGTACATTAGATTTTTAATATCAGAACAGGATTACTATTTCCCGTACAATATACTAAGTTACCATTTACAATTGTAAGAAAAATGATAAGACAACATTTAATAGTTTATATTTATTTAAAATTAAGGAAAAGAAGAAACAGAAAATATTCTGCTTGCAGAAATTAATTATAGCCAAAGTATTAAAATAAAAAAAAAAATTTCTAAAAAGCCATCAAAGACATAAAGGTAACATTATCACATCACAACTAATCCGATGTTTAGTATTAAAATAAAACAATCAACCGACAGTACATCCTCATTGCCAATAATATACAAGAAAAAGATATAAAAACAATTTCCTATAAATAAATCGAAAATATAACAAAGTGATTCGAAAGATTTAACCAGTATACTATATAAAACACACCACGCGAATACTGATGTACAGATTAATCACGAATGATGATGATCAGCTACCATTTATCGGCGTCTCATTATGTCAATTCGATGACGTTATAAATATTGATAAGTGAGCCGATTTATAACAGAAGGAAAAGAAAAAAGAGGCGGCAAAAATTGCATTTACATGGGGACTCCATTTATTCAGTCATCGCGTGGTTACAAACGTCTGACCCAACGCAATATACATACGCAGTGTGTTTACACGTACATGGTCCAGTCTAATGGGCAATTTGAATAAATACGATATTAAAGCCGCGGAGCAGTGTTGTCGACGACGTGTAACCAGCCGTGCGACGCGGTCAACTCCCGGGATCAGGAAGAAGCAAGAAAAATAGCTGACAGCCAGGCCAGATACGGGCCATTAGTGTTACCATCGATTCGCGTGCAACGCGTCACGACGTATTGTCACCGGAGAACGGGGCATATATCAAATGCGCATCCTGATTACGACGTCAAGTCGCGTTTGTCACAGCAATCGTGAATTAAAATTACACTGACGGCGATTGTAATGAATCCTTGGAAGGTGAAGGAAACTTTCGTATTGGATGCCTCTCTGCTGTCTTTGTCATTATATTAGATTTCATTGCTATTTATACGAAGATAGAAGATAGTGTTATATTTTATTCTTCAAATCAAGCTATATACAAGGTACCTGCTGTAAAACATTTGTGGAAGTTACCATTTAATGATACAGTGGTAGATTTCAATCTATCTCCAGCTAAGATAATTAACAGTATATGCTCAAATCCACGTGAATGTTTAATCGGCGAATAGTTGAAAACCCTAGAAAATGGTAATTTCTAAATATTGATATACGTATAGTTTAAAATTCGATTGGTTTCTTTAATATTTCTGTTATATATTATGAATCATTGACAAGAAGATGAACTTTAAAATAAAATGAAATTACGGGGAACACGCTCGAATATGGAAAAGGTAGTGAGAACGAAGCAGAATAACCAAATCCGACTACTACTACACGATCGTCAGCTGTCTTTTGCATATTGATTTAACATCGGGTATTTCAGATATTGGATATAATTCCAAATATTAACATATCAATAACCGAACTGCGGTTCTTTAATCCTTTAAATTATAATATTAAGGTTTAAATAATAATATTTAAAAACCCAACTGCTCGTTGCGTGATTTCCGAAGGCTTGTTAAAGGGACCTCTCTACTCTGAGTAGTGTAAGTTCTCCGGAAAAATCGCGCGGGAAATTTACACGGGAAAAGGGCTAAAAATCCAACTTCCTCTTCTCGCCCGGGAAAGTTCTAGCCCAATGCAGCCTGGCTGCCATACCTGCGAGATCGTCGCTGCTAGGCTCGTCGGGACTTAGATACTCCGTAAATAGAAAAGAAAAACGATAAAGCTGGGAGTGAACGTAGGAGTGGCAGCGACGAAGCTGCTACACAAAAATAACTAAGTTCATCGTGAAAAAAGTAGTACCATTTCGAGTTTTAAAATGATGTGTATACTCGAGAAACGCAGTTAACTGGTTAAAAACATTCCTCCGCCTATTTTCAGAACCACTTCTCTTATACGCACACCAATCTAAATAATCCTATCAAATCGTTTCGCAAATTCCAAGAGGTAGTCACGACGCATCTCTGTTTCCTCCTGAAAACACCGCAGATTCTCATCAAATACCTGCACACCCCGAATTCGGTAAACTTGGCTCGCTCAATAACAGGTTAAAGTTAAATCACGTCGCTACGTGAATGATATTCCATTAACAGGCTGAATACTAATTAGGAAATTAAGCCCGGCGTGTAGTGTATCGGGTGCATCGATTCCCATTGGATAGCCGGGCACGGGTTAAAGCGGAAAGATCGACTGGATAGCCGCGTCGTAACGCGGATTTTAACTTTGAATTATGCGTTCGTTCGACCGGTTTCAATGGCAGGATTTCGCCGGACAGAAAGGTCCGCGGTTCTGCTTAACGCGGTGTCAAAATCGGGCCGGGTCGCTCAGCCGCGCGCGCGCGTTTTGGCTTGCTAATTAAATCCGGCCGAGCCTTACGTGGCAGACGACGGGACAGGCCGCAAACAGATACGGTGCAGCCGTACGTATGGAGTATGTACCCGTGCATCGGTCGGCAAATAGAATTTCGTGGAGCGACGAGGACGACCGGCCGGCTGCCAGGATGTTCAATCGGACAGGACGCGCTCAATGTCCCGAAAGGCTATCTGGCTCTCGATATACCGTCCATTTCCACGCGTGCATCCATAGGCCACGCGTATCTACGGGCGGAGGCATGACGTTCGTAATGCGGTGACAATGAGGGGCCATATTAAACCGGTAATGGCGCCATTCGAGTACACGATAACCGATGTCGTTGTTATCTCGGGAGAGGCCGTTCCGTTGATCACTCGACGCCGCTCGTGGAACACCGCGTACGATTTACTTTTATCTACTTTCTGCCTACACCGCGTTGCATAGACGCTTCCTCCCGGCGCTTCCTGTGATAGTTCGAATCGACGATACTTACGATTTCGGTAAGGATTTTTATGCGTCCGTGGTCGTTGCCGTTTAACGTTGTTGATTGCTATAGTGTAGCGGCGCAGTGATTGCAATTGCCGGATGGTTTGAGAATGGCTAAAATTGAATGTATGTTGGATACAGGATTTTTTGAATCATTATAAATTTGTGGGTGTTGGGGAGTATTTGTACGATCTTGGGATCTCTATTTTCATTTACTGATTGATATTGTGGATTAAATGGTTTCATTCTGGTTGCAATTTTTTTATGGTGTGAAAGTATTGTAACTATTATATATATACTTTAAATTAGAAGTAATTATGATTGTGTATTATGAAGTCTTGAAAAAATCAAATTCACTAGTATATAAACTATACTTTACCAGACATTTTACTTGAGTTATACAGTTTTATGAATACAATATTGTAATCACTGTGTATTAATTAGAATTATTTTTTGGTATTTTCAAAGTTTCTTGAGCTCGATAAAGGGGTATATTTTGTAATTATTTTGAATGGGATTAACCAATGTAATTGAATTAATTCCTTTACCAATGGAAATTGAATAGAAGTTATATTAACCTGCATAAGAGTTTTCAGTTTACTATATATTTTTCATTCGTACGTGTTATTATATTAGATCGGTGCAAAAATGATTGCAAATTTCGTTAACTTTAACTTTGCACGGTTATTATGACGTAAATTTTTATCCAACTATTTTCATGTAGTACACTGTTTTAAAACTTGAACTTTGTTTTATTGATTTATGATTAGTCTTTTGTTTCAAGTATTTATAACAAATTATATTTTGCATCGAAAAGAAAATGGTGATGTTCATCGTTTGGTGATCAGGACGTGGCATTATTCGCTACAACTTTTTGTACCCTGATGAAATTGTAACGGTTGTGAGATATTGTGAAGAAATTGATAAAATCAATCAAAAGCTGAGCCATTTGTATCCAACACTACTCAACCGAAGGGAACCAATTCTTTTGCACGATAATCCACAACCGCACGTCACGCAAATTACTGTGCAAAAACTGATAGGGCTAAGATATGAAATTTTACCCCATCTCGTATATTCGCTGGACCTTTCCACAATCGATTTTTATCTTTTCAAGCAGTTGGACAACTTTCTATGCGAAGGAATATTGAAAAATCAAGTGGAGGCTGAAAGACATTTGAAATGTTTACCAATTTGAGACCACCAGAATTCCATACTAGCAGAATAGAGAAACTTTTCTCGTATTGGTAAAGATGTATAGCATGGAATCCTATTTAGATTAGACATTTTCATTATAAAAACATTGTATTAAAGTTCAAACATTAAAATCACTATTATTTTTGCACTCACCTAATATAAATGTAAAACATTCATGATTTAGCAGCATTACAGCGAGCCCTGTTTGTATTTTGCGATTTGTTTATTTGAAAATAAACCTTATTTTAATGAAATTTTGTTGTCTTCATGCTACTATTAAAATTCGTGCTAACATTTAGAAATATTGGCACATTCCTTTCGTTCAATAACAAGTTGACGCTTCGCACAGATGATACCATCAGTGTCGCTTTGTATTTCTTGGATATCGTAATGTAATAATGGTTCAATGATATCGTAACATTACAATTCTGTTCACATTGCATTCGATAATTACGTTAATGACAGTATATAAAATATATTAATTAAACATTTTCAGCGCAAAATACATTTCAAAATTCAGTTTCAGAGTGTTAGCAATGTCCAAAGCATATAATAACATAAATGTAACTTTGGAAAATATCACTTGATAACCATCCTGTATATTAACGACAAACAAAGTAATTTACTGATTCCTAAATTAGTAATTTCATTAAACTTTGTTTCTCTCTGGAGTAAAATACAAATACAAATTCGATCTTACCAAACGCAAACCAATACCGAACAATACCTACACAAATATCTAAAACACTAAAGCTGAGAAAATAATAGTAACCTGACAATAATAGGAAGAAATACATACAAACTGGAAGTAGAATAAAAAGTACAAAAGTATAAGTCACACGTAAAGTAATAAGAAATAAAAAATTAATTTAATAACGTAATGCAAATTCGCTTGATGATACTGAAGTTCGAATAATGACGACCTAAACCAGATTATATTATAATAAACTCTTCCACTATATAACAAACATTCCAAACATTATTACACAATTATATTCAACAATCACTAAATAAATTAAAAATTAAAAATTGCACCATACTTAAGACCAAAAGTAATGAACCAACTCACACATAACAAACGAACAATACAGTTGAAACGAGGTAAAATCGAATTACAATCAAATAACATCGTAACAATACAATAACAATCGCTACCAGACCTAGTTCAATTAACGATTCAGAGGAAGCTGTACGCAAAGCTCGGAATTAATTACAATCGAAATCGTAATTTCGCTGACGATCATCGGCCTCTTTAATTCAGAAATATTCTATTCGACGACCATAGCTGGAACCCGATCGAATAGGATTCATTACCGCTGCCTCTTTTTTTTTTCTTCTTCCTTGTCAGATGACATTCGACGAAACGATTTCACATCACGATCCGGCCTCCGTCCACCCCCGTGCTCCTTGCTGAGCAAGGATCTAACCGGGATGCCTCGTAACGCTCTCGGAAAAGCGAACGCAGCGCGGCAGGATGTGATCCAGGATGCACTTCCGCCGGCACTGATTCCGCCGGCGAGCAACCCCTGCCCCGTGCCCCCACGACAATCCGCCCGCTGCGCCGTACAGAAACGGAACTCACGACCAAATATCAGAGTCAGGTCTTCCTCCCCGTTTCGTGCTCATCTACCCTCCATACCCTCCCGACCGCTTGTACCAGTTCAACGCTTCGAATTCACGAGAGCAGAATATGAGCCGAGTATGTAGATACATATACACGCGCGCAATCGACCGGACATTGAACGATCGAAACAGTTCGGCGGATGGGTTTTGATTAAAATAGAGTACACAAGCAAGTTTATTAACCCTTTAATCGTTGAATTTTCTCGGTAAACAGTGTTGACGAACTTCAAAATAGGTATTAACCTTTCGCACTCGTATGTCAGTTAATTTATCATTAATTAAGTCTTATTATAATAATAATAAATGAAATAAATATAAGATGTTGAATTCTACGCTTGTAAATTACTTTAATTTATTTCCCTATGAATAAATGCGAGTTTACAGCCAACAACATTGAAAATAAATCAAATGCGAAGGGTTAAGTAACTCGGGGAGAGATAGCTCACTTTTTTCGAGACAATTATTACAGTGTCATACAAATTAATTAATTACTGAAACCAACGTATACTATTATTATTTAATATTACTCCTTAGCCAGCCATAGAGGAAGTATTTATTTATTGTATCTACTACTTAGATCGCACTTGAGAAGAATTTAATTAGCAGAAGAAAATAAGTAAAAGAAATATTTCAAGAACTTCGTGGAAAAGAAGGATTTATTTTATTGATTAATTGTTATTGAAAAGTTGTTCAAATAAATTATTCTGTATTCTATCGATTCACGACATTCATTTCCTGAAAAGAATGTTTTAATATTGACAAAGAATGGATGGCAGGAATCATTGTAGAAGTATGCAGAGTATCGCTTATACCCTCGGGTAGTTGTGAGGAATATTACAGGATTGTTTGACGGCACGAGGAAGTGTGCGTGCTTGTTTCAAGTGGGCGAGGATATGCATCCGAGGAAAGGCAGTTGAGGGCTATGAAAGGGGAAACACGTGGAAATTGACCCGCGAATTGCATTCGCGAGATTTTTCAGAGTTCCGAAAGTTGGAAGGACTCTCTTTATGATCCCATTCAACTTCTTACTCTATTTGTTTTTTTTTCGTACGACGTGTATCGTACTGTATTAATCTGCAGTTTTTAACAATACGTAATATGAATGCAGTAACTTTCATGAATTATGGAGGGTGCGCAGATTTTGACGATGAAACTGCGTATTTTTTTGTATATAAGTAATTCATCCGTATGAAATATAAACAATGCAAATTCAGAATTACTTACTTTTCAATCTAAATAAAATCAATTTATATCTGGAGTTATTGTAACACAGCGTTGCTTATGTTCTTTACGTGATTTCATTTTGTTTGGAAGGCTAATAATTTATTCTTTGTGAACGATGTAGGTGTTATACTTTTGCTTCATTCGTTCGAAATAAAATTTTGGAAAAGAAGATTATTTTACATCATTTAGTCGATGTTAGTGAATTTCCAAAACTCGTAGTATTAATATGTAATGATGTATACTGTATAAGTTACATTGAACGAATAATAAAAGAAATATAAGGATGTAACAAAAAAGTTGTTTTATTACTTTTCTAAATACCGTAATCGTCTTGAGGTTAATATAATTAGTACAATACATTGCATTCGTTTTAGAATAAAGCTATCTATGAAATCAAAGCGAATTAAACTAAGTAAAGAACGGAATATAAACAAAGTCACTATAAATGAATAAACAAAAATACTTGCGAAAATAATAAATATTTATATTCAATGTACAAGCCTTTCAAAGCAAAGAGATCATCCCAATAAAAAAAATGAAAAAATCCAACACAAATCTCACACAAATATTAATCTCTCTCTCTCTCTCTCTCTCTCTCTCTCTCTCTCTCTCTCTCTCTCTCTCTCTCTCTGTCTGTCTGTCTGTCTGTCTGTCTAAATTCTTCTCTGAAATTCACCAATCATCTCTGTTCAATTGTGGTTTAATCGGGACAAATCCTGAAATCGAGCGAAGAATCCACTGAATCCGATTAGTGGCGTTCGTTTCCGGCACAGTCGACCGGATTCCTGTGTCCTGTCCTAGTGATTGGTTAATTAGACTGGACGAAAGCAGACCTGGACCTGTTTCGGGGACGAAACTTCGCGGCCGGAAATAGTTTCCGCGGAAAGTTCGTGGCTCGTTAGCGAGGTTCCCCTGTCCCGTGATTATACGTGGCCATGCGTAGTCTAACGCCAGTTACACTGATTTGACGATCGCGACGAAACAACGATTAAAACTTTCGACGTTCAATAATGTCAAATTGGGTCACGTAACTCGGCATAATGCGAAACTTATTAAGTGCCGAAAAAAATTGGTGCGGCTTTCTTGGTAGCAATGATTTGAAATCCGATTTCAATCGGTATTTCACTAATTTAATTAATGAAATTGTTATTAGCAGCAAGTTATGTTTATGTCGTTGGTATCAGATAAAATAAAATTATTTTACCAAAACATTCTTTGTGGTTAAATTTTGCTTTAACCTTTACGTATAGACATGAATTTAACCATTAAGTTTCGAAGTCTGAAAATCGCTGATTAATGTTAAATATTCCAGTTCGTATCGAGTGATAAAAAAATGTAGTGTATTTATTTGTTTTTACATATTTAAATATCTCTATATAGTAATAGTATCAATTATGTAACAAAAATTTCACTAGCTTCTGAATTCACGGTATTCTATACAGAGGTGTGTAAGACTACGCGTCTATACTTACAGGTTAATCCATTTGCATTATTAAGCGGAATAATTCGCACACAATAACTGTTGCTTATTACCAAGAACAGAATATTCCGCACACAATTACTTTTAGTTGTTTATGTATTACTCGGCTATACCGTTGGCGCAGATTAATTTCAGTTAAAATCTTGAAACACTTTTAATTGAACATCTCTAATTTATAAAATAAAATTCACATTTAGAGCGAAAATACAAATGGCTTAAGGAGCCATACAAACTTTTTGCGACACCTAATACAACAAAATATTTCAATAATCGAAAGATAATACAATTTATATCGGCTATCTTGACTGATTCAATAGTTTTAGTATTAATCATCGTAATAATATTACTCGTACATGTGTATTCACATATTAAACATCAAATTATTTAAAACAGATCGATCGTGAAAAGATTTCTCATAAATATTATGAAAACTTATAAAACAATTAAACATTATATATACATATAAGAAGTGACCGAGATCCAGGTTTATACAGCGCGTAGTCACGATCCTGCATAGCTGTGGCCGGCGAGCGATGGCCCTGTAGCGCGAAAGTTCCGTACACGCGCTCTTCGCGGACGCAAAATTCAAAATTTTTATAGCTGCGTGTTCGGGCAAGTCTCCTTTATTTTCTGTGACAAATTAACTACACATCGTTTTTAGTTTTCACGTAACACTTGATTTTCTTAAAAATTTGACCGTTTTTACAAAAACCCAGTTTTTTCGAAAACTGGACGTGACCGAGCAATTTGGTTTTCGGATTCATATTTAGAGTAAGGAACTCTATAAGAACCACCTAGTGGTCCACCTAGCTATTGAAAAACAAAAATCTTTGTGTTCCACAGTATAATCACTGTGACGTGTGCATGAAGATATTTTATAGTAAATAAAAGGCCTTTCAAATTTACAATAGAAGGGTATAATACAATTACTTAATTTAATTTCGTTATTTAATCGAGATTTACGTTGTTTTTGTGCAAAGGCTTCTAATATTTCAACGGTCCTATAATCATACGGTCTGAAACATTGTACATTAAAGTTGTTTCCTTTGTATAACATTTTTAATAGATTAGTTATTGTTTCACATGCCTTTAAGATCGATATTTAGTAATTCTGTAAGTGGAATGAACCGTGAATAAGATAAAGAAAACAAACTAGCAACGGTCACGCGAAGCGAACCTTTGCATTCTTCTTTTCTTTTAACAATAGCAAACGACCAGGAAATGAGGAATTGGACTAATTAATCAGAAACGAATGATACAGTAGACTCAGTTATCATCGGATTCTAGTATGCAAACGCTGTAATGAAAATTCATTGTGATGTGAAATGTTCAGTAAAATTTTAATAAATTACTGTTTAATTTTAGCTAGAAACTTCTATTTATTGCGCAAATATAACCATTTATTCTGTAGATACATATGAATAAAAATAAAGCCAATGTAGGAACACTTATCCTTCTCGTAAGATATAACATACTTAAGTACTGTATAATTAAAAAAAAAAATATTTTTTCAAATAAATATATAATCGTAGTGTAGATTCAAATATATGTTAAATATACATTCGAAAAAAGTACGAAAAGTAGTTGAAAAATATGGAATAAAAAAATAGCATTCTCCTTGAATGTACATCAAAATTTGTATTTTTTTTCAATTATTGAGTATGTAACATTTTTCCTTATTTTGTTAGATCTCAAAATATTTCATAAAACTGTTTTCCTTTTTTCCAACTTCAGCAGCTATTTTCACCTCGTAAATGTGAATATGGGTAGCTATAAAAGCAATACGTGCCGTATATTTTTCGATGGCTTACATATACATGTATCAAATTTCATGGCAAGCAACATATACAAGTTGTGTATATTCGTTAGATACAATTATTCTGTCCATAATACAAAATCCTACAATTATTCTTCCAACAAACACATTCCTCTAGTTTTATTCCAATTTTTCTGACATACTCATAGTTTAAATGTTTCTACGCGAAACATAACAAGCAATCATTAATACCAAATACAAATTATTAAGTCGTGTAATTTTTAATCTCTTTTTATTAGTCACAAATTTACCACTCACGTAGTTAATTATATGTTTGAAAGTTACAAGTCTTTTCATATTTGTTTGTTCGTTGGCAGAAATGCATACAAACAAATGGCGAATATTTTGTTTAATAGAATGTTTATTTAATACGTTGACCACCACATTACCGATATACGGATAACAAAAGTTTTTGAACAGATTTAAGAGGTAACTTTTTTTTGGTGACATATAAAATGAATTAAATTTTGATGGATCTATGAAGTGCAAGAAAATTGAGAGAGCAATTTTAGTGAAAAATTTCGACTTTTCAGTTTCTATTATCTTAGAACAGTTGCTTTGATTGTATGAGTACAATGTGATTAACATTAACCATACCAACAGTCTATACATGTCTATTCCTATCGCAACCAAACAACTAACTGACTACAAAAAAAACAAGTTAGACGATAAATTTTTCTTAATGGAAATAGAAATAAAAACAAAGACAAAAATTGAAACGCTAATTAATCGGACAATATAGGAATTGATATAAAGTTAAAGGACTGAACGAAAACGGAGAATTATAAATCAAATTATAAAACTGATCATTTGACCGGTTCGCGGTAAAGTTAATGTTACATGAAAAAGTTGTATGATTAAATGATTAATTTGATGAGTGCAGATTGGCCAACGTGTGTTAAATAAAAAAACAATTTTTCTTTCTCCTCAAAAGATCGGACATTCCACATCACATAACCTAACACACGCTCAGAATTCGCTCCCAAGAAGGGAAAAATGTTCATTGACCATCAATAGTGACACTGGTTTCACTTTTCCGTAATGGCTGTTCGCGTATCCGGAATGGAACAACACCTGAGCGTATTCACGGTCGATTAAAATTCCCCTCCATACGCCGCGTCAGCCTGGAAAACCCTTTAATCTACATTGTGGCCATTTACAACGACTATTAAACCCCGTCTAAGACTCCCCGGGGGGTAGTGCTCGAAAGGGTTGAATTTGATATGCAGCGCACACACGGCGACGCACACAAAAACACGACCTTTGCCCACAGTACATTTTATTTGTATAAATTTGCTCTCTCTTTCACTTGGCCGCGTTCGTAACTTCGCTTGATGTCCACTCCCACCCCAACCCATCCGAATCATCGCGATTTCCCCTGTTTCAATTTTAAACACCGGACTACGCTCACGATATTGTTTGAACGCAATGTCCCGTTCAGGCACAGTATTATTACGTCGAATGTCAGATTGTGCGGCATTCATTTCGCCGTTGCGGCGCGGTTGAATGGCGTGGCGGCCTTTAATCGTTCCCTCGTCATTCATCGGGTTTCCTATTCGCCGCGGCAGAGTTTTCTGCGCGGCCACGAATCCAGGGTAGCAAAAGCACCGATACGCCACTCGTGAACGCGGGAATCGAACGAGAGAACCGGTCAGTCGAGCAATTAAAAAAAAGGGAACAGTCCCGGAGAAATTTTATTGCGTACCTGCGGTGTCATTTCAGCTCTGTCCTTACTTGTTTCTTTGTCTCCCTTTTCTTTTTATTTCCTTTTCTTCTTCCTTTCTTTTCTTTTATTGCCGCACAATGCAGCCCTCGAAGTGATTTCGCGAAGGTACGCTTCGTTCGGTGTCAAACGCGGGAGAAATATTTTTCCCTCGGCTTTATCATGGGCACAATGTTCCTCGCGAAGAAATGGCTGCTCGGGAAGGGCTGTTTTATACTCCGCGGAGTTTCTCGGTTAGACGTATCCTCGTAACGTTACACGATGCACCGGTTACAGCCCGCCAGCAATTACGTGGATCTACAGCCAGTTCAGACGGCCGTCCGCGTTTCGTAATATACGCAAATCCTGTTACATCCTTATGAACGCTTGTAACCGGCGTGTTTCGTCGCATCTGCTCTCTATGATCGCGATTCGTGGTTTATGGATACAGGCTGATGCAAGAATTTCTGTGCTACCACTTTGTAGTCTTTGCGTGCTATTGAGATGATCCGCCGTTTTAACAGTAACTGGGTATTGTATGATAATTATGGATGCACGTCGACGCAACGTAAGTGAAGTAACGTATTGCTTTAATGGTAATTCTATGTGAAACAGAATTTTCGGTGCAGTAATAAATATAATTGAAATAACGTATTATTGTATAATTATGATGTAACTACTTTATATTTTCGTTCCTTACAGTGCCTTATTTTTTTGTAATGGTTATTATTCATTACTTTTATTGATTTCATTTTTATAATTTATTATAGCTTATTATGATTTTATTAGCATTTCATTGAATATAATTATTATTATTCTTGAAAATTATTGATCTTTAAGGGATTAAGAAAGAAGGTAACAAAGATAAATAACTATGCATGAAAAAATACATTCCGACCAAGTGATTGCTATCGGTCACAGAAAATTTTCGAGGTTGTTTGGCGTTGGTGGAAAATACCGAAATACTTGAATAGGAGTGAGTAACAGTCAACCTGTTAACCTTTCGCACTCCAAGCAATTTTTAATATGATTTTGCAGCAATTCCGAGTCATTTTTATTACGAGCTACCAACTATTTCAAGAGTATTTACAATGGTGCGAGCGTGCCTCTGTGAAAGCTTGAAGATACTGCTTTATGATTAAAAGAAAAACACATATACATTTTAAAGTTATTGTCTTAAAAACGGAGGGATCAACTTATCTTACAATGTCACCGCAGCGGTGACAACAGAATGCAAAGAATTAATGTAACAATAGGTTCCCAGAAAGTTCATTCTCCCCTCTTATGCGCAGCAAACGCCTCGCTGTCCCTAAAATCACACGCGGGCGTCGCACACAATTCCGCCGCGGCCGCGGTTTTAAAGCGGGTCACGGTTTAATCATCGTTGTAAACGCGCCGCGGCTTCAAGGGTTTTCGATGAGGATCCGACTAACCGCGGAAACGTTTCCGGGCCGCTATTGCTCGTCACCCCGTTGACCGCGCCGTCCCGTTAAACTCGGCCCCGGCCCATCCCTCTCTTCGCCACCTTCCATCGGCTCGTAGGTTCGCGCTTGCGGTCCAGATAATCTCGTTGGAAGACCGGGTGCCAGGTGAATGTAGACACCGACGGGATGCGACGGCTCGATGACATCCGATCGGCAAACGGAACGACGTTACCGTGAGACTTCGTTACTCCGCGATAGATACCCCCGCGTCACTGACGATTTAACGATACCGCGCCGCGGTACGGCGGGACTCCCCCTGTTACACTTCGGTTCGTTTGCTTTTCGAATGCCGCGTGAACCGAGTAGGGAGAGAAACCTCGGGGAAAGGTCACGCGTATACTGACTACGATTGACCGTTTGCAGACGAATAGTCTCTTCGTTTGATTTCTGGTGAGTCCGGGATATTTTCGAAGTATATCAAGTTAAAGGTGTATAACTAGGTAATATAAAATATTGTTTTATGAAAATTTGTTTAGTGGTAATTGAACATATTAAAATTTAATTTAACTCAACAGTAACAGGTTAGTTTATTCAATTTTGCATTGGGGTTTCTCTTTTTCCTGTTGTAGCATTTGTTCATAGAAATTTGACCCACATTGACCCACTATTCTATAGGAGTTCAATCTATTGATGTATATTTCGATCAAAGGAATATCAATTTAACGCGTTAGGAAGTAAGTTTCGCTTCACAGCCCAGGGTGATTGCGGTTAAAAAATGTTCGTAATTGGTATGGGTATTTTCAGGATATGTTTCTAACATTCGAAATATGCAAAATTGACAATTATTCAAACTGACGCATACATGCGTCATTGGACTATCGATAAGAAATTTGATCTGGAGCCAGTGCATCGCATATTTGCGATATGTTTTAATAAAAGCAGATTGTATTCGGAAATTGCAGTCAGGGAATAACGCGATATTTCCTAATACTCGTAAACCCTTACAGCTACAAATTCTTGATTACTTTCATTCAACACTTGCATTACAGAACTGACGATATCAACTGTTCCTCATGGACTAAAAATTGTAAGTATCTCCAGACCAAGGACATCCTGCAGAGAAAAACTGTAGTTTTACCTCCATACTCCCGCCATCAAGGCTTATTACAGACAACTCCCATAAGCGTGGGGTTGGGATGAGGCCCAATCAGCCAAGGCTGAAGCCTTACCAACGTAGCTTCCTGGGTAAGACGAATCCTGTTGATGTAGACTGTTGGTAGCAGCGAGCTCCTTTCCAAAGCTCTACTAGCTATCCTGTATAGTACTGGACCAGTTGAGATGCTTCCCACATTGTGGGACCGTCGAGAGTCAAGGATGCGGGCTTTCAACGACTGCCACTACGAAGCCAACTGTAATGTCCGCCACTGCCGAAACAGTTGGGCACTTGTACCCCGTAGTACAAATTATACAGTCTATTGGTGGCACCTGTTTGATTTCTTATACAAAAAAGCAGTACCTCCCATATCTATGTAGCTCATCCATACCAGGGCTTGGTTTACCCAGCTCGAGTATCCTGAGATCGCACATTTGCGGTGGTCGGCTCTATGAGCAGTTTCAGGACGTTGCATATATGTGTCGTTAGTAGCGAATGTTTTAAAGACCTTTAACCTCTTATACTCGACAAGTGAACCTCAGTCATCGCCTGATTGGATATAGCAAAATTATTAAGTTTTTTATTCTTTCAAAATTATAAAGTATAGCATTAAACTTTATGTAATGCATCGGCATGTGAAATATTGAAATAAAATAGCTTTGTTTCTTAATTTACGCGTGTTTCCTCATTAGTTAGATTCAAAGAATGTTGCCTGTATCTGATCGGAGAATATTGAATATTTCTAGTGAGAAACTTTCGAGTGGAAAGGGTTAAAATGTCAGATATAAGGCAACTTTCTGACGATAATATATTTTATGGATTTCATTTGGTTTTCATATAACTATTTTTGTAGTTCTCTGAGTGAAGCAAATACAGACAAATAAAAATTTCCAAATAAAGTCTCGTAAAATTGTTATCAAATATGTAGTTATTAATACCTACATATTTCATAAATACAAATTTGAAAATTTTAACGAAACCAATGGGCAAAATTTACAGTCAGTTAGGTATTTCTAAATCGATTGAGCAAGTTTCACCGATCAGATTTACATTCTGCTGATTCAAGGACACAAACTCTCTTTTCTCTAAATCTATTCTGCCAACGAATCATCTTCTAACCATGAACTCCTCCCACTCCACAAAACACTAACCCCCATAGATCGTGCAACAATATATCGTGGCTGGATTCCGCATCTCGGAACCCGTACTAACCGTCGACAGTTTTATTTACGGAACCCAAACTCCCCGGAACCCGGTGATCGACGAGATCGATCGTCACAACTCCGCTGAAAAGAACGAAATTGGTAAATTGGACGAGTTGCGCGACAACCGTGGCACCGTTTTATCAACGAATTCCTGGCGAAAGAGCGTTACGGGGGATATGCCGCGTCGCGTCGCGACCCGATACTCCCCACGTATTTTTCTGTTCTCCGAAATCAGCCCCGTAAACCAGTGGTTCTTAACCTTCTCGTAATCGTGAACCAATTTTGACGATAAAAACAATTTGTGGAATTGTAAGAATAATAAAAATATAAAAACGCACGTGTCTTTTATTGAAGATCGTATACAGAGATGTTATATCTGAAAATTGTATTAGTTTGTAAGTTTGTATGACCAATCATGTAAGTTAATCCTCGATATGCTAATAAAATTTTATTTATTTACGTAATTTTTTCCAAAATGTTTAAAAAGAACAATTTTGTTGGGAAACTGGTAAAATGATTTTGCAATAAATAAAACACTTTCGATTCTACACTACATATAAAATAATTTGAAAATTATTATTATACTCGGAAGTCGACTCAAAATCGCCACTAAGTTTGATGCAACAGAATCAAAAGTTCAGAGAAGAATAAAAAAAATAATATACCAGTAAATAAAAAGTAAAAAGAAATGGGGGTGAGTATTACATTTACATTAAACAAAAATACACAATCACAAAGTACGTTTTAATGAACATCTCAATAATTCAAGAGCTGGCTCAAATACATCAGCACAGTTAATATTAAGTTCAAACATGTCAGACGATGAATATTTACATTTAGAAAACTTCTACCAGCAAAGAGTTAAGAACCACTGCCGTAGACGATTAAGGGAGGAGAACGGGACCGATTGATTGCCTCGTGAGTACGCTTCCGCGAGTATCGAAAGTGTAGTCGGTCTGGAAGGGTAATGCACGAGACCGACACGACGGTTCGGTTTTGGCGGACCGGAAAGGGGCGGAAAGAGAACTGGGGCGCGGGGGTCGGTCGCAGGGGGTGGGGAAGGTCTGACGGGTTGCGCGGGGGACGGGGCACCCGAGATTCGTGGGACAGGCCACTAAATTTCCCGTCCAATTTGGATGTACACGATTCGAGCGCTGTTGTGCAGCGTCCTGCGCCGGAACAGCCTACGCTCGCTGGGTCCGCGTACGCTTTACATCGGCGCGGATCAGCCAGTACGCGCAGGAACGATCGAGCCTCCCTTCTTCTGTTAACCCGCATAACCGCTTTCTTATGCGATGCGCGCTCGATCCGCAAGCTCCAGGTGTTATCCCGCACGAACTCGATCAGCGATTTCGATTTCTGCGACGATCACGGAGAATTTTTGTTCTTCGGTTTCTGTATTAATATTTTTGACTTAAGAGTCTTTGCACGCGTTTCAGTCGCCATTTGGTTTTAATACAGCAGTATTATGTTTAACACATTCCCGACCGCTAAGGTTTGGCTGAAATTTTGTATAGGATCGGCAATTTAGCCATATACAGTTATTTCGGAAAGCGTGTAATGAAACTGCGATAATTTTTTAAATTAATATATTTGAATAAACCTGTCTTTTACACCAAACCAATTTCATAGAACTAGACAACAAATACACCAATTATAACAAAACATATACCGACGCTTCAAAAACAGATCAAGGAATAGGATTTGCTTACATTACCAACAGTATGACAAAAAAACTGCGCCTCCAGAAATCCATACCTATTTTCACAGCCGAAACTTATGCAATCCTCGAAGATCTCCGATACATACAAGTAAATAGTCTCTCAACATGCTGTTATTTACACAGACTCCATAAGCACAATCAATGGAATAACAAATATAAACGCTAAAAAGAAATACGAAATCATACAAACCACCCAAGAAATCTTTACTGGCATCTCACACAACAACAATCATATAATACTTACATGGGTCCCTTCCCACCAAGGCATATCAGGAAATAAAAAAGCAGACAATATGGCCAAAGAAGCAATAACTGACCCAGAAACAGAAATTAAAAAACAAATTCCTTTCAAAGACCTCCTAAAATCAATCTATATCACCGAAAAAGAAGAATGGAACAGAATATGGACCGCGAGCAATAGAACATATATATATACAACATCGTACAAGACTTCTACCACCAAATGCCCACCCTCAACTTGAACATAAAAAATAAGTCAATCTTACCAAGACTCAGAATAGGACACACAAAAATCACTCCTGAACACCTAAAAAAGAGGGAACCAGCTTTCCGCAACACTTGCAACCTGAGAATAACAACACATCTGCTATACGAATGTCGACGATACCAAATACAAAAACTCAAATATAAACTAGACGCAGACACCACTCTAACATTACAGAATCATATTAGAAACCCAATAAACTACCTGAAAGAAACCAAACTGTACAACAAAATTTAGAGTAAAGCAAACAAACAATTCTTTGTTGCTAATCTCCTAGTCGTCGATGCAACATTAAACCAAATTTAAAAAAAGGACCATTTTTGATGGACAGAATTTTGCAAAAAGACGGCTCGATTGTATGAAAACAAACGGCGCGTTATTTCCAGAATTTCGATATTGAAGAATCGTCAAATATTTCGATTGCAACTGGTAGCCCAATACACCCCAGAAGGCCCGTGACAGCGACAAGAAAGTCAATGAAACAAAATTCATTTAACGAATGGGTTATTTATACTGGGACTGGACAAGTTTAATTGACAGGTACTCGATATGATTTCCACGAATTTTTAAAAATGAAATCTGTCTCTAACGTTCTACTGAATTTAAGACTATTTCTACCGAAGGTGTTAAAAGGTACCTTTTGAAATTTAAAAAAAATTATTTTCTCAGTTTAGTTAGTTTTCCTAAATTGAATTTTGGACATTTCCTGCAGTCAATTTTATAATCGTTATTGGAAAAGTCGAAAAATCAATTTTGAATATACGACTAAACTTGAAAAATAATTTTAAGTTGAAAATTCGAATCCAATATTTAAGCAGGTGATTTGACACGAAATATCGGAAGGACACTATAAATGAGCAAAATAAAAACTGCAATACGAGAGTAATTAATTTAGGATTATATATTAATGTAGAGCTATAAAAATAAAAATTTCATTATTTAAAATAAAAGTGTACCGAAATTGTTTTACCTTATTATTTCGCAGAACTAGAATAAATTAAATATTGCTTATTACACAATGACTCATCCATTTTTATAACTAAATAACGATAAATAAATATCAATCGTTATAAAATACAACTAAACTCACTTCTAGCTTCTAAAAAAACGTACCCAACCAAAAATAACATCAGGAACTAATTTCTCAAATATAGCGTTTCAATCAATCTGTCGATTTGGCGCACCTCTACTTTTGACCACACTGTTTTAATCAATTAAATATTCTTGATGAGAAGCAGTTGAAATCCAGCGACAATTATCAGGTCAAAAATACCCGCATATATTATTAAGATATGGCACGTCTTCAATGATTTAAGGACTGATCATCACTAATAAGCCGCCTAAAATAGACATTACCATTCTGTGTAATTACCAACGAAGATAGCCGAGGAGGAGCCGATGATCGTAGTACGTAAATGGTCAAAAATAGCCGAGACTAATTGACCCGAGAATTGCATCGAAATAGTTCGCTAGTTCCATGGGATTTATTGGACAGCTGGATACAGTTGTTGCGGATGGATGCGTGTTACACTGTGAGCCCGCATATCCGATTCCTTTAGACGTATATACACCGCTCAGGACATAAACGCGTATTATGGAACAGCTACCTGTATGTAAACACGTCGACGGAGCCCTTGTATTTGCAGATCGATTTGGAGACCAATGAATATTTGATCGTGCGCCTCCTGCCGATGAAACACTCTGACCGAAACAGGACGGGATAGTTTTGGCGAATGTGAATGCTAAGAAGCTGGATTAGGAATGCGTGTCAATTTCGCCGGAAATAATCCTCGTACGAACAAACAAAATTTATTTGCTCATCGCTGGCGTATGATATTATGTGCTCTATATTAACATAGATTCATGTTCGAATAGATACAAATTTAAATTTATATATAGTTATAATTATATTCATGTATAGATAGAAATTTAAATTTAGATGCCTTTGTATTGTTATATCTTCAGGCTTTTAATCATCAAACTAGGATAAAGTAGTTTAGATGAATTTGAATAATTGAATTTTATTTGTTCATTTGTCGTTTGGAATATTAAGTTCCGTAGCGCTAGTTTACCAATTCAGTCCGCTTAAATTGATCCATTTAGAATTCTCTTTTAATCTTAAATTGTCAATTTTAATATTTAAAACATTGTTACTGGCAGGCCGAAATAAAAAGACGATGAAACATGTAAGAGATTTACTTGGCATTCGAAAATTTGACTTTTAAATGTAATTTTTGTTTCTTCCTCTGCAACTCGCTAAAGAATATTCGATAGAACAACCCTTGTCTACTGGTTCGTGTCTAACGATTCAATTTCTAGCGAGGCTCCACGCCCACACTATCGACAAGCTGGTAAAAGATCAAGAACGTTCCATCGCGGCACTCGGGGCTCGCCTATTTCCTCATTTCGTTTCTGTTTCTTCGCAGAGGCGACTGTATCGGTACGTGTCGCATGACCCGCGGACCAATTCCAAAGCGTAATGCTTTGAATACGAAATTCCTGTTCGCGGGAAGAAATCAATAGACCCAGAAGTTCGAGTCATAGTCGGCCGCAATCTGCACCTAGTATACCGATTCACAATCAAAACTACGCTGTACGCGGCCCCCACCAATAGTTAACCACACGTAACTTTGTATCATAGAGAACTTAATCAACGTCCAACACATCTGCAACCGGAGTCTATTCCGCCTTTAATCTGAACTCAGTTTCGGACCGCATCCAACCGCATCGGTTCCATTTCGGGGGTACCATTCGGTTCGCGTCTCGATGGTGGAACCATTTTTCGCTGACTTCGCTGATTCATTTAACCATTTATGTCCTGGAGGCACTTTGAAGGACGTCTTCCGTTAAAATGCTGCTCTAAATTCAATGTACTGAACCATTTTTTAATTTAACTTAATTTCAGTTAATTTAATTTATTCTAATGCAATTGAATTTATTTCCAGACCAACAAACTGTATTTGCACCCTCGTAGTTACGGAAATTATTTATATTAGGAATCAAAATTAACACGATGCATTTTCATTTGATCAATTATGAATTTCAATTTAAACATTTTTCGGCGATTTTAGAATTCTACGTATCAGAATTTATTTACTTTTGTCTGGAAACTAGAATAGAATTATGGAATGTAACAGCACGTATTTGGATGATTAAAAGATGCAAAAAAGCATCGAATTGATGTCTGTAACCACGTAACCACCTATTTTCTACAACCGCATTTTCCGAAGTTACAAATTGAGGAAATGATAAGTTCGTGAACATGAATATATTAAAATTGAAGGAGTCTTCAAGATTCAAGAAAGTAATGTAATACTTTCACGTAATTTTATCATGACACTGTATTTATTGCGCTTTGTACAACGAAATGCACAATAAACACAACCAAACGCAGTATCGTTAAAGATTATTCGTTCACGGTCAATTAAATGATCAACCTGCTCAGTATCAAACAGCTCATAATCCTCCCATACTCAACGGATCTTTACGAATGTAATGGGATTTACCGTAGGCAGCGATTAGACATAGAGCCGGCTAGAAGGCCGGATCACTCGCATATTTGCCGCAGTACCGGTGGCTTTCGGTAGCTTTGAGACCGGCTATCCAGCTTCCCATAGTCGTATCAGTGGTATATCAAGGGGACCGCGTTTGTGGTTTCGTCCGTTCACCCGGTCAGCTAACAGCTACGATCGATTTAGTCCTAGCGTAGATTCCCTATCGCCTATCATTCAGGCTGCCTTTGCCAGATTAATCACCGGGAACTTCGATACGACAAAATCGACACGTCTTTTTGGCAAATGAACCGACCGATCTTTCGACCACTAATTGCTGTAATTTCTGTGCTCCGTGAATAGTCGAGTTACAGGTACGATTAAATACACTTTATTGAAGCATCTGCCGATTTCACCGAATGAATATCGGGAAATATAGAATTCCGGCTCGTTTCCTCTAGAGAAAATACGAGTATAATATAACTGTATAACCCTGGATTTTTCTAATTACCACATTCACATTTTGTTCTGATTTTTCTCTCGCAACGTAAAGAAAACTTTCATTCGCTCAATGGTATTTAAATTGAAATATCATACGTGTTCAATTTTTAAAAAATTCTAAACTATTAAGAAATATTTATTATACAATAAAAGCAATATTCTTCAATATATAGTCTACTAATTGCTTTCAAAGGATGAAAAGTCTTCTTAATATCTCATTTCGTTGAAATGAAGTTATCCGAATTTGAAACGTGAAATTAAAAAATAAATTTTAATATTTTCGTTGTAATACGTTTCACGTTCGCGTGGAGCGTGATATTAATTAAGTAGTTAGCGGAAAGAGAAGTGGTTGCAACGTGACGCAGGGACGCGCACCGCCGCGGCCATCTTCTTTTACGCGACACGCGCATTCCTGAGCGCATTTCGATGTAACCACCTGTTGCGGATGACAAAGCATTAGGTATGTATATCAGTGAGTGTCTAATAATGCTAATTCATTGCCGAGCCGAATGCCACAAACGCAGCGTTAACGCGGGCAATCGTGCCGTGCCCGACTTATGGAAAAGGTAATTCGCGCGAAATTGCAAGTACCCCGCTACCTTTACCGTTTAAAATCCGCGGTAATCTCTGTTAGATTCGCGGCTCGTGTAATTTACACGGCCGGTGCGGCGTGGCGCCCGTTTCTCTACGTACGTAATGCAACGTCGTCGCGATAAGGTCGGCGATATGGGATACGCTCCGCGGAAATTGCACACGACTTAACATTCCGAGACATTCTCTGAAATCTGTGCGCCGAAAATAACCAATAATTTTCTGCGAAAAGTTCTGGACTACTTTAATTTAGAAGACCAATATAATTGTTTATTGCAAGAAACATTATTCAGCAGACGCAAAAATTTGAAGAATCAAGGATACCAATTAATTAACTTTCAAACTTCTATTAATCTTAAGTATTTATCTTATTTACCTTCCAATTTATATTATTTAGCATCTAAATTGAAAACGTTTCATTATAGTTATCAGTGTTTTATAACATAAAAACCATACTTGAACAATGTAGTTGAAACTGTTTTAATTACTACGCACCTTCCGCTTGTACTCTATCATTAAACAGTTAACTGTGTTTGACGAGTATATTAGTGATCTTAAAACTTGAAAGGATATTAATTCTCTTAACAATGAATTCTTTATCTTTTCAGATAAACATGTAAACCTTTGTTTTGCTTTGATTTTTCATTAAAATATATCCTAGGTGAATTCGTTCTTCGTTTGACAGGTACACACATCATTTTTTGACTTTATTGTACATAAAACGAGAGATTTTTCAAACTAAATTCTACAGTTAACAAGGTTGAACAATGAGTAATACTACGTTTCAAGCAATTAAACTTGTCGACTTGACTTTCGTCTGTTCCCGCCCGTTACATGCGAATAATATCCTCAGTCTGTTTATTATTTCGTGAAACGAAGGGGCCATCAAATTACCATCGCGGATAAAGACTCAGTTATAGGTGGCTTTAACAATTCTTTTAACCGAACGAACACGCAAACAATATTCCGGGAACACGCGATACTTGTTCGGTTGTATGGGCATTGTGAGCGGCGCGGGAAAAAGCGTCCGCGCGCAGCGGATCCGCCTTTGCAGGACTTTCTCGCGAGTGTAGCTCACGCACGGCTCGGCACCGTGGAACATAAACGTCTTCGGGACGACCGTACGGATACCGACTGTCGTCTTTTCGGGTCGTAAACCGTGGCCGGGACTAATTCACCGACAATCCCACGCTAATTGTATGTATGAACGACTCGTGACCAAAGGACGCTACGTGTTCGTTCCGGCAGTAACCGAATGGCAAAAACGGGACGACGGAAAGTGGAAGAAAAAGAAATACGGCCTTTGTTTACGATGCTCAAGAGTAACATTTTGGCGGTGTCAGGAAATAATTTCGTTTCTCACGTGTGCATTTCTCTGTAACTCTTCTTCCTTTGTATTTATGAAGATCAAGTGTAAATAATAATTATTAACCCTTCTCTTTCACAACTGAGCAGGTTAAAACTAGTTTTTAGTTAATCATTTATTAAAAATGAAAGAAAATTCCATGCTTTTGCCATGCCTATGTTTACCTTAAAAATCAAAAATTTATATTAGATAAGTAACGTTTAGTTTTAACTCAGAGGAATTGAATGGTACTTTCACTAATTTCTGTTTAGAATCTTTGTCACGAGTCTGGCACGATGTTGTAAGACGATTGAAGAGTTTTACATACGTAGAGGTTTTATAATAATATGATTGATAACGTTATTTATATTCAATTTACATTTGAACTATGTATTCTTGTAGTAAATATTTATTTTAATTAAGTTTTTAATACTAACAAGATGATGACGCACGTAGTAACATACTCAATATTTGAGTAATGCGATAAAAATATTTAATAATGTAAATGTGAAATGATTAGAATATAAATAATCTTGTATTTTATAATCCGAAAATTATATAATTATAAGAATTAATCATAAGAATGTCGTTGTTTAGCCATAAAATAAGAATTTTGTAAAATCTTTAATGTGAACTTCTATCTTTTTGGTAAGTGCAGGTGTCAAAGAGATTTCAGCATCACTAACATTTCTGTAAATGAGTCTATATACTTTTCAGCATGCATGAAACTAATACAGGATGTGATCAATTCAAAGACCATAAATACTTAAAGTTAGTGAAGAGCGTAAAAAAAAGAAGCCAAAATTTTTTAGACTTTTAAGAAGTGTTTGAATAAATAACTTCAACTTCATCAACGTTTTACAAGTGCTTCTTTTTGAAAACGTTTTTATCATGTTTTAAACGACTTGAATATGTTATAGTAGAATTGTTACTGCCAATTTTTTAAATCCAACTATAACACTATGTTCGCCGAATTTATCAGAACATGAACTACTTACATACACATAAGTACATACGTATCCAAAACAAAATTATTGTACTGAAAAGAAAATTGAGTAGTAATTTTGTTTCTTTGGTCCATGTACATAAAAGTAAATGAGATCAAAATTGTAGCTCTTTAAAACACTTATATTTTGTTTTTTAATATTTATCGATAAATAAAAATCATTCTGATTAAAATTGATAAACACAAATTAAGAAATATATTTATAAATCATTTTTTCCATATATTTTCGTTCGCCCTCAAATTTTATTTAATAAATCTTCCTTTTGCGGTATATTTTTATGCGTGAAATACAAATATCGTCAAATTTAACCAGCATCTTTGAATAATCAATAATTTCTCTCGTAATAATTAATTGATAATCCACCTACATGGAGCGAAAAGGAATCCAAGTTGAATAGAAATGAATAGAAATCGAATAAGAGACTTTTATTCGATTCTGTTCTATTTATAACATAATTTTTCCCAAAAGTGGTTGTCTATATTAATACATACAAAATGTAATAAATTTCTTCACCGTAATGTATAAGTCCCATCATTTATTGTTTCACAGTGGTAGATACCGGCGCGACGAGTACATTTTATGAAATAGAAGATCAAAAAATTTAGTATTACGGAGGAGCGGGAAAATGTTACCGTTGCGAACATTAATCTTCCCTTGTGTTCAGAGCAAGTGTAATCGTAAACCTCTGCGCGATTTATTTTTCATAACGGCGAACCATTATCCGGGGGAGGTTACGTTTCCCGAACGCACAATGAAATTTAATTCCTTGCCGAGCTCCCTTCCACTTCGTTTACCGCGTCAAAGGTTTTGTTTAATTAACGCGGTATTTCTGGTGTAATTAAGACCGAAGGTTAACGCATATGCGCCACTATAATTGAGGCGGAAGATTAACAGTGGACTCATTAATTTTTACTCTTATACTCGACGGCGAACCCGGAACTCTTTCATTTTTTCTTCTCGCATTGTATGATGTCGTTGCTTGTGCTCGCCTCGGACGAATTCCCTGGTGGCAACTTTGAAAAATTGTTTTATAATTCTCGCGTAGCTGATACAGCTAGGAAGAAGTTATTTTTCTCGTTCAAATAATTCCCGAGAATACAGCAAACATAATAGTTCTATTTAATATCTTATAGATATTATCATCTTTTATTTCAATCATATAACTATATGAAGGTTTGTTTATTTAATTATTTTTTAATTTTAATTATTTTTTTGATCACTCAAATTAGAATTAAATTTTTCTTTGGTTACTATTACATTGGAGCCATTATAATTCTCAAAGCAATAGTATATTCCTAAAATACATTCAGCAAATATAGTAAACTATGTGTTATAATATTAATATATTTAAAAAGTCGTATAAATGTACTCAAGTCCTTAATAAACACAATGCATACACAATTAAAACGGAATCTCATTGAAATATTTCCACACTCAATAAATGAGATAAGAATAACTACTCTGCGATCACTTCGAAAACATTCATATTCTCCATTTGAATGTACACAATTTTTTATTGAATGTCATTTGTTTAAGTTCGTTTTCAAAAACCAGAAATTGCATGAACCAACTGAAACATTCGAGTAAATACGTTCGATCGCGGAGGGAACAATGAAGAAATCACTTGGCCGTTTTGAAACCCATTCGTTTAAGCTGTACGCGCGGGTAATTAGAAATCGAGCCGCCACGGCAACGATATTAACTTCTTCGCGAACCGAGCACCACGGGTGCGTTAGGCTAATGCGGATTGACACGCTATATTGGCGTTACTCGGTGAAATTCGCTGTTAATACCGATCGCGATCGACCGTGGCTCTTTATTCTAACGGGGGGCAAACAGGCCACGCGAAATGTAATTAGCAATAACGTCGGCCGACGTACCACTCGCTTCGCGTAATTAGTTCCCGTGGCGTTCGTCCGCAGAAGTCCGCGCAGCGATTCCTTCAATTAATTTCAAGCCGATCGAATTTGCTCAGTTATAAGCGCTTTATCGCGATCGGCTCCCTCCGTATAAACAGAGTTTCCGGCGCTGGCCATAGGCAGGTACCTGCGGGTATTGAAGATGGAGAAAGAGTTACCTGTTTCATCGTCTGATCCCTATATTAATATCACATGCAACCGTAGTGCATCCCCTTTCGAGCGCTGCATACCTGCGATCGTTTATCATGCGGTGCTATTGTATTCATCGAGGATGGAATTATTCAATTTGCTGAGAGAGGACGTTGTAGCTGCAATTCGCGTTCGAGGTTGTAAAGAAAATTCTACGTAATTGGATTTACAGGGTTTATGCGAAGAAGGAGATCGTTTTTACAATTTAAGTGCATTGAATTGTTGAAAACTTTGAAATACAAAGTATGTAGTTTGTAAGGAATATTTACTTTTTATCTAAAAATTAATGTAAAAGATGTCTACTGTATTCTGTGTTTTTAATATGACTGCTTGCTTTGAATTATAACTTGAATCCGGTTTCACTTTTAATTAAAATATATGTACAGAATATCCAAGAAATGTGATATTATCCGAAGCAAACGTATTCGTTCCAAAAATACAAATCCTGTTCTTTCCCAGTTTGCAATTCAAGGTTCTTGAGTTATTCGTAAGATATATATAAATTATGAAATGTGTGTTAAACTGTTGATACACTGTATTGTTATCTATCTATGTAATAGAAATAATGAATTAGGCTGTTTCTAAAAAAAGTAAAAAAGAATTTTCCAATGATCAATAGAAGGTAGTTTGAAAAATAGACGTTCCGTTGCATTGATTTTACCTGGGTATGAACAACAGTTGCTCGAGTAGCAAGTGTATTTCCCAAAATCAACTCCGGGGCGAAAGTTCCAATTGTTGCGGTCTCGGTAAAGCGATAATGGTAACAAACAGCCGGTTGCATTCATCGAAACGCATGGAATCGCATTACATCCGCTATCGTCCAACCACTTAATCACCGAGTGCACGAATTATCGAAACGAAGCATAGTGATGTACGCGAGCCCACGGGATAAATATAGACAAAACATGTTTCAGAGGTAATGCGAAACTTGAAAGTATGTAACTCGACGGTAACCAGACTGATTCTAATTTTCTATTCACATCCTGTTCCTCTTCTCAGATCAATACCGTTCAAACTAAATTGTTTCACAACGAATTTGAACTTAAACAGATTTTCAATTCGTCGACTATTCGGAAAATAATAATAAAACTTATTATTTCGAATGTAATCGTACGTTCTTTCAAAGGTTAACGAAAAAATTCCAATCATTTTATGGAATTAGACCAGGTGAACGGACCTTTATCATGGATCAGTGATCTAATGCTTTAAATTACAAATGTTTAAATGGTAAAAATGTCACAAGAAAATTAACATTAAGAAACAGTGGAAAGTAATCGTTTCCTAATTATACGTAATATTATCTTTTGCCTTTAACCTAGACAGAGATGTAATTAGCTAGTTATCAGGTTATTTAACAAATAACCAATTACCTAAGAATATTATGTGAAATGAAAACAGATAATTACAATGAAAATAGAATTCCTTCTCCTTCCAATAAACGATTGAATAATTCAAACATACTTCCGACGAGAAAAATTGCAAAAACAATCACAATACAAGATTGAAAAATAATATTACCTCGAAGCTTCATCCAATTACAGTCTTCTCCAATTACATCACCCACCCCGTTCCTTTTATGTATTAATTCCTAAAATTAATATCCGGATATGAAGCAGTACCAATTCAGCGAGCAAGAAATATGGGACACTTGATTTTTCCGGGTGAGAAAATATTACGAAATTCTCCAATTCGGAGCATCGTACGCCATTCCAATTTGTCAGCCGTCGAACCTTATATGCCTGTAATAATCCCGGTAACACACAATCCTTCGACATCCTCATGATTCAGACAGGAAGATCCGGAAAGTTCTCCGTTGAATTTTCCCGTGGAGTCCACACGTTGAACTTCTTCAAACGTGCGCTCCCGCAGTGAACTTTAAATCGCCTGCGGACCTTTGTCTTTTTCTCGCCGGGCGGCCATTTCCCCTCGTTCCGCCGCAGCGAGAAAAACGCGGCTTCTACTTTGCACCTTGAACACCCGCGGATTGTAAATTCCCGTTGAAATTCTACCGCGCCTTTTACGAATATACGGCCGGCAGGTGGATAGCGCGCATAATGGCGGACGGGCGGGGTTGAAAAATTCGCGGCAGCTTGGAAGTACCTCTTACTCCCCAGGGTAACGTTGATGCGATGTACGGGGGTTTCTTTGTGTTGTTTGTGCCATCCCTTTCCTTTTCGCTTTACAGGGATGTGAAGGGGAATTTGTGTTCTGCTTTATCGATGCCGTTAATGTCGCCGTGCGCCTGCCTAGGAAGGAAAGAATCGGCAAGGAAGCGCGAGGCTGTGACGGCCTGGAAATATTCTCGTGGTTCTGTGCTCAGTTATAAATGAGAGGGGAGATAAGAAAATGTGCACCAAGTTTTATTATGTAATGATTTGTATCCGGTTGTTCTGAAAATTGCCCTGGTTTTTCATCGTTTAATAACAATAATCTGGTTAATATTGTAGCGATAAGTGTTATAACATGGATGCTGGGTATTGTAGTTCAGTAAATAAGAGAACTGGTAGTGGATGGGAAAGAAAAAGCAACGTTGATGAAGCAACTTTTAAAATCTCTTATCACTAGAATAGAGTATAAATAATTATACTTATTGCGAATTTTATACATTTAAACGTATCACTCATTAGCAGAGAAAATACAATATAGGATAAAATACTGAAAAATAGAGTTTCTAAATATTCTTTCTGTCATTGGAAACAGAAAAATGCCTCAGGAAAAACTTGCACTTTACCGATGCTTACATATGCATAGGAAACCGAAGTCTTTCCCATTTCAAATATACTCTACAGCAGCTTGATTTAAATCATAATATTACAACTAAAGAAACTTGATCAACATATATCTCTACTTAATTCATTTTCCTAGCCAATCCTACATTTATTCAATAAACACGTACCACAATAAATCAACAAAGTAAAATATTCTATCTCTTGATAAAAAGTGAAATCATTTTACAAAAATTTTACTCAAACTTCAAAATAAAATTCCAGTCGAGCCAAAAGAAACGTGAGCATAGCAATATTTGCCTTCCACAAAATTCCATCGATAAAATGGCGACCATGAACGCGGTCAGTGCGGTACGAGAACGGCGAAATCGTGAATCCGGATCGTTCTTCCGGGAACCTTGGATCCGAAACTTCGTTTGATCCGAACGGAAGGTACTACACGCGGCCGCCTGGATGCCTTTCCGCGGCAAGTAAAAGCATTCAGGTGTCATCAAAAAGAGTTTTACGCGGACCGGTCCTGTGGAAAGTTTCCCGTGTACGTTCCCCGGCTGCATCAATCTTCCATGTCCGCCCGACATTTCTTCTCGCCCTAGCAAGCTCGGTCCTCGCTGATGCGTTCACGACTTCCGTCGCGCCCTGAATATTTAACCGAATCCCACCTGTACCTATCGGGCGATACCTTTCGGAACTCAGGGACGAAAATAAAAGCCGAAGAGGACGGTGAACGGGGTGGGGGGAGAGAGTGGAAGGGAGAAAAAAGAGGGAGCGACTGAGGTGAAATGGAATCAAAGAGTAGAAACTGATTCCCGTGCGAGCATACCGTGGGGAACTGGAGAGTACCCGAACTCTTCGTCTTCGGTTGACTAGAGTTGGGGTATCGGCGACCTTGAGAGCCTCGTATCTCAACGTAACAAGCCTTGATGCACTGTTTCCCTATTCGACAAACGGCATAAAGGATATTCGTGCTGATTTGCGATATGAAGACGATATGGCTGGGGCAAAGATATGCGGATCATTCTATGCTTTAGGAATTTTCTATGGATGTACGAGAGAGTTTTAAAAATTGGTTTTGTGAGAGAATTTTTGTAAACAGAATATAGTTTTGTAAGAATAAATTGATATATCTCGTATGTCACGTTAACGTGTTTTTACATGAGATTCATATAAGAGAATGATAAAAGAAAATATATAATTTTATGATCCAACATTTAGTACAGTAGATAATATAATTCATCATTTTCTTTCTAACTTCCTTAACTATAGTTCTTTAGGTCTGTTTTGGTGCCATCACGTTTTCAATTTCTTAGTACGAATTTGTTTCGTATTCTCATTTTATCATACTTTTCAATATATGAATGGTATAAGAAAATCATTGTTAGATTATGCGTCCTTATTTTTGTAATAATATTTAAAGTTGAGGATACCTGTAGTCTGCTTCTCAATATAGTGGGTGGTGTATATGTTCTTACAGAGTAGTGTTTGCAGAAATTGTTTTCATCCTCCGATTCTAAGATTATTCTTTTGTTTATGTTCATGGGTTTTATTTTTAGATGAATTTATTTAAAATTAAATAAAATAAATGCTTTTAATTGTTATAACATAATATTGATTCATTATTTCTTCTTACCTCCATCACTATCTGATGTTAATATGAAATTATCCATTTTTGAAGGAACATAAAATAAGTAACCTAAAATAGGTTACTGTAGAATTACTGATCAGCTGTGAATGTAGGACTACCGATCAGCTGTCGGTCATTCGAAGCATAAACAACCGAAAGAGTGAATGACCGAGAGAACGAGTGAAAGAGAGTGCGAATGTAAATAAGAATGAGAGCGAGACATTAGAGGCGATGACCGCGGGGTCCGTGTGTGTGAGTATGTGAATGAGTGACTGGTGTATTGGGAGGGATGCACGGGGTAAGGCGCCTTTTGTTTCTGGCCTTTTGCTTTTCGTCTTTTGCCATTTTGATTTTGTGTCGTGTGTGAGAATTGCGAGTTGGAGCAAACGAAGTAATACAGAAAGTATTGAGAGAGTATTGTGACCGTTACGAGTATTTAATTATAAACTGAAATTAAACTTGAAATTTACTTTAAACCTTGCCCTTGATTCATTACAAATCCCACATTACCTTCAACGCGTGAAATGAAACAAACTAACAATATAACTAACTGACCCCTGAACAACTGAAGAACTGAACAATTGAATAATATAAATTAACTGACCCCGCAACCTGTCTAGGGAAATTGGACTTACACCACTTTCATAATCAATAGCTACGCAGTTTCTTTTACTGGCCAATTTTAAATTGAAAAAAGCATCGACATTTTTTAAGGTATTAAATATTAACTAGTTATAAATAAAAAGTTTACACTAAATTAAGCACAAATTACGCTATATCTCATTTTTTTTAAATGGATTTACACCACTTCTAAAATAAATGGTCCATATATTCTTAGTATAGCATATCGATTTTCTGAATGACAGATTCGGCGCATCAAACTTTTCTAAATAGATTTCACTTATCCGAATAATTTTTATGAATCACTTTCAAATGGTCGTTAATCCTTTACGGATTGAACGACTGAAATCTAAACGATCTATCTAGAGTAATAGCTGTTACAGTAGTGTGGGGTGCGACGCGTCAGGCCGGATACCTCAGGTATACTCGGACAGTTTATGACCAGGCCACTTGGGACTCAGATGGTTCGCAGGCGGCCAGTGATGACCTTTAGAATCATGCCCCGTGTTGACGAGATTAGTATTTAAGATGATTGTAAGGCTTTTGGGGTGGTGTAGTTTCTCGAGTTAAGAGGAGCAGAACAGAGTGGACCAGCATGGAACAACGTAGTTTTGAGAGTGTAGAGTAGTATATCAGAGTAGAATAGCGTTGAACAGTGTAGTACGGTGTAGAATAGATTAAGATACATAGTTTAGTTTAATTCTAGTGCAGCTATAGTCGATTTAAATGAAATTACAATTACACCTGTGCTTGTTTTCGCCAAATCTTCCAATCCCACCGTAGTAATGTCAGCAATAAAAAAAGATGCTCTCTTTTTTAATCATTTCATACCGTCAAAAAAAAAAACGTATCTTAATTCTGCCATAAAAGAACATATGAAACGTTTCCACACGTTAAACTGCTTCAAACGATAAACACAAAGGAATAATTCCTCTCGCAATTAGTATCAGAATTTTTATCCGAAATTCTGTAGTTTTACAGACTTTCCTCCGTTAATAACCGTAGTTTTCCTGAAAAGAGAACACGATTAACGACAGTACCGAAGACACTACAAAACCCGAGCACGTTAAGAGTAAAAACAGTCCAAAGTCTTTGAGGAGTTGAGAGGTCAAACCAGCTTAGCGACGTCCTGCGCCTTTGACTCGACAAAGCTTTACGCGCAGCAACGAAGTACCGTTCTCGAGCGGAAAAGTGGAGCGTTTTGAGCGTCATTCAAAGTGTACCACTTTGAAGCTCGCCATAAAAGTAGATAAGGATCGACGAAATTCATTGAGCCTTTGAATTAGTCAAGCATCCGCAAAACCGGGGCAGGATTCGAAATTCTGCGCCAGGATCCGCGGGAAGGCGAAGCCTCGATGTTCCGTCGAAATTAGCTCGACCAATCGAGCCATGTAACAGAACTCGAGATGGATCGATTGGCCTGTGATCCGCGTTTCGACTCTTTTCCTGTCGTCTGGACAGCAGTAGTTGTGACAGTTGCGGATAAAAACACACCGCAGCTGAACTTAAATTAAGCAGAGCCCTTTGTTTGCCATACAAGCCGGTAAATCGCTTAAAATACCGTTTCACGATCTTACGTGTTTTATTATTAACAAACATCGCCATTTATACGCTAGCCACATGCTCAATTATGCAGAGAGGCCAAGTAGCCATTCGTGGCACAGATAAACGAAACGACGGGACGCTAAATCGGGCAACATTCATTTCGGCGTCCTGCGAGGCGGATTTAAATCTAGCGACTACTTAAATTGAAGAGGCCGAACGCTGGACCATGTTCTGAATGGTTGATTAAGAATGTATGAACCCTCCGGTACATTCGATAAACGCTCTTAATTATTGAACGAAAGGTTGTATTGTTTAAACTGGACAGAACGGATGAAATGTCAAAAGTGACGCGAGCATGTGATATATTCAGAGACAAAATCTGTCTTCTGTTTCAGTATTGTATAATTTAATTACATAATTTTTGTACTTAATTTAGTGAGCATATTGTTTTGAAGGGAATATATATTTCTTTATATATAACCGTATATTTCTGATGTCAAGCCTTCAATTTCTTTTTCATTATACTTATATAATAATTTTGCGTGAAATATATTTTCATGCAGTACATCATTTCCAAATAATTTGCAATCATAGATTAAAATTGAATATATTCTACGTAACATAATTAAAGAAGTTTGCTCTATTCTGAATTTTTTAAACACCCATAAACTTCAGAGATATCTTCGTGATAACGTTTGTTTGGAATTCTTTGCATAATAGTATACACAATCAATTATACTAACAAGCATGCCGATTGATAATGATAATTAAACTGCGGATCCTTGTGCAAATTTGAATTTTTAAGAATATAATTATGAACTACATTAGAATCGGTTTTTCGTGGTAAAAAGTAAAGTCTCGAAAAGTACTATATTTTGGATATTTTATACATTTCTTCACATTGCGATCATACCACGCAATTTTAAACTTTCAAATTTCTCACGAATGCATAAAGACCGGCAGTCTAATGATAATCATAAAATTCGGTCAAACAATACTAGAACATCCAGTATGTCGGACACAATTCACAATTGTCGAATATACGGAACGAGATATGAAAGATATGAAAAGCAGTCAAACAATACATCAGAAATCATGGCTGAATGTGTGAATGTGAACGGTGAGCGGTGACGTGTACGCCTGTGATTTCTCGCGTGTCGTGAAACCCCGCTTTATCCATCCACGTCCGTGCATATGCACACGCGGAATCTCGTTCCCCGTCTGAAACGGGACGAATGAAAAGATCCGGGTCACACGGTGCGAACGCCTTCCTGATGCATTGCGAAAAGAAGTTGGCTCTCACGTAGCTCGGGAGCAAAAGCAAAAGGAAGGTAAGGAAACGGCGAAAAGAAACAGAGGAGTAAGAAAAACCGCGGGTTGGGCTCCACGGAGAGGTTTGGCTGTGCGTTTCGTCTGCTGTTTGAAGAATTTTCTACGTGAGAAGGGCTGAGCAAATCGATCCACGCGTGTTACGTTCGTGAAACGCGTGAAACGTTTGTAAAAATTGCACCGACCAATCAAATGTTGATTTTTAACACGTACCGTGCCATCGGAAATTTCAGTTATACTTTGCTTATGAACTGTATTGATTTTTTAAATAAAATATTAAGTTATATTTAAGTTTATGGTCATTTCTATATATTTTAACATCGTTCCTTTACATTTTCGTTACTTTGTAATATGTACCATTATCCACGCTCATGTGTTTTTTAAAAATATTCTCCGACCAAAATTGGCGTGTACCATGTGTGATGCACACGACACTAAATGTGTTAATTACGTTTTCGTTAATTTTTCTGACGTATTGTGCATAAATAAACTGTACTTCTTGTGCATAATATACACAACTGTATGCTCGTAACTTTGGTCAACAAAAATTTATGTCTAATCTATTTTCAAACATTGAATATTATAGTAATGATACAATATTGCGTATATAATTATAAAAGTTTGATCACCCGAAAGTGTTATTGATTTTACTACAAAATGCCTGCACGTCAGATCATAACCGTTTTACTCTACTTAAGCATGAACTTCTCAATTATAAAGTTTAGAATACAATCCATCATTACTTTGTTTATAGAAATTTTCTCATTAAACTTCAAATTATAACTATCATAAAATTTAATATAATATTTGCTATTCATTAAATATAATGAAATGAACACTCCTAATATACCGCTTTATAAGTTCCATACTTTTTATTTCTGTCTTTGTATTATTTTCAGTTATCGCTTTTCATTATTCGAAAGTAATATTATTATTTTAATGATCTAATTAGAAACATAGAGGAATATAATATGTCAATAGGCGATTTAATAAATTTGAGAGTGAGTTTTACCATTATATTCAACGGTAGACGAAGTATTTATGTCCCTACCTACTACCTCTAATACTTTAATACTCCATAATTAGTTTAGTGATAACGATTTATTAATTCACATGTCTTCCTCATTAGTTAGGAAACTTTAATACATCCCGCATATCCTCAAATCTTTCGCCAATCTATTATCATTTATTCTAGTACATGCAAAATCATTTAGAAAAAGAAGCATTTTTTCATCGAGAAAATCAAATTTTTATAAAACAATAAATAATAAAATATAAAAGAAATATGTAGCCCTGAGAAAATGTTAGCAAAAGTAACGATAATTCCGTGCAAAATTCAAACATAACGACTGATAAAACTAATTATTTAAATATTAACTCAAATTATCATTAGTGATAATATTACCACAAAACAAGTCGGTTCTTTCACACACTTAGCTATCAAACACACCAATGATACAATTAGAGTATCCTCCTTTGTCAACAGCATTCAAGGAGAACGACATAATGAGGCTAACAATAAAACGACACAGGACCGTACTAATATTCAAACCATTTGCATCATTTCCCCATACATACGTTCTTAAAGTATATTCTAGCTAAATTGTTAATTTATTATTATTACTATTATTTACTATATTAGTAGGGTCTATGTATCTACTTCCACACTCCAATAATTCAAACGCAAAAATAAAATTCGACAATCAAATATTATTCATTCCGCCATACGACGCAAGTGGATTAATTAGCCACTACCGCAGAACGCTAGTTAGCCTGCTTCCCGCATAATCTCGCTCATTTCAGTCGCGTTTTCGGCCACAGTCCGCGCCCGTATCTCGTTCTCCAGCCTCCAGTCCGGTGTCTCCGATGGCGGGCCAGCCGGTCGGCGGCATATCATAGGCACACCTCTATTCTGCTTTCCCCGGAAAATCAATATCGGAGGTCGGCAGCGCCTCTCGGGGGTGGCACTCGCCGGAGACAAATCTCAGTGTCCGGAATATCCGTGGCTGGCGCCCAGCCCCGAACGAACCCCCAGCGAAATTCCGCCGATAAGTGGGCCGCCGGACTGGTCACCCAGTAGCCTAACCGGGCACTGCGGGCACAGGCTGTCTCGGAGCCCCAAACGCACCCCCAGCGAAATTCCGCCGATAAGTGGGCCGCCGGATTGGCCACCCAGTAGCCTAACCGGGTACCGCGAGAACAGGCTGTCTCGGAGCCCCAGGGCAAGGGGATCATCCGGTTCCCGTAAGGTTCTGCAGATAGTGTACGGTAGGTCGGCTACACAAGGGGGAAGGAGCGCGGTCGCAGGCACCGATCTGCGGTCTTTCTGCGAGGGAAGGACCTAACCTCTCGGCGGTAACCTCGTGCGAGCTGATCAGAGTGTGTGCATGTAGATATACATGGCCTGAGTCTATAGTGCGCTTGCGAGAGACAGAGAGAGTAAGACGGGGAGATACGAAGGTAGCTAGATGAAGTGAGAGAAGCAAACTCGATCGCCATATTGAGCGACGCTAGCGCCACCAGCGTTCCTGGACCCGCCATTTTTCAGTCGCGAGAATTAATTCAGAACTTTCGCGGAACTTGCCTGTTGTTTTTTTCTTTGCCGGTTAAGGAACGGTAAACGTTGCTTGAAGGGTGCAAGGGGGTCTTGAGGTAATTGATGGTAGACCGAAAGGGATTACGACTGACAGAATGAAGAGGGTGGTAAAGGGTGCGAAGGGGTGGAAAGTTTAGCTAGTCGGACGGAATATGAAAGTTCCGACGGTAGCGAAACCACGGCGGAATTTATGCGGCAGGCGCGCGACTAATCGCGTTAACCTTGCACGACCAGCTTAACTGCTTACGATGCGGGATTATATCCGACTTCGTGTTACCCGCCGTTTTGTTACACTTGTTTTTTCTCTCTCGCCTCGAACCCGTTCGGATTACACGGCCGTTCCATTGTTTTACCCGGAAATTACACCGCGGTTGTGATATCCAGCAGCGCGCAAATACGAGATCGCCGCCCGCCGCGAAACACGTGTCCGTTTTCTATAATCCATGCGCGGACACCTCCGCATCGCCACGCGGTTGGTCAGTCCGACCTTTAAACAAACGTCCCGACATATTTGTTGCGAACGGTGTATAATATTTACGATGGATCGTTACCCATCGGAGATCTACTTTTCGTAAGCCCTCGTTTTCACTACGGCTCCAATTTCCCTCCTTTGCGCCACTCCAGAGCCGCGTGTTTAATTACTCGATCATCGTGCTTTTAATTATCGGCGACGACGGCCGATGTTGACTCCGTTAATTGGCCGTAGCCCGTGGATTACCGGCCAACGGAATATCGACGATAAATTCCGTTCTGCCGCGGCTCGCTTCCTGTCCGAGAGCGGGGAAAGCTGGTTCCTTTCAAAGCCTTCCTGCAGCACTCCGGCTGATGCGACCACGGGATCAGGTGACTCTTTGAAGTCAGCGAAAGCCTTTACCGTCTTCTTTCACCTGACCCCGTCTTTGTATCCGTATTTAGATTACGAGCACAAACCCACGCCACGCAACGAACCCTTCCTCCTCCATCGGAGGTGGCTTCTACCGCGCCCCCTTTTGCGCACGCTAGGCTTTTCCGAATGGGCGAAAGTAAGCCGGAGATCTCTTTTTCGAACCGGCTTTGAAACCACTCCCCCGACCGCTGAAACGCGTTAAAATCAAATACATAATCCTCTTTGGAGATCCGCACGGCAACGGTCAAAGGGTTCGGAGCCTCGGAACTCGACGCATCGATGTGTTTTGCGTGTACGCGCTGTGGTCAAAGGGGAAAGGGCGCTGGAGATTGTGGGTGGATGTTACTTGAACGGACGAAAAAAGCTTTAATTGGCTGAATGTCGGCAATAAAATATTCATTCACCATAATCAATCGGTTATTGATAAGAATCTGATTTCTTCAATATGTTACTGTGAAAATGCGTTTTTAAGTTTGAATAAGGGTTTGGGTTACTTTCATATAGAGTTTCACTCATGTGTGGTTTTTTTCCAAACTTTATGAATGTATTTTAAAAGTATAACTGAATAACATAGCATCGACTAATTTGGTAATTAGTGTGTTTTTCCTTAAATCTATTTAAACTTCGTAGCCTAGCAACGAATGAAAGTTCACTTTGTTGACAATTATTTAGTAATTTGTGCATACAAGGAAGTATACAATTTTCCACTTTACACATTTTTATTATTATAATATTCACATTATTTTAATAATAATAAAATTACTCTTTCATTTCGCATTAGACATTTGAAAATATTTAAATAGAAAAACTTGATAAAATTCAAATTGAAGACTGCAAGAATTACCTATAAAATATTGAAGTGTACAAAGAAATTTAAAAGTTTGGAAGTATCGTAATAGGCAGACGTAGTCATTAACACTGTTGCTTCCATACTGACGTGCTTCCACGTGGCTCACTGTTACTCCGAAGCTTGCACGCAATAGTAAGCAATGTTTCTTCCTCGAATTCCGCGTCACCGGATAATTGGGTTTACACGCAACGGGGCACGGTTTAATCGCACGTACACGGTGGGATTTTAATTCGAGGCCGGATACCTTTAATTTATTCCTTCATAAATCTGTTTCGGATCCCCGTCAGTAGACAACCGCTTTGACATTGGCTTGCCCCTTCTGTTTTCCGCCCTATTGCCTACTCGGCCGGCGATTTTTCGATCGCGAGCCATCCCCGCGTCGACCAATCGGCACGCGAGCTATAATTCAACGACCGTCGGAAACGCTAAACGCGCGCCGCTCGGTGCCGAACGATTTATACAAATAAGAGAATTCGTACAAATCTCATTAATGGATCCCCGATGGAAATCATTCGACATTGTTTTATGACGACGGCATTGTCATTTTCCAGCGGCGCCGGCGAAATCCAATTAGGCAGCGGCGGGGAAATTCGGGGCACGCCGCGTCGCCCAGCACGGTGGGCTGGAACACGAATAAATGAGCTTGAAATGAGCGAGAATTATAAATGAGATGCGCCCTGAACGACGAGCAAACGTTCAACCGCTCGTTGAAATGTTAATAATTAACCGGTCGAATGTTCGGCAGCGGCATAATCGGATTTTGGGGGACGCCTGCTCCTGTCCTCGGACAGGGAAGACGAGATCGAGTATCATCGCTTTTTCTTGAAAATAATACATCTGACTCTTTATTTATGCTGAAATTCGTTCCACGTGGATTCGTTTTAGGCGAATGAAAATCGCGTAAATAGAGTCTGACGATACAAGAGAAAACAAAATATTGGAAAGAAAAGCAAGTATAAGTTTTATAAATACATATTTATTTCACAAAGCTAACCAAAGAAATAATAATAATGACATTTCAGAAAACAAAAGTACATTTTATTCGGTATTACTAAATTCAGATCGCGTAAATTAAGATTGCCCATAAAAACTACCGCATAAATAGTGTTCTAATTTAAGTGAAAAAGTGCCGTGTAAATTGTGGGACTAGCGTATACTAGTTTCTTGATGATGTTATATTGACAATTATCTAAATCAGTGAGCAAAATTAAAGAATCGCAAAATTTTCGTTAAGAATACTATACGAGCTTTTTCTGCTCTTCAATTCATATCATATGGAGGTCCGAAAAATTTTGTACTAAAGTTTACGAGCCCCATATATAAAAACTACATATGAAATTTTTCGAGATTATAGTATTTCTTCATAAGCAACATATGAAAAACTTGAAACCAAGGAACCAAATCAATTGGTCAAATATAGCAAGTACCTACAAATATCAATATAATTGTCTCTAAATTAGGAGAGTATTTATAAATATTTATCGGATTATTTATGTTTCACGTAGAAATATAACAATCCTCAGTCTAATTATTACATACTTTATTAAATCAGCTGCAATCCACAACTTTAAAAGAAAAAGTACAAACATGGATATTCATTAATCAGAACAAACGCTGCGTTCTTTACTAAAATTAAGGCTCACAAAAAAATCTATTCTCTCCTTAAAACCTGTCTTCTCTAACACTATCATCAACTTGCCAGTGGCACCAGCCGTTTGAACTAAAATCATTCCCCGAAATTCCCCAAGAAAATCGGACGGTTAACTTTCGTTCACCTCGAATCTCGTCTCGCGGCACGAGCGTTGAAATCCAAGCGGACTTAGAGCGAGGACTGTCTCGCGCGCTGGATCGCCGGTGTATTTTGCAGAGGTCTCGCGCTCAGTTTGCTCAAGAAAACGCGCGAATTATTTCCAGTGGCCTCGAAAAGTCGCCCCCGGGCAAACGTTCCGCGCAGCTGCCGCGCGCGCTGAAAGCTCACGTTCGGCGGACTCATTAGAAATCTCACGTATTTGGGTAAGAGCTTCCGCTCGGTGAGCTCGCTGACGAGACTCAAAGCTTTGACCGTTCGTACGTGTTCGCGAGCGGAGACGGTTGACTGTCTGCTTGGGACGAGTCGTTGGAAATTGTTTCTAAAACTCGTTTTACTGAGTTAAACCCACCCCGTCACCCTTCCCCCTCCCACTTTCCTGCCACCACTGTCTAGCCTCTGGCTCTTATTCGGACCCTTTCATTTATTTTCTATGCAGCAACATTTTTATATCGTCTTCTATAAATTGACGATCTATAAGTCTTCTATAAATTGACGATCCATTGTGTCGTTTGTACATTTACTTGTAACTTGAGTTGCAATAAGTAATTCACTACTTTGACGTAACGAGAAAGTAATATGATTTGTATAGAAATTTTAGAACATCCTTGCGATTTTATGTTCTTTTAAAATGACACGTTATATGATGATTAAATAAAGGGTTTAGGGGTGTATGTTTTGTTTTAGATATGTGATTTATTTTCATACTGTTAATAAATGTCTTTGTGGTCTTAGAAAAATTTTAATATATACATTAGACCCACGTAACGTACACGTAAGGTCACGTAAACGTGCCACTCAACGTGTTAACGTGACGTTGAAGAATGCTCCGTCCCGGTGGATTTGAATTGGTGTCTAAAAGAAAAATATACATTACATTTCATAAAAGTTACAGGGAAACCTAAAAATAATTCATTGCATATTGGTATAGCATATGCTCTTCTGCTTTGAAAATTACAATTTATTTTGCGAATATAAGATACTGCCTTAATTGGTGCGGAAATGAATTGTTTTTACGTATTTCGGTAACTTTTATGAAATGAAACACACGCTCTTCGGTTAATTATTTCAATGCCGAAATTTCAATGTTTGTTTTATTAAAATAATTCCATTGTACCATAATCTACATCTCTCCAATTTTAATTTCGTGCAGTAACAGAAATACAGTAACGAAAACACGCCCGATAATCAAACACAGCGCGAAGCAGAATAATACCCAATCCCCAAATATTCCTCACTATTTTTAAAAAGAAGATAAATTTCTCTTCATTTCTCTTCATTAAAAAACATTATAAATCACTCAATCATTCCTAAGTGCACAAATTCATCAACACACATTCCCAAACCACAACAGTTTCGACAAACAATCCAACAAACTCGTTCCCCGTTTCCATCGCGACACCAATTCGCTCTCAATATTTCGAATCACCCTCGCTGCTACAATAAAACAGTCATCTCCATCCGCGAAATACGGAAAAATCACGTTTAGTGGAAGAAGCGTCCCGTGGAGGCGTAAAGAAAGGCGCGCGTGCGGAAGCGGGTGATGGAGATAGTACGGCGGAGGCAAAAGTGACGGCAAGATTGCGCAATGCTCGATACAATAAATCGGGTCGGATGCACTTACGGTAGTTTCGGGGGCGGGGCGGGGGGTTAGCAAGAAATCGGCCGACTCGGTGGCTCGACGGTGGCTCGGATAAGCCATAAATAAACGAGCACACCCGATATAAGCGGGAGACGTTTATGGCAGCCGCATACATGGCGCACGGAACCCCCGTTGCAGCTTGCCCAGACACAAACTACTCTTTAAAGTTGCACAAGCTGAGATCTAAGAGGCCGCGGCGGCACACCTACTTCCTCTCCGTTTTTTTTTACGCTTTTATTATACCGTGTGCGCGCACAGCAACGAGTATTGCGGGGGTGGAAGGGTGGACCAAGTAAATTTTTCGTGAGTTAAAAATATGAGTTGTGTACGACGCACGTCTAAATCCTATCGAGTGAATGATTATACTGTGCGTTGCACTAGTAATCGTAGGGATTGGTTTTCATTAATGTAGGGCTGATGCAACATTTGTGACGTTTTTTCTTCATGGTTAACCTCTTAAGAGTGGAATTTATTTTCAGAAATCTCTGATAATGCTCGCAATGAAATGAAATAATGAAGTGTATAAAGTGTAATGTTTAAATGTAGCAACGAGTTTCTACTTAATCCTTGTTATACTAAACTACGTATTAAGATTAATAATTAAAACGTGATCTCTTATTTGATTGCAATCATTATTTATAATTAGTACTTATAATTCATTGTAATTATCTCAATTTAAATTGTCGATTAATAATTATTTTATCAAATTTTCTTTTTTTAACAATTTTCTAAAAAGAACATAATAATTTAAATATGTACCCCTGGCGCAAAAGTATACTGAATCAGTAATGGTTAAAACGTTACAATGGGTGAAACAAACATTCAGAAACTCTCAAAACACGTTAACGCTCTCGACGTGGGGGCGGTTTCCTACAGCCGAGATCTGCCGAACACGGCTACTTGGTTGCCGGAGGAGAATCAATACGAGTCGAGTGTGTCGAACGGTCGGGAAATATTTATCGAGTTGTTCTAATCCGTAATGGTGACAAAAATGGCCTGGTAACTGATGGTCAGTATAGTTTTACTGTCTGTATACTACGAGTATCGCTGCTTTAGCATTTAGTCTATAACAAATATTTGACTTTATAGTATCGACGGTTTTAGTACTAGGATGTGAACATTTGTTTACTTGTTTGTCGCAAAACGGTACTTCATTGTGTTACGTTGTTTAGCTACAGACGGTACGTTTACGTTTTCCAAACAGATGTTTTTCTCATTTTTATTGTTCTGATTAGAAAGAGATTTTAACTGATTGGATTTACTTGTTCGATCACTGACATATTTTACTATATTAATTGCACTAAAAGTGGCCCTAAACATTGATACCAAAAATAATAAGGAAGATGAAAAATTGTATTCCATTAACTCATTTGCATATTTGTAATTAATAGCATAATATAGTTACAATGATTGTAATTCTATATTTCGAACGAAGAAAATTTAATTAATTTGATGTACATCGTTATTTAATGCTTAAACCTTTGTTGTTACACTTTCTTATATTTCATACATACAACACGTTTTTTAGAAAAATTTCAAGAATTGGGATGAGTGTTGCTAAATACAAGTATTTGGTGATAGCAATCGTTGCAAACAATAGAAATGATAAAATAAGAATATTATATATCATTTGTCTGGCCAAACAAGATATATATTCTGTTTGCTCGAGCAGGTATTTCAAATATTCTGCTTCCCCGACCAAATACGCTGTAAGCTTCACTTGTCTGACTAGTACAAAGCTTCTTCTACTTATCTTAATAGACACGAACCATATTGCACTTACCTGGCCATTAACTGTCATTATGCACTTTGCTTATACGGTGAAAGGCAAAATCCTATTATCTCCTTGTCGATACAAATCGTTTTCGTTTCACTTGTCTGGTCATGGATAGTACATACTACTTACTTTTCTAGAAACTACTCCCAACTACATTTAGGATATGAAAGAGGTAATTAAATTCGATATACGTTAACGATCGTAATTCTCTGAACGATTTTAAGAATTTAAAAAATAGGATGCAACAGTTGAGAAATGAAACTACTTCATTAAGTATTTAAATAGGTCTAAACTTTCTCATAATTATATTATTTTAAGGTGCGGATGAGCTGCAAATGTTTTCTAAAAATTACTGTACAACGGTAGAAAAATTCTTTCCAAAGATCATTTTTTTTTACAAAGTTTCAAGACCACCGATATTTTTTTTAATGGAACCATATAATACTTTCTATGTTCTTATAAACCATAAAGTGAACACTTTAATCGCATATCCACTATTTTAATATCAAACATATAATATTCGGTTGATGCAAAAGTTTTGACGTTTTTAGTATTTAGTTTGTAGGTTAAGATGTAGAAACAAAGAAATAAGTGACCTTTGTACACGTTTTAATAGTTTCAAAATAAATGTTATTTGTTTCGAAAAAAAACATGTTTTGTTAACCGCGTATAAAAGACATAAAAATTCTTGTTTCAACGCAATAAAGCGATAAAATGAATTAAATAAGAACAAGACTAAAACTAAATTTGAAATCCGTGAACGCTATGTCTGCATTCCAGAAAAACATTATGCTTTAAATGGTTAAACAATGAAATTCTAGTAACCTCAATCGTACGTTCCCACGGCGAGGAATTAATATTTGCACAATTACAACTCCAAATATCAATTTCGAACCGGGCAAAAGTGTGTCATACCAAAATTGTGTCAACGAAAACCAGTAGGTGACTTTAACCATTCGGTGGCCAGTGAATGTTACACGGCACGTTCCATGCATACCAATTGTGAAAATCAAATTTCACGTGAACGTTCACTAGATTCGCGGTCAGTTCGGCTTTCGTTAACGCGCGACAATGTGTTCCACTTAATAACTTACGGAATTATTGAAATTTATAGATACGCCCAACAATCCAGAATATTCCCATAAACAGTTAGACACATCTTTGACCCTTAACCTCTTGGCTACTGTTAGCGACTAAAGGTGCTTAAAAAATTTTGTTTCAGTGTACGATTTGCGCCTATAGGCTCCGGTAAAGTGTTATTGACAATAATTGCAGAAAATCTCGCTTATATCAGGCGTGAGTGAATTCTAATTCATCAATTACGTCTTTCGTTAGTGATATCTTGTATACATGTGATTATTTTATATTGGTTTAATTTAGTTCAATTGAGTGTTTTACTGGTTTCAATACACTTTCTTAGAAATACGCGTTGACTCAAAATTCGGCCGTAGCCAAGGATTAGATGCTACAGTCGGTCTGGCAGGCCGTTCAAAATTTTGATTTATTTACATTATCTTTCGAGCATAACCTACAATATTGAAGCTAACCATGCATCTTTCAATCACAATATAATATCTAATCATTGAAATTATGAATAACTTATATTGCAACATAGATTGCTGCAAAAGTTTCGGGAACCCGCCATTTCTAGCACTGCTATTCATTTGTTTGTTCTTATCATAAAGCTTCACATTTTTAAACTTAGAAACTATTGACATAGCATAATCGAAATTGTATTACTTTGTAAACAGAATATTTTGAGAAACAATAAGACTATTAGTTTGAAATTATTTGAGACTTTTCTCATACTTCCGCAACACATTTGCAGCAACCCACGTATTTATGTAGCAGCATTGATTTATACTTCGCCAGCAGTCTGACGAACTATACCACTTAACGGTTAAAAAAGTACAAAATGTTTATGGAAATATTTCACATCTGCGAGAAGAATTCACCATTGAATCCAACGGTATCTCTCATGAAGCTAATTTTTCCTTCGAACGGCGTAATACCAAGCATTTTTTTCTATTACACCGAGAGAGCTCGAAACCCAGAGCCATAGCAATATCCGGTTATTATCGAGCGCGGACACGGTGGATAAAGGTCGAATGAAATTTCTAAGGGGAAATGGACCGGCGTCCGCGGATACCGGCTCGCTTTTATCCGGCGGCGTACGCACGCACAGGGACGCCGCCATTCATATTCGATAATAACAATTTCTTATGGTCGCGGTAATTGAATTTTTAAAAACGCTTCACCGGCTATTCATTTTTAAAAGCGTTGCGTCGAGTCATGTCCCATCGCCGCCGGCCGCAACCCTTTTCTCCGTTATTATTTTTATTATTGCTATTATTATGGCCGTAACCACGACAGGATATAGAAACAATAATAGCGGTCCACTCGCGGATAAAACGAGGAAAACGATGGACGAGAGCAGAGTCTGGTGGGAGAGGGTGGACTGTACAACGAGAAAAATAATTCGCGAACGGGAGGGATGCGTCTGAATCCGAAATGAAATGAAAACTTTTGTCGTTTACATTCACTCCGGACTTTTATCGCGGAAATCCGTGGATATCCGCGGACACGGTTCGCAAAGCTTTTATGAATTTTCGCTTCATTTATACAATTTCTGTGCCGCCCGGCCTTTTAGCGACTGCCACCCGGAGCGGAAGAAGGGTGCACGCTACGCGGATCGTAAACGTCGCCCGTATAATTTCCTGTAATCGCGCGGTCCGATAGAGAGCTACGTTTCTTCGGCTGTCGCCTTGTCCCGCGGCCAGAAAAACAATGTCCACTCTTCCTTTCGCCTCGTTAACATCATCGACGATGAATCGGGGAAACGGGGAACACGGGGACGAGAGCGCAGTCGTTTTTCTGTTCGATTTTTCGCGAAGATTGTAGCAACAGGTTTCGTCAGAAGTTGGGTGCTCGTAAGGCAGACTTATTAACCATTTGCACTCGAGAGGCGATTCTCAGTCAACACTTGATCTGATGCAACAAAATTATAAAGATTCATGTTCAACCTGTTAACTGTGAAATTTAGTTTGAAAAATCTCCCGTTTTGCGCGTGATAAAATTAAAAAATGAAGTGTGTATTCGTTAGACATAGGACATCTAGGGTATATTTCAATGAGAAACTTAATCAAAACAAAGAAGAATTACATGTGTATCTGAAGAAATAAAGAATTCATCGTAGAACGAATTAGTATCGTTTCCAGCTTTAATATAACGTGTATATTCGTCAAACGCAGTTTACTGATTAATATTAAATTTCATCTAATATCTCCATGTGTGAATATTAAAATGAAATAATTTTGTTTATTAGAAAGTGTTAAATATTTCCAATGGGAAACTGTCGAGTGCCAGGTTTTAATTCTTTTCGCATCACATGTGGATTTGTTCAAAGCCTGGGCTGATAACCGTTATCTTTTTTTACAATCTTTGCATTGTTCAACTGTTTAGTTAACACAACATTATTTAGCAGTAAAAAAAAGAGTAATGAAAGGGTAAAATATAAGTTCAAAATGTTTGTGTCAGGAAGGTCTGATTATAGGTCACTGTGAATCCGGGCGTGATCATTTGTTCAGTCATCTGTGCATTTACGCGTATTATATATACAAAATATAAAAAAAAAATGTAAAATATCCAAAGCTTAGTAGTTTTTATATTACTTCTTAGAAAAAAACCACTTTTCTTCGTCATTCCCTTTTCCCGATTACATTCTTACACATTTGAATTTGTATAAAGATCTGCAGTATATTTTTTAAGTTTTTATGTATTGGCTTATCCCATAAATAATACGGTTTTCGTATACATCTATTACTTTTAAAGATAAAGGTAAACAAAACTTTTCTTAATCTGGAAGATATTCTTCTTTATTATTTATAGATAATCTCTATCTACATTATAATACCTACAGATACATTATAATAATTAGACTTTCTCAATTCATCAATTTCATTAAAAAATGAACGAGTTCCACAATACTTTATTTCGATTAAAGGTAATATTAATGAAATTAACATACATAAAATTGAAAATAAACGTATGTCCGCAAAGGATATTCCTATAGCTAAAAAAAATTATAAATATTTTTGAATGATTAATGGAGTTTAAACATAAGAATGATTGAACAGTTGAAGAAAAATTTGAAAATGGTCTCTAAATGGTAATATTTATAAGAATTCAATTTTTGAAAATTTACTACTGTAAAAATTAAGTTAAATTAGAATTAAATGAAAATTAACCAACTTGAAAGTTGGAAGATATTAAAATCAACTTGACTAGAATTTGTTCAAATCACTTAATCTTGCAATAATTAATATTATTTTTTAATTTATAAAAATTAATATAATTATATTAATACAATTATATTACAGAATTATAGAATAAGAATATATTCGTAACATCAGTTTTGCAGAGAGATTCACCTTTTCTGTCTGACGAAACGGAAGACTGAATTCATTTATCAACCACGTAACTTGTCTAGCCGCACAACAGGCTTCTTTTTATCCTACTGTTGTTTCACACGAGTAAGCAGCACGGAGGCATTTTTCCTGGAAGTTCCGTAATTGGGAAATCGGGCGTCGTATCGGACTGTTTGTGGCCGATTGTTCTTGTCCCCGATCGGGCGGACGTTATCGAGAAAACAGTATTCCTAAAGGTGAAACTCGAAGAGTGAAACTAGTGCTCTTGTGAAACAGGATTTTACATCGGGTAAAAGAGATATTTCCAATTTCTACTGAAGATCAATGCTTTTAATCAGTTCTAAGTGAACTATTATTTCAAGTATAATCAGTATTATTTACTTGTTCATTTATTTCTTTTATTTATATAACAAATATTTATTTTAAGTCTTTATTTTAAATACAACTTTAAAAATAAAACCTGATTTGCAGTAAAAAAACGTGCCCAAAAATAGCATTTCAAAGTAATATTTTTAATGATGAAGTAAAATAAAAGTATTTTTGGTTTATTAAAATATTTCGAAATATTTTTAATTTACTCTGTAATTTTGATATGTACGTATGGATTGTTGCGTTTGAACTAGAATTAATCTTGTTTTTCAATTTTCTAAACTTTTCCGCTCAGATTGTTAAAACAAATATTTTATTTACCAGTATTTCGATCACAGCTTAAGGTATGTTTCATCTGAACTGCATAAAATTTATCTAATTTGCTATAAACGAATTGAAATATTATTTCTCAAAACATTACACATTTCTGTTTCTAATACTCCTGTTTGTTTCAAGATTTACTAAAAAACTCGATATTTGGTCAAAAAGCTTCATTCCTCAATACGCTTATATAATATTTTAACAAGATAAAAATTCTAAAAGACAAAATTTATTAAAATGATTATCATTCGTTTCAACTCTCTCGAAGTTCTTTTCCCCCAATCTTTAAACAAAATCCAAATATATAATTATAATTCCCATACCAATCTATGTTTAAAATATTGAAAAACTCTTACATGGAATTATTTCAGCATAATTCTTACATACGAAACACTACAATCAATTAAAACCCAGTTGATTATTTCAAAACGAGGAATTGTGAAACATAATGGTCGAAACGAATCGATAATGGAAATGCGTCAGCATCAAAGGACTTTATATCCAGATGTATTAATAAACCATGCATACTTTCGTTGAGTGCTCAAATCCTTATTAAATCAGATAAGCTCCTACGGAATGGTTGAACGTAAAAGCAACGGTTCGCGAAAGAAAATCTCGCTCGTTCGCTAATCGCAACAGCATACAGGCCAACAATGTCGTTTCAAATGCCACTCGCCATAATCCGCGTCGTTCTGTTATGAAGAGGGCGTATGAAAGCAGCTCCGTCGCGCACGAACCAGAAATAAAAATTAATCTCGTCCCGGGATCGCAGAAACCTCGCTTTCTCCGAGACCGGACTTTCCGTTCAATCTTCTCTAACATCCTCTGGACGATAAATTTTAATTATGCCCGGGAACTCCAACCGGCAGAACGATGATTTTCTTTTCTGACCCCGTAGTAAAAACTCAAAACGCGGTCATGACGCGGATTATCGGATCGCGGTACACACGCACTGCGTCTTAAGCCAAGATCACATGTGCATACAGAGAACTTTCGTTGCATATGTACACTATCACCCGAAAGTTTGAGATGGTTCTTTTATTTATTTAGAATTGATTTATTTAGTTATTCAAAATTTATGTATGTAATTATTTATTTATACAAAATTTATATGTTTATCATTCCTCCATTCGTCTATTTATTTATTTATAAGAATATTTGAATTTTTTAATCGTGAGAAGATTGAATGAGTTCTTGAATTTTAATACAATATGTATTGTTCGTGCACGCTGTCCAGGCAATATTAATGGACGTGGCGTAACACTTTCACACGCCGAATTAACCTTGTGTGAAATAGTTGTGATGATGAAAAAAGGCTTCTCCTTTTCTCGTTCGAAAGTGGACTGTATTTGTTGAATAATGAGTGAAAGGAGTGTGTGTGTGTATACAAAGTTGAAGTGTGTGTTGTCCAGTGAGTACAGCGTGATTAGTAACGAACTTGTGTTGTCTATATGTCTGTCTCCATGTCTCTCCCAATGTCTGTCTCGCGCTATATATATATAGCAATAAAACGCTTCCAAAATTTACTTAGCTAATGTTTAAACATGACCGAGCACAATTGGTCATACCATAAATCTTTATGTGCCGACGGCTGTGTCTCAACCAAATAAACCGTGCCGGAACATGTATTTCGAGTTGATGCATTCATCTGTAGGCAAGTGATCACAATACAATTATGATTTGAAGTTGCTCTAAAATATGTTTTGTTCCTTTCGTAAATATAATTTTCTTTGATAATTCCACGACAAAGTAACAAGACACTTAAACTCTGCAACAATGATCTTAGCTGCAAAAATATTATAATATGTAAAACGAATAAAAAAGATAATGTATTCTTGAATATTAAAATTAAAATAATATTTCTTGTCGAAAGAAGAGAGAAATAAGTGTAATAAAAGGATACTTATTGAATACAGTAAAGATAGAAAATAGTGAAATATAATATTTTCTTATTTTATTTTGTTTAATGTACTGTGTATATTTGCAAATATCGTAGACTTCTGAACGGTAATGTACATTGTAAGGGATATTTTTCACTTACGTCATCGTTACAATGCAAATTCAATGCATCCATAGCACGTGCGAATACATAACATACTTTTGAAACGGAAATCATGACAGAGATTAATACATCTGTTCTATAATTAATGCAACAATCTAATACAAAAGTTTATAATTAATACATCGCTTATTTCGTGAAGTGAATCTTTCTTTGTTTCCTGGTTTCGTGAAACAATTTAATTTTAAAGAAAACAACTCTATTATAATAGATAATAGCAGAATATCACATACACGTACGTTGCATGAAATTGTACTAAGGAGATATAACTAGACTACGGATATCTATGCATTTTCTACATTAACAAAAATTGTCTAATTTCCATCATATCGATTCTCCATACTTAGACAACTTTTTCTTTTAAAGAATATTTCCTTTTACAGGTAAATCACTCAATTTAATTTCACTTCTCAAACACTGCTGATTAAAAATATCTGCTTAAAGTGACCTACAGTAACATTTGTCAAAAACGCCATCTCTTAACACCTTCGTGGACAATAAAAATTTTAATGAGCTGCAAATATATTCAACACTGAGCTGCAGTACTCCAAAGGTTAAAGTGCATAATAATTTGAAAAAATTAAGGCTATATAGAATTAAATACACAATAATGAGGCGTATAAATTTGAGTATCCTAACATCCATGTCATTTTGCATCACAATGAAAATGAATGCTATAACGTTCATGTCTGCGAGCATGTCAACATAACTGCAATGTTCAATATACCCATACATTTAAAATATCTTTAAAAAAGTGGAAAAACACAGTTCAATAACGTTCTTACACCATTTCAAACACAAAAATATCCTTCAAAAACGAGATCGCGGCAAACCGAATAAAGATTAAACAAACAAAACGTGGTTGAGAAAACGAAAACGTGACGGAGTGAAAAAAGTCTCGAAGAACGTAGTATGGTTAAAATATGTTGATTCCTTGTTTCTTATGTGCCTTAAGAAAGAAAATTAAAGACGTGGTGTGATCTTATCGATCCTTGAGACGAAAGAAACGTTCGAAGGGCGGCGACGAGCAAAGGGAACGTCGGGCTAACGTGTCGTTGGTTGAGAAAGAAATGCAAAAGTAATCATCACCCTCGTTCCTCGGCTCGAGTTGCGATCGACCGGGCCTGCCGGTCACGAGGAGTTGAAATTAAGGGAGATCACGCGACCCCCGACATCGCCACGATATTACGCGCCTTCAGGGCCGTATTATCGAATTAAACTGAGCTAGGGCGGCTACCCCCGTACGTCGGACACGGAAAGATTGCCAGGATCGCGTGCCAGGAATAAGAATCGGCGTTAATTGTAATACGAGACGCGTCCCGGGTCTATTGGCGTTTCTTCCCGTAGCGATTTGTTTTGATTTATAGACTCTCCTCGGCAATTGATAAGAGACTCTGCAATTTCGTGCCGAAGTTCTTCTCTGGGGTGCAAGAAACTAGACTGTTATCTCTTACGTATTTTAAAGGATGGATTTCTCGGTGATTCCTTTCGTGAACGTTTTTCGTGCGAACTTTTATTCGGGCTGTTTGATATGTTAATTATTAGAGAGAAACATAAGTCTAAGGTACTTGCTAATATTATGGAGATGCGATTTTTGTTAATGCCAACGTGATGGTTTGAATAATAGCATGTAAAAGGTGATTTAAATACGTCCACAGTTAGTAACTTTCAGTTAACGAAAGACGTTTCAACACGTTCTCAGTCATTAAAGTATTAACATTTTATCGTTATAACAAATCAATCCAAACCTTCATTTATTCATTATTATATATAATGCCAGTATTCATACGTGTTAAAAATAATATCTCGTCGACTAGACTAATACTAGGTGGTTTTATCATATTCAAATAATCTCTTTTTACGCATCAACTTTCGCACAACTAGACTGGACCGTGATGTCTTAACAAAAGGTAACAATAATAACATTTCAGAAAACAAAAGTAAATTTTATTTGCTATCGCTGAATTCACATCTCGTATAAACAATACCGCGTATTACAACAATACCTGCCACAAAAGACTCTACCCTAAGAGGTGAACAAACATCCCGAAGCAGAAAACATCTAACGCTCCAATCGCCCACACGCAATTATCGACTTTTTCCCGACCGTTTAAGATCAGTAATAGCCCGGCTGACACGTTATTGAATTAAAGCTTGACCCGTTGAAACTTGTCCTGTACCGGTCGGCGAATCGCACGCGGGATCAAGGAATTGCGGGACAAATCACAATCTCGCTGAGCGGGGAGTGAGCACTTACTGTCACGTAACGGTGTAAACCGGCAGCGGCAACCGGTATCGTGTTCATCGGCGGCCGCGCGTGTAATGCCGAACGATTAATGCGATATTTATCCGCGGTCACGTGACTCACGAGCACCTCGGCGTACAGGTGTGTCCCGCGTATCGATCCGCACTTGTCTCTTTGCACCGGTGCCCGTTTGCGCGCTCGTGCGTGTAAGAAATTCAGGAGCCATTATCGACTGGTCGGAATACCGCTGCCATTGCCTCCGCCGCTATCACTCTACACGCGTACGTGTAAATATAATAAAGCAACGGCACATGATTCGCAGACCGAAGGGTTGAGAAAATTACTTGTAGAGATTGAAGCAGAGGTTTAAAATTTTCTTTAATTTCTGCTACTAAAAAACTATCCGAAGATTACTTCATAACCTACGCAGGATGGACTAAGTGTGCTTTCCCTGCAATGTACCACCACGGGACTGCCCGGCCTCGCGGTCAGCGCAAGCGAGGAGAGTCTCAAAAATGACGTATTTGTAGAAAGTTTGGTGTTGTTGATGATAATTAATGCTTAAAACAGTCAATGTTGATAACAAAAACGGTAACAAGACAGTTTATTAACAATTACAAAAATACTACCGCTACGCTAATCATACAACCACTCGCTCGTTAATCGCACCTAAAAAGTCTCTCGTGCACACATTCCCACGCTTTTAAAGGACACCTCATTTGCTCTTTCTTTCTTACAGTTACACTCTTTTCACTCGCAACCTAATCTTTCGTCCATGGTGAAAATTCACGCGGTCTAGTACACGCTTCATTCTCACGGTCTCAGTCACTCGAGCCAAAACACTCTTCTTTCGCGCTTCTCCAGGCACTCGATGTTTTCATACGCAGTCACCCTTATTTCCAAACAAGCCAATATCGCCCAGCCGCAAGGTGACATCGATCACACGCGCGAACAATCATCTATTCATACCTCTCAGGTTTTCCCAAACGCAGTCACTCCACTTTTCTCAGAACAAATCGGCGCCATCCTGTCGCAAGGCGACACCGGCCACCTACAGGCACACTCGACCACCCATACTCACATAT